>NW_024070204.1:16986862-17078842 GCF_014754425.2 Oryx dammah
TCAGAATTTTCCACAGTTTATTGTGATCCACACAGTCAAAGGCTTTGGCATAGTCAATAAAGCAGAAATAGATGTTTTTCTGGAACTCTCTTGCTTTTTCCATGATCCAGCGGATGTTGACAATTTGATCTCTGGTTCCTCTGCCTTTTCTAAAACCAGCTTGAACATCAGGAACCTAGTCAGTTTGTTTGTTGTTTAGTCCCTAAGTCATGTCCAACTCTGAGACCCCATCTACTGTGGCACACCAGGCTTCCCTGTTCTCCACTATCTCCCTGAATTTGGTCAAACTCATGTCAATTGAGTCAGTAAGGCCATCCAACCATCTCATCCTCTGTCACCTCCTTCTCCTCTTGCCCTCAATCTTTTCCAGGATCAGAGTCTTTTCCAATGAGTTGATTCTTCACATCAGGTGTCCAAAGTTCTGGAGCTTTGGCTTCAGCACCAAGATTCTTAATTATCAATAAAAATTAGCTAGGTAAATATTGTAAAATGTTGGAGAGAGAAGTGATCTTGGAATGAAGTGAATATCTCTCCTAATTGTAGAGATTCAAGTGCTGATTTCTAGGAAGAAGAAAAACTGTTTCCAAGGAAACAAAGCAAGTTGGTAAAAAAGATAAGATGAAATAAAATATTCATCAAGCCCCACCTTGTATATAAAGCTGTGCTCATATTGGGCCAAGATCCAAAGATATTATCGAGAATGCCCTTATCTTTCATAGCTTAAAGACAAATAAAATATATCAAGTTGACTTATAAATAATTACTATACTATGTTGATATCCTGGCCCAGAAGCTGTTAAAGTATAGTGCAGGCAAAAGAATTATTGAAAATAATTGAATTTAAAGATCATTTATTTCAGCATTAGTCATTTCAATAGTTACTTTTTAAAGTTCCATTTACTATAAAGGTATTATTCATTTATGTACTATAAATGTTTACTGATTATCACATACCATGCACTATATTAAATTTTGGTTTTACATATTTTAATTTCATTTTCAGATTTTACTGCTTTACAGTGGCTTTCAGTTCACAGGTATTACAAGTATTGAAGTGAACATGAAAAAGAAAAAAAAAGCAAACAAGCAAACCTGAAAAATACTCCTTAGAGTTTTCAGTCTAGTGGTAGAAACAGCGAACATGATAAATCAGTAATTAAACTTATATTAGAAGTTGATAATTGCAATGGAAAAACCAGAGCAGGATAAAGGTTCTTAAGAATTGCAAGAGAAGGAGGAAACTTCCAATGGAAAGAAGATGAGTAGGGCAGGCCTTCCCTAAAAACTGATTTTGTAGCACACTTAGAAGGAGCTGAGGAAGTCAGCAAATTAACAGGGAGATTTTTCCAAAGCAGAGAATTCTAGTATTCAAGCATTCCTGGTGTTACCATTCCATCAGGATATTTCTATATAATTGGCTGGCATGTAACTGAAGCCTTAGAGATACAGAAGTTTGGCCAAGGCAATGGTTTTTGTGTTATTGTAAAATACTTGACTTTTACGTGTCACCAGTGGGAACCCTTAATTGATTAGTTTTAATTGACTTCTAAGACAAAATATTATTTCAAGCAGCAAAGTAAAAGTCATGAAAAAGTCAATGAGAGGCACAGACCATCTCCGAGGCACATTATTAGAAAGGTTTGTTTATACTGTCTCGGCTCTCATCACATCTTTACCTTCCCTGACAACCCAGAATAAATACCTGAGACAGCCATTCAATCTGTGTTAGTTTCATACTAGCAGTTGCCTTCAATCTTTCACCAAAAGGGTACAGGAGCCATCTAGTTTTGGAGATCTATGCTTCTTTAATTTGGGTGTCACAGAGATCAGTATAAGGGGAGCTACCAAAAGTGATACCTGGATCTAAGGATCTCAAACCTAGAACTTACAAAGAAACTTAAGAATATTTCTTGGGAACATGAAGTTCTAGTTTCACATTCTCAGGCTGGTTTTTTTCTGAAAGGGATTCAGTCTTAATTCATAACAGATAGTCATAAATTTCACGTAGAGGTGCCTGCTCTGATGCTTCTGACAATCTCCAGAAGCCTATAATGATGTTCCATGGACACATACTATTTCGGTGTTTTATATTTTGCCTTAAAGAATATGGTGGAGACACATTCATCAGTAGCATGTACGTTATCAAGTCTTTTATTTGAGACTGTCTGCATGAAGGATGAAGGAACATATGTTTTAGGGTTTAGTACTAATGTATTAAACCTGTGTCAGTATATCTATAATAAGACTATTGTAATTCGATATACTTAAAGATATTTCCTTGGCTTTCTTTTGGTAAGTGCAAACTTGTAATGAACTAAATATTGTACACATTTTCCAAGTAAAGGAGCCAGTTAAAGTTACCATATTGAATTATCAAGGACATAAAAATGTAAATTTTATTATAATATTTATATAACTTATGGGGTGCCTATAATCAATATATTTAAATTATCATGTTAACACATATCTTGAAGTTTTTTAGATCCATAATAATTTTCATACTATCAAAGTAAACTGCCAAGGTTTTATTGGCATATTTTTAGAAACTACACAAACAAAAACCAAAACCTGAGTAACAGGTGAAAATAGTGACAGATTTCCTCTTCTTGGGCTCCAAAATCTCTGCAGATGGTGACTGCAGCCATGAAATCAGAAGACGGTTGCTTCTTGGCAGGAAAAGTGATTACAAATCTAGACAGTGTGTTGAAAAGCAGAGACATTACTCTGCTGACAAAGATCTGTATTAGTCAAGGCTGTGGTCTTCCCAGTGGTCATATATGGTTGTGAGAGTTGGACCATAAAGAAGGCAGAATGCCAAAGAATTGATGCCTTCAAACTGTAGTGCTGAAGAAGGCTCCTGAAAGTCCCCAGGACAGCAAGGAGTTCAAACCAGTCAAGCAATCTTCAGGGAGATCTACCCTGAATATTCACTGGAAAGACTGATGCTAAAGTTGAAACTCCAGTATTTTGATCATCTGATGCGAACAGATGACTCATTGGAAAAGTCTCTGATGCTAGAAAAGATTGAGGGCAAAAGGAGAAGAGGGCATCAGAGGATGAGATGACTGGACAGCATCATTGATTCAATGAACATGAACTTGGGCAAACTCCAGGAGATGATGAAGAACAGGGAAGCCTGGTGTGCTGCAGTCTATGGGGTAGTAAAGAGCTGGACACAACTGCAAGACTGAACAACAGCAACAATTCAGAAGTTTACCAAAGTAATTTGAAAGAAACTAGCCACATTAGATTTTAATAGATGGGGGTGTGTGATAAGTGGTCAATTAAGTTTGAGATATCATGAGATAAACTAATTTAACATTTTCCTCCTTCCTCTGGTTTCATACTGCCTTTGATCCAAGAGTAGATCTTTATACTAACTCAAGAATGACTGAAGTTTGAAAAATTGTTATACTTGCAGTTCTTGAAGTGTTACTGTGATTCAGATGCTAAAGACCCTCTTTCAGAATTGACGGTATGGTGGAATCAGTGCTAACTTAAAACTAATGCAGCCCACATGACTTATAAAGTACATGCTGGAGAAAATTACTTAGGTTTTATAAGTCTTAATTTTATCATCTGATGACTATAGAAGATGGCTTCATGCTCTGTAAGCTTAGACTTTATACAATAATAATAGCAATAATAATAAGAATATGTTTAAACATAACATATAATACAGAAGCAAAAATAAAATATTAATTCCAGATAAGTGAGTAGATTGATCATGATGTTAGCAACTAAACTTGTGTTGTCTAAAACATTCCTTTTCTTTCAATATTTCATTTTTGAAACATTTTCCCCTTGATGTGAGTTGTCTTTTCTAAAGTGACTAGATAACTCAAAGCAAAGGGAACAATCAAAGTAGCTTTGCTGCAGGCTATTTGCAGTTGATGTCACTTGAATTTAAACCACAAAGACATTGCAAATAAAAAACATTTTCATCTCCTAATGTATAACCCAGGAGATAAGAAAGCATGGCATCCCAGGAGAAACACCTTTCAGCTATGTCAACTTGGCAAGTTGCATCTGCTTTTCAAGAGAACAAAGAAAAGAGTTTGGATATGGCAGTCTAAAAACCCTGCTTCCTTAAACTTTTTACCTTCAACATTGCATGAATGAAATAACTTTGCTCTTCAAAGGGCTATTAAAGGCTATTAGCTCTCCCACAATTGTGTTGGCAAGGTGAAAACCAAGTTGAGAATGTTTTGTGTTCTCATTTATTCAAAACTACCTTCTGTTCTGAACAACAAAACATAATCACCAAGAAAAGCAAGTTCACAGCAAAGTAAGTCAACTAAAAACTATTGCTAATGCTTCAAGCAACACCCCATATATTTATCACATCACACCTCCATTGTCATTGGTATACAACCTTGTATAAAAAGGTATATGCAAAAGTACCATTTTTTTGGGGAAACATTTACTTTGAAGTCTCTGCAAATAAATTTTGTGGTAATTATTCCACTCAGGTAACTTAGAGCATATATTTAAATATTTTATTACTTTCATTAAAAATGAATAATGAAATGTGACTTTGAAAAGCAAACAGAAAAAAATAAAGAAATAAGATAAAACGTGGTACTTATTTTAAGAAATTAACATTCTGGTAGTAATGGGTACATGCCAGCACAAGTAAACAGAGTTGATGGAGGGATCCATTTCTGGAGAAGAGAGCTAAAGTTTTATACAAAATATGTTATTTTTTGGCAGAATATAAAAAATAAATTGTATATATATATATATTTTTTTGCTTGGAAGACAAGAATTAGTTGGATGTTTTATGTAAAGGGAAGAGAACCTACAAACTCTAAGGGCTAAGATAAAAATCAGTGTATCTTTAAGGTGGAAATAATGGGTAATTTAGAGCTGAATAAAGAGATAAAGTACCTTGAGTAAGGAATCATTTGTGGTACACAACGACTTTGTTAACAGTGACTGCCAACTCTTGGGGTCATGGAGATGTATATGCGTACCAGTCTGGGAAAATGTGAGTTATGATAGTAGAAGACCAGGTCTCTAAGTCCTCTTCAGATGAAATCAATGGGTCATGTTGATATCTGTGAGTGGATCCAGGCATCACAAATAAAACCCATCTTCAGAGTAAAAGTAGTGTTTCCATTTGTTGCTTACGAAGAGATAATAAGAAGGCAGAGAAGACAATTTTAGGTCATATTTAGGAGTAGAGAAAGCACTAAAAGCCTTAGAGCACTGATAAATCAGTTAGGTTATTAATGTATCCAAAGCCTAACTTCAAGAAGAAAAGTCTCTTGCTTAAAAGGAGGAGATAATCAGTGAAGAGTAGCCACTACTGTGCAGAATAAAGAGCATGGCCATGTGATGGGAGCACAGTGAGGGCAAGAGTAAGCTAAACTGATAAGGTGGTGCTGTATATGATTGTTTTAACATATAGCACAAAAGACTCAGGAAGAGCCTTTGAACTTCCCCTTCACTGCCTAAAGAGAATTTAAGGCAGGATGCCTATCCCAAGAACAATCTATCATGATAGATAACTCTAGGAAAGAATTAGTTACGACAGGGATGAACCTAGCAAAGTCCATTTGATCAAAATCCTCTCTGTTTCCCATTGCCTTTGGATGGCCCAGCAAACATTTGTTTAAATATTAACTATATTTATCTTCCTGTGCATTACCCTTTTTACTTTCAAAATCTACCTTGCCTGGCTGTCTTTGGAATTATTCACACTTACATGAACTTCCTGTACACACAGAATGAATTTAATACCCTCCTGGTAAATCTGCCTGATGTCATTTAAGTTGCCAGACAAAAGATATAAGAGAGGACATTGCCCCTCTTGGAAAGAAGCCAACCTAAAAATCATCATACTGCAGGATTCCAACAAAACCACATTGTGGAAAAGAAAAATTGTGGAAACAAGAGAAAGATCAAAGGTTGCTAGAGGAAAAAGAGACAGGTGAATAGGTGGAGGACAGAGAATTTTTCAGTTCAGTTCAATTGCTCAGTCTTATCTTAATCTTTGCGACCCCATGGACTGCAGCATGCCAGGCCTCCCTGTCTGTCACCAACTCCTGGAGTTTACCCATTGAGTCAGTGATACCATCCAACCATCTCATCCTCTGTCATCCCCTTCTCCTCCTGCCCTCCATCTTTCCCAGCATCAGGGTCTTTTCAAATGAGTCAGCTCTTTGCATCAAAGGTGGCCAAAGTATTGGAGTTTCAGCTTCAACATCAGTCCTTCCAATGAACACCCAGGACTGATCTCCTTTAGGATGGAGTGGTTGGATTTCCTTGCAGTCCAAGGGACTCTCAAGAGTCTTCTCCTATACCACAGTTCAAAAACATCAATTCTTCGGTGGTCAGCTTTCCTTATAGTCCAACTCTTACATCCATACATGACCACTGGAAAAACCAAAGCCTTGACTAGACAGACCTTTGTTGGCAAAGCAATGCCTCTGCTTTTTAATGTGCTGTCTAGGCTGGGCCTAACTTTCCTTCCAAGGAGTAAGAGTCTTCTAATTTCATGACTGCAATCACCATCTGCAGTGATTTTGGAGCCCCCCAAATAAAGTCAGCCACTGTTTCCAATGTTTCTCCATCTATTTGCCATGAAGTGATGGGACTGGATGCCATAATCATATTTTTTTTAATGGTGAGCTTTAAGTCAACTTTTTCACCCTCCTCTTTCACTTTCATCAAGAGACTCTTTAGTTCTTCTTCACTTTCTGCCATAAGGGTGGTGTCATCTGCATATCTGAGGTTATTGGTATTTCTCCCAGCAATCTTGATTCCAGCTTGTGCTTCATCCAGCCCAGTGTTTCTCATGATATACTCTGCATAAGGCAATAAAAATACTCTATATGATATTATTGTGATTAATATATGTCATTATACATTTGTTTAAACCCATAGGAAAATCCCATGGATGGAACAGCCTGGTAGGCTGCAGTCCATGGGGTCGCTAAGAGTCGGACACGACTGAGCGATTTCACTTTCACTTTTCGCTTTCATGCATTGGAGGAGGAAATGTCAACCCACTCCAGTGTTCTTGCCTGGAGAATCCCAGGGACGGGGGAGCCTGGTGGGCTGCCGTCTATGAGGTCGCACAGAGTCGGACACGACTGAAGCGCCTTAGCAAGCAGCAGCGGCAGCAAACTCACTTCATGTGCAATACCAAGAGTGAACCCTAAGGTAAACTATTGACTTTTGGTGATTATGATATGTCAGTGTAGGTTCATTCATACATTGTAACAAAGATCCTATTCTGGTGAGTGGTTTTGATAATGAGAGAGGCTGTGCATGTGTGGGAGCAGGTGATATATAAGAAATCTCAAATCCCTCTCCAATTTACTGTAAGAGTTAAACCGATCTAAAATATCAAGTCTTCAAAAATGGTAATTTGAAGGAAACTTAACAGAAAAAAATAGAGGGAAAGTGTCAATTTTGAAAAGGCTTACCAAGTGCTAAAAGAAAAAGATAGGAGAAAAGAATGTGTGTGTATACATGTGTGTGTGTATATATATATATATATATAATATATGCACATATCAGTTTCTGAAAAAAATACATAGAAAGCTAATATTGTTAAATATTTGTTAAATATTATTAAATATTTGAACAAGATTTCACAGAATATTTTTATTAAGTTTTAAAAATGCTATTTAGTTTTGTTGGAAAAAAGGAAAATTTCAGTATTATATTTATAAAACGAGCCTAATGTTGGCATCTCAAGTCAACAAAAATTGGGTCAAAAATGTATCATACTTAATGGTTTAACAAAAATCCCAAAAAGAAGTGTTAAATAAACTTCAGTATTAATAAATAAATCTATTTTGTGCATGACCCAGAATAGGATAATTCATATGACTCATTACTTTCATTCTAGTAATAACAAAATGGCTCAGTGTTAGGTAAACATAATACAATAATCTTAATAAAGTTAACTAGAGAATATAGTAGATACAGAAAGTTCAAAATAGACAATTTGGGAGAATTATATAAATCCTAATATTTCAAATGAGAAGATAATTTTTTCAATAAGTAGCAAAACTGGGTAAATATTTAGGGGAAAAGTGATACCAATTTATATAAGAATAAATCATAACTGGGTAAAAGAAGTTAAAATGAATTCATAAATTACTTGAAAAATGTATGAATTTTTATTTTATAAAGTCAAAGTAAGTTAAGGATATTTAACTGTTTTAAAAGTATCTTGAACAGAAATAGCTAGAAATATAAATGTGTTGTAAAAAAATAACAAAAGACAAAAGTTATGTATATCAAAAAGCCACAACAAATCAAGAAACTATTTACATTTTTATTTTATAAAGTCAAAGTAGGTTAAGCATATTTAACTGTTTTAAAAGTATCTTGAATAGAAATAGCTAGAAATATAAATGTGTTGTAAAAAAAAAAAAAAGACATGTTATGTATATCAAAAAGCCACAACAAATCAGGAAACTATTTACATAGTAGTAAAAGTGCAAACTTCTCCATTTTATAAAATGCTCATGCAAATTCATACAAACAGGACTTAAATCAATTTAAAATGAGTAAATATTTAAGCAGAAATTGTGCAGGAAGTAAAGTACTGATAGCTTTTAAACATACAGGACATTCAAACTCCCTTAAAAAGAAAAAGAAAATCTGAAGAATTAAATATTTGACCATTTGATCAACAATGATGCAAAATTTTTTATAACCAGTTTCTTGGGAATTCAATATCATTTACTATTGGGAATGTAATTTTTTAAACAGGTCTTAGAGAGAACAATCTAGTATTAGGAAACAAAATTGCAATATAAAAATTCTGTGACCAATAATTCTATTCCTAAAAATTCAGGTATATGAGACACTGATACAATTAAGTATGTTAAAGGATTTAATGCACTAGCATAGAAGAGTCCAGAGTAAAATATTGTATGTATGTACCTTAAATGTCTATCAGTTCAGGACTGCCTAAATAAAATTGTGGCTCATCTGCAAAATGGAGTATCGTTTAGTTAAAAAACTGAACAACATTTTTACATGGAAATATCTTCAATATGTATTTAATGCGAGTAAAGAAAAATGCAGAAATGTATAGGATATGCTACTAGTTTTGTAAGGGGGCTTCCTTGGTGACTCAGTGATATAGAATCTGCCTGCCAATGCAGGAGACATAGGTTCAATCCCTGGGATGAGAAGATCCCCTGTAGAAGGAAATGGCAGCCCAATCTAGTATTCTTGCCTGGGAAATCCCATGAACTAAGGACCCTGGTGGGCTACAGTCCATAGGGTTGTGAAAAGTTGGACAGGACTTAGCAACTGAGCATGCACATACTTGTTTTGTAACAGAAGCAAAATATTTACAAAGTCATTTTCTTCTATACACATAAAATAATTGGAAACAAAAACAAGAAACTAATAATTGAAGAAGGTAATAACTGGACTGAGTGGACCCAAGGATAATTTTCACTAAATAAGCAAATATATATATCACATGTCTTATCTATTTCTGTGTGTGTGTGTGTGTGTGTTTGTGTGTGTGTATACACACATACATACATATTCCATGGACTGTAGCCCACTAGATTCTTCTGTCCATTATTTCCCAGGTAAGAATACTAGAGTGGGTTGCCATTTTCTTTTCCAGGGGATCTTCCGGACCCTGGAATCAAACCTGCCTGTCCCATTGGAGAAGGCAATGGTACCTAACTCCAGTATTCTTGCCTGGAGGATCCCAGGGACAGAGGAGCCTGGTAGGCTGCAGTCCATGTGGTCACTAAGAGTCAGGCACAACTGAATGACTTCATTTTCACTTTTCACTTTCATGCACTGGAGAAAGAAATGGCAGCCCACTCCAGTGTTCTTTCCTGGAGAATCCCAGGGACAGAGGAGCCTAATGGGCTGCCATCTATGGGGTTGCACAGAGTCGGACATGACTGAAGTGATTTAACAGCAGCAGCTCCCACTGCAGGCAGATTCGTTACCATTGAGCCACCAAGGAAGCCCATATATATATATATATATATATATATATATATATATATATATATATATGTTTTTGCTACTAAAAAACTGGATAAAATTAAATCAGGGGAAATTTAGTCCAGAGAATATAGTTTTTAAAAATTCAGATGTAAATAATATAACTTAAATATTATTTACTGATTATGAGACAAAGTAAATGCCTAAAACACTATTGTTCTCACAATATTTTGTTTAGCCAATAGAGGGAAATAAAAAAGCACAGCATCTTAAAAAAAAATTGTTGTGTGATAGTGTTTAATTAACTCTTTGCTACATAAACTTCATCACTTTAATTTCATCTGTAAAGTCATTTGAATTTAGTGAAGAGGAGGGGATAATGTAGCTATTCATATTCATAGTATTTTTGCATGCCCTCTTTGTTAATATATGAAGGTTAATACATGAAGCTATCCAGTGAAGCACTAGGGGTTATTAGAAACTATTTGACTCACCAAAAATAATCAACAAGTAACCAAATCTTGATCATAGTAAAAATATCCCCAATAGTATGTGTGTGAGGACATATTAAAATTTTAAAATATTAAGTAGATTTAAAGACTTTTCCCTGTTCTGTCAAGGTTGTTGCTTCATTAATTTCATATTTCATTGTGTATATTTCATTGCAAACTTTGCCACAAGCATCTCTCTCCCATGATGCTTGAGAGCTTCTACTGAAATAGGACTATGATTTTTCATCTTTGTGGACTCAGCAAGCAAGTAGCAGAGTGAGTGGGAACAATAGTTTGTTGAATATGTACATCAATATAAGATTTATCTCATAAATATACAGATGAATGCACTGTGAATATAAAGATAGTCATATTAGAAATTCTGATTTTCACTCTGCTCATTTTTTTTTCTTTCCTTTTAGGATTCAGACTAATTCTTAGATTTCTAATAATGCCATAGAAATTGCCAAAATGCTCATCTTGTATCTATTTTCCAACAGCAGGAGGCCTTGAAGCTATGTATTTTCAATTACTCTATAATTACAAACATTTCATGATTTAGTTCAAATTAAGAAACATGTTTCTTTCATGGATACAAAAAGTCTTATTATTGCCAAGGTACAACCACTTCTGACAATTCAGACTCTTTACATCAAGAATGTCTTTTTCATTTTCAGTCAAAGATGTTAAGAGGGGCAAAGCATTAATTCAAATGCCTTCCTTTCTTTCCTCTACAATTATGATTTATTGAGATCGAAGTTAAAAGCAAGTATAGAATGATTCCTAACAGAGATGTAAAGAACTCAGAAGTGGAGAAACATAAACTCTGTGTTTTAGAGCAAATAGAAAACTTCATTTACTCTCCATTTAGCTCTTAGGAATATAGATAAATATAAATAAAAAACAGTTTACCAATGGCCCTTGCCACACTTGTGAATCTGATCACTCTGAGACAAATCTCATTCAGATAACCAGGCTTACACCAACTACATCTACCTTATAGAACATTTCCAATTTTATCTTCCTTTCAATATAGTACTATAGCACTTCAAGTATACTAAAGTTAACTGCTATATTAATACTTCACTTGAAAGTATATGCAATTATGAAATAAGCAAGAAATGCACTTCAACCCAAGTTTTAGCATATCATATAAAATTCCCAGAGTTTATGTCAAACTATTTGACAGCTTCAACAATAAAAATATTTTCAATTTTTAAAGATTCAGATATTTTTGACACAGTCCTTACTGTTCTTTAATCTTTTTAAAATATGAATCTTTTATAAACAATGACAATAATCATCAGTTCAGTTCAGTCGCTCAGTCAAGTCTGACTCTTTGCTACCCCAAACCGTAGCATGCTGGGCCTCCCTGTCCACCACCAACTCCCTGAGCTTACCCAAACTCATGTTTATGGAGTTGGTGATGCCATCCAGCCATCTCATCCTCTGTCGTCCCCTTCTCCTCCTGCCCCCAATCCCTCCCAGCATCAGGGTCTTTGTGAATGAGTCAACTCTTCGCATGAAGTGGCAAAAATATTGCAGTTTCAGCTTTAGCATCAGTCCTTCCAATGAAAACCCAGAACTGATCTCCTTTAGAATGGACTGTTTGGATCTCCTTCCATTCCAAGGGACTCTCAAGAGTCTTCTCCAACATCACAGTTTAAAAGCATCAGTTCTTCAGCACTCAGCTTTCTTTACAGTCCAAGTCTCACGTCCATACATGATCACTGGAAAAACCATAGCCTTGACTAGATGGACCTTTGTTGGCAAAGTAATGTCTCTGCTTTTTAATATGCTATCTGGGTTGATCATAACTTTTCTTCCAAGGAGTAAGTGTCTTTTAATTTCATGGCTGCAGTCACCATCTGCAGTGATTTTGGAGCCCACCAAAATAAAGTATGACACGGTTTCCACTGTGTCCCCATCTATTTCTCATGAAGTGATGGGACCAAATGCCATGGTCTTAGTTTTCTGAGTGTTGAGCTTTAAGCCAACTTTTTCACTTTCCTCTTTCACTTTCATCAGGAGGCTTTTTAGCTCCTCTTCACTTTCTGCCATAAGGGTGGTGTCATCTGCATATCTGAGGATATTGATAGTTCTCCTGGCAGTCTTGATCCCAGCTTGTGCTTCTTCCAGCCCAGCATTTCTCAGGATGTACTCTGCATATAAGTTAAATAAGCAGGGTACAATATACAGCCCTGACATACTCCTTTTTCTATTTGGAACCAGTCTGTTTTTCCATGTCCAGTTCTAACTGTTGCTTCCTGACCTGCATATAGGTTTCTCAAGAAGCAGGTCAGGTGTTCTGGTATTCCCATCTCTTTCAGTATCTTCCACAGTTTATTGTGATCCATACAGTCCAAGGCTTTGGCATAGTCAATAAAGCAGAAATAGATGTTTTTCTGGAACTCTCTTGCTTTTTCGATGATCCAGCTGATGTTGGCAATTTGATCTCTTGTTCCTCTGCCTTTTCTAAATCCAGTTTGAACATCTGGAAGTTCATGGTTCATGTATTACAGAAGCCTGGCTTGAAGATTTTGAGCATTACTTTACTAGCATATGAAATGAGTGCAATTGTGTGGTAGTTTGAGCATTCTTTGGCATTGCCTTTCTTTGGGATTGGAATGAAAATGGACCTTTTCCAGTCCTGTGGCCACTGCTGAGTTTTCCAAGTTTGCTGGCATATTGAGTGAAGCACTTTCACAGCAACATCTTTCAAGATTTTAAATAGTTTAACTGGAATGCCATCACCTCCACTAGCTTTGTTCACAGTGATGCTCTCTAAGGTCCACTTGACTTCACATTCCAGGATGTCTGGCTCTAGGTGAGTGATCACACCATCGTGATTATCTAAGTTGTGAAGATCATTTTTGTACAGTTCTTCTGTGTATTCTTGCCACCTCTTCTTAATATCTTCTGCTTCTGTTAGGTCCAGACCATTTCTGTCCTTTATCGAGCCCATCTTTGCATGAAATGTTCCCTTGGTATCCCTAATTTTCTTGAAGAGATCTGTAGTCTTTCCCATTCTGTTGTTTTTCTCTATTTCTTTGCATTGATCTCCGAGGAAGGCTTTCTTATCTCTCCTTGCTGTTCTTTGGAACTCTGCATTCAGTTGCTTATATCCTTCCTTTTCTCCTTTGCTTTTCACTTCTCTTCTTTTCACAGCTATTTGTAAGGCCTCCTCAGACAGCCATTTTGCGTTTTTGCATTTCTTTTCCATGGGGATGATTTGATCCCTGTCTCATGTACAATGTCACAAACCTCATTCCATAGTTCATCAGGCACTCTGTTTATCAGATCTAGTCCCTTAAATCTATTTCTCACTTCCACTGAATAATCATAAGAGATTTGATTTAGGTTATACCTAAATGGTCTAGTGGTTTTCCCTACTTTCTTCAATTTCAGTCTGAATTTGGCAATAAGGAGTTCATGGTCTGAGCCACAGTCAGCACCTGGTCTTGTTTTTGTTGACTGTAGAGCTTCTCCATCTTTAGCTGCAAAGAATATAATCAATCTGATTTCAGTGTTGACCATCTGATGATGTCCATGTGTAGAGTCTTCTCTTGTGTTGTTGGAAGAGAGTGTTTGCTATGATCAGTGCATTCTCTTGGCAAAACTCCATTAGCCTTTTCCCTGCTTCATTCTGTACTCCAAGGCCAAATTTGCCTGTTACTCCAGGTGTTTCTTGACTTCCTACCTTTGCATTCCAGTCCCCTATAATGAAAAGGACATCTTTTGAGGTGTAATTCTAAACAGTTTTGTAGGTCTTCATAGAACCATTCAACTTCATCTTCTTCAGTGTTACTGGTTGGTGCATAGGCTTGGATTACTGTGATACTGAAAGGTTTGCCTTGGAAATGAACAGAGATCATTCTGTCGTTCTTGAGATTGCATCCAAGTACTGCATTTTGGACTCTTTAGTTGATCATTATGGCTACTTCATTTCTTCTAAGGATTCCTGTCCACAGAAGTAGATATAATGGTCTTCTGAGTTAAATTCACTCATTCCTGTCCATTTTAGTTTGCTGATTCCTAGAATGTTGATGTTCACACTTGCCACTTCCTGTTTGACCACTTCCAATTTGCCTTGATTCATGGATCTAACATTCTAGGTTCCTATGCAATATTGCTCTTTACAGCATTGGACCTTGCTTCTATCACCAGTCACATCCATAGCTGGGTATTGTTTTTGCTTTGGCTCCATCCCTTCATTCTTTCTGAAGTTATTTCTCCACTGATCTCCAGTAGCTTATTGGGCACTTACCAACCTGGGGAGTTCCTCTTTCAGTAGCCTATCATTTTGCCTTGTCATGCTCTTCATGGGGTTCTCAAGGCAAGAATAGTGAAATGGTTTGCCATTCCCTTCTCCAGGGGGCATGTTCTGTCAGACCTTTCCACCATGACCCGTCCATCTCATAATATTGTTATTATCATGACAATAATCATAATAAACATTTAAATGTATCCTTAAATGAGTATGTACTATGAATCTGGCACTGTGCCTAACAATTTATGGAAATTAATTTAATGCTAATAAAACTCCATATGTGCTTACTATTACTGTTTAATTTTACAGATAAGGATATGTCTCTTACTTATTACCTTCCATTTTCATTTAAACCAATTCCAATCAAGGTATCACTTAAAACTCCAAAGAGAAAACCATTTTTGCCAATGTCACAAAAACCTTCCCTTGGAAAATCCAGTATGAACTTCAAATTCACTTCCTAATTGTTCTCTCTGCAACACTGATCATATAGTATTTCTGGAAACTATCCTTTAATTCATTTCAGGGGCAACACCTCCTAATCTAGCTTACTTACAGCCTCTTCTTATAGCCTACATTATCATCATATCTTATACCATCATCATCATATCTCCAACCATTTAATTTTGAAATGGTCACAGTTTAGTTTGGAATCACTTTTGTTCTTTATCCATAGTCATTTAGTTAAAAGTACAAAGTCTTGTCTTGTACATGTAAATATCACTTAAGTGCTGAGGATCCCAAAATTATGCCTCCAGTCCAGACCTTTATCTTAAATTTCAGATGAAAAATTTAACTGTTCACCGCTGTTACTTGCACATCCAGTTGAAAATCTCCTTCCTAGTAACATACCCAATTTGCACTGCTGACTTTTCCACACTTGAATCACCCATTCAAATTTTGCTTTTATTGTAATCTTCCATACGTTGTAAAGACAATCATATAGAGATATGTACAAAGAAGCTCCATCCTTCTCTTGATATAATTGAAAATACTTGAAGTTGCCTCAACTTTTGTTTCTTTGGTGCACATGCTCATTCACTTCTGACTCTTTGTGACCTCATGGACTGTAGCCCACCAAGCTCTGCTATCCATGGAATTATCCAGGCAAGAACACTGAAGTCGGTTCCCATTCCCTAGTCCAGGAGATCTTTCTGATCCAGGGATCGAACCTGAGTCTCTTGCATCTCCTGCATGGGCAGGCAGATTCTTTACCATTGTGCCACCAATCCTCTTGTGTTGAAACTGACAAAAAATTCAATTACCTTTACCTACAAAATGTATCCACAACATTACTGGTTCTTGTCAATACCACTGTTTCTCACCTGCCAATCATCTCTGTATCAGTTTTCTTGCTTCTGACTTTGCCATCTTCATGTTCAATCTAGGAGCCCTACCATCCTTTTCAAATATAAGTGAGAATATACGACTCTTCCACTCTGTACTTTTTTAAACCACTCAGAAAATGCACGCCGCATTATTTGTGGATCAATAATACAATCTTTAAAAGTTTGTGTTTTATTTCATATATACAATTATTTCATGAATATCAATATAGCTTCACCTTAAATATTTATAACTAGTCAACACGAACCTTAGATCACTACAGAATGTTCAATAATAAAAAAATTAAATCTTATAATAAGTTTCACTTTGAAATAAGAAAAGGCTTCTGATGAGTTCTGCCATTTTTAGAAAATCTATCTGGACTCTTATTCTTACAGCATGGAAACGTCTTCATTTTTCTTCAAGTAGTCACCCTGATCCCTCTCTTTTCCTCCTAGAAAAAGTCCCTTCAGGGAAGAAATAAGTAGTGTGATATATGAAACCTTGACATTCTGCATTCCCTTTCTTATTTTCTAACATCAGCAAGCAAAAACAAGGATATTTTCATAAACTTATGTTTCATAAATAATTCAGGAAATGAAGGAACATTTTTGCAGATACTCCTGCTAGGTTACTAGGAATTTTTTCTTTCTATACTAACCTTTAAAACTTATATACAAGTACCAAGAACACTTAATTCATTTTAAAATATGTGTATTTCCAAAAATTTCATATGGGCACACAAAAAAAGTAATTATATTGTATGTGTAATTAAAACAACTCAAACTGTAGAGCCTAGTAAAAGATACATGTACTAGCTTACACATATTAAATAGTTGATATGTGAATGACACCTTTTTCAGTATTTGTACATATTATCTCATTTAACCTCCACAAGAATTATTAGAACTAGTAGTTAGACTCAGTTGTGCTGATTATGCAACAATGATCTTAACCACTATGTATCATTCTTAAAAGCTGTCGACAGAGGGATGGTACAGGGAGGGAGGAGGGGAGGAGAGTTCAGGATGGGGAACACGTGTATACCTGTGGCAGATTCATGTTGATGTATGGCAAAACCAATACAATATTGTAAAGTAATTAACCTCCAATTAAAATAAATAAATTTATATTTAAAAATAACAGGCTTACTTTCTTCATTAATTCACTAAGGAACTATGCCCCTTGGTTACCTATCTGACATTGGTGTATAGCTATCACATCACTGCATGAGGATTAAATGAGTTAACAGATGGAATATCTTAGTATTTATAGATTGACAAGTAAAACAGACATAAATGTTAAGGCAAAGGAAGGAAGAAAGTAAAAGATCTTCTTATAGGTTCATTAGAATAAAACATTATTAAAATTTAACTTATACATGCATATATTTATAAGAAGGGCAAATGGATAAACTGGAAATCAAGTGCCTCTAATTAGAATTTTTTAAAAGGATCGATTGTGTTCCTTAATTAGATAATTGCAATTTTATTTTAAGTATAACATTCTATTTTAATTTGTGAGCAGATATGGCCTTATTTTAGGAATACTGTCAAGAAACTTTTTTGTCATTGTAAGAGAAATTTAAAACAAAGGAAGAAGACAGTAATCATTTAATTCCAACAAGCCGCTTCACTTGGTTTTATTTGACTGTCAACATTTAAATACTTATTTTGAAAGAGTACATTTCTGATGAACACAATACAAAGAAAAGGTTTGATAATTAGCAAACACTCTATTAACAGATGTGGGTTTTTTTTTTTGTTGTTGTTGTTGTTAATTTTCTTTCTTTTTTTTTTTTTTCCAGGTCAGGCTCTTGTAAATTCTGGAAAATTAGTATTTGCTGTTAAGTCGCTTCAGTCATGTCTGACTCTGTGTGACCCCATAGACAGTACCCACAGGGCTCCCCCATGCCTGGGATTCTCCAGGCAAGAATACTGGAGTGGGTTGACATTTCCTTCTCCAAAACTAGTATTTATTCAAGATTTAATGCCACTGTCAGTTCAGATTCTTTAGCTAGAAAAGGCAAATCTGATTTACATTAACCTGGGCACCTTAATAACTAATTAAAATTTCAGCCTTCTGGCCAAGTTCTAAGACATTCATTCTGTTTAACTCAGCAACAAAATATTGTTAGTCACTTTCTTCTGAGAAAGAAGGCTCTAATTTATTGGCACTGTTAGGGCATTTTATAATTTACAATCTAATCAGCCTTAACAAAAGATTTTGCACTTGGCATGACTCAAATACTTTGCTCAACAACTTACTGAGAAATGATCATCTTCCACTGCATTTCTGCCCTAATTTACTGCAGTTATTTCATATTTGCAGTATTTATTCAGTTTGTATGTTTCAGATTGAAAAGTGTAAAACAAAGATTGCATATGTATTATGACATGAATTCCAAAATTTTGCTCATATATATTAGATTATAAAGCTAAGTAGATTATTGGTTAACATTGTTTCTAAATTGAAATGGGCTAATGGATATATGAACTGAAGTCAGTTCATTCTATTATTTACTATTCTTAGTATACACAAGAATTAAGCATATGGCTGAGAGCATGAGGCTGTATAAGGGACATAGGTCAAGTGAGCGATATCATTTTCCTAAATTTCAATTTGAAACACTGTCTAAAGAAAGAATGAAATTGATCAAATGGATAATGGAATTGGAAATATATAGCACATGTGATAATATTAAAGTATTTAAATTATCACTCATTTTATTTATATTTCTTGCATTTCTTGGTATTTTTTTAAAAAAAGAACATTTTAAAGAACTCAGTCTTCTTAAAATGCACAATAAATATGGTGTTCTCGCACTTTACTCTTTCAAAATAATTTTTTGTCAGTTGTAAAAGTCAAAAGAAAAGATAATTTACAAGGAGTAATTTCGATGTCATATTTAATGACACTGTGGAGAAGGTAATGGCACCCCACTCCAGTGCTCTTGCCTGGAAAATTCCATGGACAGAGGAGCTTGGTGGGCTGCAGTCCATGGGGTCGCTAAGAGTCGGACACGACTGAACGACTTCAATTTCACTTTTCACTTTCATGCATTGGAGAAGGAAATGGCAACCCACTCCAGTGTTCTTGCCTGGAGAATCCCAGGGACAGGGGAGCCTGGTGGGCTGCCGTCTATAGGGTCGCACAGAGTCAGACATGACTGAAGCGACTTAGCAGTAGCAGCAGTTAATGCCACTGAGAGACAGAGTAAGTTATGACTGATTTTGTATGTAATCATGATTATGGTACAACTTCATTTCAGGAGGGTGAATAATTAGTTAGGATAAAATGTCACCGAGTCCAAGCCCTTACTATTTGCTGCAGGATAGACAGGAGAGATAGAGCAGTGCCCTGAAGAACTATTGTACCCAATTTAGAGTTCAAGTTTATTTTTTATTAAATGTGCAGGGTGGCCCATTTCCAAGGCTCTGACATTTAAAAGTATAACACTTTTCATTCATTTTGCATTAAAAGTTGCAGAACAGAGAATAATATTTGTCTTGTTGGAGGTTTACAGGAACTTCATGATCAACCTTCATGGACAGCTGCAATGACAAAGGATTATGACACCAAGAACTTGCAACAACTAATCATGTCTCCTCCCCTTTGATGATTCTGTTTTTGAGTAACTTCATCAGAAAAGACTCAGATAAGAAAAATATTTTACACCTGAAGCTGTCAACTAGATATTGGGTTTATTCAGGAGCTTTGTTTAAAGTGTTCACTCAATACAGGAGACATTTTCTGGAGTGCATGTGTGTGGAAGTGTGTGTGTATATATGATAATCATGTAATTATAGTTCTATTCCTACACCTTCTAATTTGTTCCATTGATATATTTATCAATTTTTACTCAAATTTACATTGTCTTTATAATATCTTAAAATATATATTGTAAGCTTTTTATATGTGTATTTCCTTTAAAAATTGTTTCACTATTTTCAGTCCCTTATATTTCTATTTACATTTTAGAATTAGCTTGTAAATTTATACAACAAAAAGTCTGCTGGATTATGACTGAACCGGCACTATCTACATATCGATTTGGAGAACTTAAAAATGTATATGTATATATTCCCAGGCTACAATTTAATCAAGAAATGTTCAGTGCATACTGAGGTAGATATCAGAATTTTTATATCAGAATTCTTTCAAAGTCTCCCATTTTACCTTTTTTAAACTAGAAGGCCAATAAGTACTTAGGTATGCATTTAGTTACTTTTTGTGAATGTCTCTTATTATACCACTTTAGTGCTATGATTTTCAGTTCAGTTCAGTTCAGTCACTCAGTCGTGTCCGACTCTTTGCGACCCCATGAATCGCAGCACGCCAGGCCTCCCTGTCCATCACCATCTCCCGGAGTTCACTCAGACTCACATCCATTGAGTCTGTGATGCCATCCAGCCATCTCATCCTGGGTCGTCCCCTTCTCCTCCTGCCCCCAGTCCCTCTCAGTATCAAAGTCTTTTCCAGTGAGTCAACTCTTCGCATGAGGTGGCCAAAGTACTGGAGCTTCAGCTTCAGCATTATTCCTTCTAAAGAAATCCCAGGGTTGATCTCCTTCAGAATGGACTGGTTGGATCTCCTTGCAGTCCAAAGGACTCTCAAGAGTCTTCTCCAAAACCACAGTTCAAAAGCATCAATTCTTCGGTGCTCAGCCTTCTTCACAGTCCAACTCTCACATTCATACATGACCACAAAGAAAACCATAGCCTTGACTAGATGGACCTTAGTTGGCAAAGTAATGTCTTTGCTTTTGAATATACTGTCTAGATTGGTCATAACTTTTCTTCCAAGGAGTAAGCGTCTTTTAATTCCATGGCTGCAGTCACCAGCTGCAGTGATTTTGGAGCCCCCCAAAATAAAGTCTGACACTGTTTCCACTGTTTCCCCATCTACCTCCCATGAAGTGATGGGACCAGATGCCATGATCTTTATTTTCTGAATGTTGAGCTTTAAGCCAACTTTTTCACTCTCCTCTTTCACTTTCATCAAGAGGCTTTTTAGTTCCTCTTCACTTTCTGCCATAAGGGTGGTGTCATCTGCATATCTGAGGTTATTGATATTTCTCCCGGCAATCTTGATTCCAGCTTGTGTTTCTTCCAGTCCAGCGTTTCTCATGATGTACTCTGCATAGAAGTTAAATAAGCAGGGTGACAATATATAGCCTTGACGTACTCCTTTTCCTATTTGGAACCAGTCTGTTCCATGTCCAGTTCTAACTGTTGCTTCCTGACCTGCATACATATTTCTCAAGAGGCAGGTCAGGTGGTCTGGTATTCCCATCTCTTTCAGAACTTTCCACAGATTTTATACAATTTAAATCAAAGACAGTCAAATGTTTCATTGCAATAGATTTATATTCCCTCATCTCTAAGGATCAGAATCTTTAAGTTCTGATCTTGAGTGGAAGGAGGGTATAGTGAGGAACAGTATAGTAGGAGGTATGAGTAGGTACGCTATAGTAGGAATGAGATAGGCTAACCACTCCAGTATTCTTCAGTTTCCCTGGTGGTTCAAATGTTAAAGAATCAGGCTGCAGTGCAGAGACCTAGATTCAATCCCTGGGTTGGGAAGATCCCCGGGAGAAGGGAATGGCAATCCACTCTAGTATTCTTGTCTGGAGAATTCCATGGACAGAGGAGCCAGGCAGGCTACAGTCCACGGAATCTGCAGAGTTGAACATGACTGAGTGATCAGCATTCACATTCACACACATTTCCTAGGTATACTATTTCATATGTATGTATTTCCTGTGTACTCATTGCAGGTTGAATGTGAATGGGACAGATAATTTGTTTTCTTAATTTCACAGATTTAAAATTGAAAAAGAAAAAAAATAAAGAATATATTCCAGAAATTTTACTAGAACATCCTCATCCAGTGCGACTTTCAAGGACTCATGTCCCTCTCATTTACAAAATATGCTCACTGCCTCCCAAGATCCCCAAGAATCTTGCCCAATTACACCGTCAGCTCAAATTCTCTTTTTTTTTTTTTTCTTAAGTCTCTTTGGACTTTCTCAAAAGAATTCAGTTTTAAAATTAGAGATAATTTCCTCTTAAAAAAGTTGTTGAATAAACAGTTGTAACTTTTTAGAAAGATATATTTAGATTACATGATCAGTAGAAGGTTTGATTTTACTTTATTTAAGTCAGTATCTAAAAATTGATTATATAATTGCACACTCATATCAAATTTGAAGATACATATTGACAGAATTTTTTCTTTCCTTATTAAAATGAATATTCTCTATGTATATTTTGTATTTTGCAATATTCACCTATGTTGTAGATATTTTTATGAAGATTATACATTTTGTCCTATATTCTGTCATTCAAATATGTAAATGGCATTTCCTTACTGATGTGAATAAGAGTGAAAATAAATAGCTTAAATGAATATCATTAAAATTATTTTTATGCATTTACTATGAGGCCAAAGTAAAGAACTCATAATATTAATTGCTGTTATTCCCAAATTATCTTAAGTTTTTCTCTATTCTATTTATTTATTTATTTTGGCTGCAGCTACATGGAAGGTGAGATCTTAGCTCCCTGATGAGGAGTGGAACCTGTGCCTCCTGCAGTAGAAGCACAAAGCCCTAACCATTGGATCACCAGGGGATTCCCTCTCTCTTTAATTTAATGTAACATAAAAATAATAATTTGCAATGTTTATTGCAATTAAATATAATTAAAACTATGTGAATACTTAAATAGAAATAATAATTTCTATGTATTTAAGAGAAACATAGTATAGCTTAACAGTACAATTATGAAATGAAGTTAGAGAGAAAATATATTAATGAAAAATATAAAGATATATTAATATATTGGAATAACTTTCTTTTTTTATTTTAAAATAAGCACTGATTCTTAGAGCTTCCCTGGTGGGCTCAGATGGTAAATAATCTGCCTGCAATGCTGGAGACCTAGGTTCGATCCCATGATCAGGAAGATCCCCTGGAGAAGGGACCACTCCAGTTTTCTTGCCTGGAGAATTCCATGGAAAGAGTACTGAGTGAGTGGCTCATACACACTGGTTCTTAAAACGTAAATTGAAATACGCCTTTGATATTGAGAAGTTTTTTCTTTTACTATTAAATTTATATTGAGAAAACTGATCTCGTTTATTTTAATGAGACAATACTGGGTTTTCAAATATTCATTACAAAGAAATTTGTCAGGGGAGTGTATGATTTCCTTTATTCTGTCTCTCCACAGAAAAAAGTTGAAATGGTAGACCAGTGTTACAGCTAAGTTTTATTTGGCAAGCAAAGGAACATACACCCTCAAGGCATGAGGGCTGGCTGACTCCAAAGGAGAGGCTTTAATCCATTTTAGCTTCTTCCTTTTATTCCTTTGTCTCCTCCCTGTTGAGCCTGCCCTATGCAAATTGAGCTAGCCAAGAAGGAGGTGTGTTTGCTTGACTTGAAGTTCTCACTTCAGTCAGTGGGTTTTCTTTTGTTCCATTTTCCTGGGCTTTCCCCTTTCTTTGTCTTTTAGCCACCACCATTTTGGACTCCTTTTTCCCATTTTAACTATTTAACAAACTGAAAATACAGTCCATGGAACTCTCCAGGCCAAAATGGTAGCCTTTCCCTTCTCCAGGGGATCTTCCCAGTTCAGGAGTCAGACCCAGATCTCCCACATGGCAGTCAGATTCTTTACCAGCTGAGTAGCAAGTGAAGCCTAAGAATACTGGAGTAGGTAGCCTATCCCTTCCCCATCGGATCTTCCTGACCCAGGAATCAAAATGGAGTCTCCAGCAGATTCTTTAACAACTGGGCTCTCAGGGAAGCCCTCAATACAAAGAAACTGAAAGTAAATTTATTTGACTATTAGTTTGCCTAAGGATAAAATTTTGATCTTGCTTTTAGCATAAAAAATTTATTTTGGATTTATCTTTGGGGTTCCAAAAAAAGGTTTCAAATTAAGCTTATGTTTTTCTGCTCCTGACTTGCAAAAAACAATGAAAGCTCTACTGTTTTACAAAGAAAATATTTCAGATTTAAGAATCTACAGACTGGTTAACTGGAGATTTAAGAAACTCCAATTAACAAAACATTTAAATGTTAATTTATTTAATTAAGTTAAAATAGCACAAATACTATTTATATATAAAGTTCTCTTTAGAACTTACCAGTTGTTTGGAAAGAAGTAGGGAAATATCAAGCCAAAGGAAAAGCTTTAATGGAAAAAGGAAACTCTCCTTAATTTTTAAAGAAGCGTATATACCTCTCTTGGCTTTCTTAGAGGTAATTTTTTTTTTCCAATATTAAAGGAAATTCCAGGTCTTTATTCTTGTACTACACAGAAAACAAAATAGCAGTCTAAAATATCTGAACCCCAATGTGAAGGTAATACAATAAATTTTCCATTTTAATACATAAAACGATGATGTTGTTCAGTCAGTCATGTCCGACTCTTTGCGACCCTACGCACTGCAGCAAGCCAGGCTCCCCTGTCCATCACCATCTCCCAGAACTTGCTCAAACTCATGTTTATTGAGTCAATGATGCCCCACAACCACCTCATTCTCTGCCATCCCCTTCTCCTCTTGCCTTCAATATTTCCCAGAATCAGGGTCTTTTCCAGTGAGTCGGCTCTTCACAATTAGACAGGCAAAGTATTGGAGATTCAGCTTCAGCATCAGCCTTCCCAATGAATATTCAGGACTGATTTCCTTTAGATTTGACTGTTTGATCTCCTTGCAGTCCAAGGGACTCAAGAGCCTTCTCCAGCACCACAGTTCAAAAGTATCAATTCTTCGGCACTCAGCCTTCTTTGTGGTCAAACTCTCACATCCACACAAAGCCATATGTGGTCTTAATTTAGCTAATAATCGTCGTTTTTTACATTGTGCTTTCCCCCACATCTACATCCTATGACTCAGTCATACCAAAACACATTTTGTTCTCAGTATATTCCATATTACGTTTCTCTACTATGTTTCTGAAAATAAAGAGCAAACTTATTTCCACATTTATCCCAAGTAAAGTTCCAAAAGTTTAACATAGTTTGTCTGGATGCAGAGTTCATGAATGAGCATGAGGTGTACCATGAATGTACTAAAACTATAAATGTAAATTTTTGCCTATATGCATATGCTTTTCTCCAGAAAATTTTCTTAGGATTCCTTAAGTTGTTAAAGAGGTTCAAATACACAAAATTATTATCACTAACTTTATTATAGTTAGTCCCAATGTCTCTATAATATAGAGTAAACACATTTCAGATTAATACACACATTTAATAGTCACCATATTATTCCCAGATCAGATATATTACATGATGCATGAGAATGCTTAATAACTATTTTCTGAATGTTTGAACAAATAAGAAAATTCTGAGAAATTATTTGGAGGCTGCAGCATAATGAGATCAACTTGATAACTCAAGAATACTCAGCCAGTAAGTGTCAAGCGAGAAATGAACCTCTTGTCTGACTGATAGCATTTCTAAGTGGGAATATTTAAAGTTCCAAACTACCAAAAGACGTATTTGGAGCATCAACTTTTCTATTATGTTGCTTCCACAAAGTAATATTCTCTGGCCTCTAACTATTTGACTGCCTGAGGTAGCTGCTCCTATTACCTCTGCAAAACTTCATCACAACAATTAATGTTACATATTGCAATTTGCAGTGATGTGCTGGCAACAAATCTCTGCAAATGTTTAGGACCCCAGGGTCCAAACACTCTCGTGGAAGCTGTCTTATAGGTGCAAAAATGATGTCATAGGACACAGAGCTCAGAAAGTCGAACATGACTGGTTCAGACCAGCTGCTAGTAGCTGGCGCCACCATATAAATGTGTGTGTCTAAGTTTCAACAATGATGGAATGCTTATTTTGTCCACAGTGGATGGGTCTTAACTGGACAAGAGTTTTAAAAAGTAAACTGTGATACATGATATATGTTTCTGACATTTTAAGCAAGGACAAATAGTCAGATTTCCAGTTCAGTTCAGTTCAGTCACTCAGTCGAATCTGACTCTTTGCAACCCCATGTACTACAGCACGCAAGGCTTCCTTGTCCATCACTGACTACCAGAGCTTGCTCAAACTCTTCCATAGAGTCAGTGATGTCATCCAACCATCTCATCCTCTGTCATCCCTTTATCTTTCTGCCCTCAGTCTTTTGCAACATTGGGATCTTTTCTAAGGAATCAACTCTTCACATCAGGTGGCCAAAGTACTGAAGTTTCAGCTTCAGCATCAGTCTTGCCAATGAATATTCAAGGCTGATTTCCTTTAGTATTGACTGATTGGATCTCCTTGCAGTCCGAGACTCTCAAGAGTCTTCTCCAACATCACAGTGCAAAAGCATCAGTTCTTCTGAGCTCAGCTTTCTTTATAGTACAACTTTCAGATACATACATGACTACCAGAAAAACTATAATTTGACTAGACAGACCTTTGTTGACAAAGTAATATCTCTACTTTTTAATATGCTGTCTAGGTTGGTCATAGCTTTTCTTCCAAGGAGGAAGGGTCTTCCAATATCATGGCTGCAGTCACCATCTGCAGTGATTTTGGAGGCCAAGAAAATTAAGTCAGCCATTGTTTCCATTGTTTCGCCATCTATTGGCCGTGAAGGGATTGGACTGGATGCCATGATCTTAGTTTTCTGAATGTTGAGTTTTAAGCCAACTTTTTCACTCTCCTCTTTCACTTTCATCAAGAGGCTCTTTAGTTGTTCACTTTCTGCCATAAGGGTGGTGTCATCTGCATATCTGAGGTTATTGATATTTCTCCCAGCAATCTTGATTCCAGCTAGTGCTTCTTCCAGCCCAGCATTTCGTATAATGTACTTTGCATATAAGTTAAATCAGCAGGGTGACAATATAGAGCCTTGACAAACTTCTTTCCCAATTTAGAACCATTCTGTTGTTCCATGTCTAGTTCTAGCTATTGCTTCTTCAACTTCCTAAGGAAGCAGGTACGGTGTCTGGTATTCCCATCTCTTTAAGAATTTTCCACAGTTTGTTGTGAACCACACAGTCGAAGGCTTAGGCATAATCAATAAAGCAGAAGTAGGTGTTTTTCTGGAACTCTCTTGCTTTTTCTATGATTCAGTGGATGTTTGCAATTTGATCTCTGGATCCTCTGACTTTTCTAAATCCAATTTGAACATCTTGAAGTTCACAATTCACACATTGTTGAAGCCTGGCATAGAGAATTTGGAGCATTACTTTACTAGTGTGTTAGATGAGTGCAATTGTGCAGTAGTTTGAACATTCTTTGGCATTGTCTTTTTTTGGGGATTGGAATGAAAATTGAACTTTTCCAGTCCTGAGGCCACTGCAGAGTTTTCCAAATTTGCTGGCATATTGAGTGCTGCACTTTCACAGCATCATCTTTTATGATTTGAACCAGCTCAACTAGAATTTGATCACCTCCTCTAGCTTTATTCATAGTGATGCTTCCTAAGGCCCACTTGGCTTCACATTCCAGGATGTCTGGCTCTAGGTGAGTGATCACGCCATTGTTGTTGTAGTTATCTGAGTCATGAAGATCTTTTTTTGTATAGCTCTTCTGTGTATCATTGCCACTTATGTGTATCATTGCCACTTTTTCTGGTTCTGTTAGGTCCATACAATTTCTGTCCTTTATTATGCCCACACTTGCTTGAAATGTTCCTTTGGTATCTCTAATTTTCTTGATGAGATCTCTAGTAATTTGCATTCTTTCATTTTCCTCTATTTCTTTGCATTGATCACAGGGGAATTCTTTCTTAGATCTCCTTTCTATTCTTGGGAACTCTGCATTCAAATGAATATATATTTCCTTTTCTCCTTTCTGCCTTCAGCTTCTCTTCTTTTCTCAGCTATTTCTAATGTCCTCCTCAGATAGCCACTTTGTCTTTTTGTATTTCTTTTTCTTGAGGATGGTGTTCATCACTGCCTCCTGCACAATGTCACAAACTTCTGTCCATAGTCCTTCAGGATCAGGAAGAGCAAACAGAAAGGTATGTAGCAAGACTTAGTTTTTTAAAATAGGGTTTGTGTGGAACATCTGAATTCAGAGTTCCAAAGAACAGGAAGGAGAGATAAAAAAGCCTTCCTCAGTGATCAATGCAAAGAAAGAGGAAAACAACAGAATGGGAAAGACTAGAGATCTCTTCAAGAAAATCAGAGATAACAAGGGAATATTTCAGGCAAAGATGGGCCCAATAAAGGATAGAAATGATATGGATCTAAGAGAAGCAGAAGATATGAAGAAGAGGTGGCAAGAATACACAGAAGAACTGTACAAAAAAAGATCTTCATGACCAAGATAACTACGATGATGTGATCACTCACCTAGAGCCAGACATCCTTGAATGTGAAGTCAAGTGGACCTTAGAAAGCATCACTACAAACAAAGCTAGCAGAGGTGATGGAATTCCAGTTGAGCTATTTCAAATCCTGAAAGATGATGCTGTGAAAGTGTTATACTCAATATGCCAGCAAATTTGGAAAACTCAGCAGTGGCCACAGGACTAGAAAAGGTCCATTTTCATTCCAATCCCAAAGAAAGGCAATGCCAAAGAATGCTCAAACTACCACACAATTGCACTCATCTCACATGCTAGTAAAGTAATGCTCATAATTCTCCAAGCCAGGCTTCAGTAATACATGAACCTTGAGCTTCCAGATGATCAAGCTGGTTTTAGAAAAGGCAGAGAAATGAGAGATCAAATTGCCAACATCCACTGGATCATCAAAAAAGCAAGAGAATTCCAGAAAAACATCTATTTCTGCTTTATTAATTATGCCAAAGCCTTTGACTGTGTGGATTACAATAAACTGTGGAAAATTCTGAAAGAGACGGGAATACCAGACCACCCGACCTGCCTCTTGAGAAACCTATATGCAGGTCAGGAAGCAACAGTTAGAGCTGTACATGGAACAAAAGACTGGTTCCAAATAGGAAAAGGAGTACGTCAAGGCTGTATATTGTCACCCTGCTTATTTAACTTATACGCAGAGTACATTACGAGAAACGCTGGGCTAGAAGAAGCACAAATTGGAATCAAGATTGCCGGGAGAAATTTCAGTAACCTCAGATATGCAGATGACACTACCCTTATGACAGAAAGTGAAGCCTCTTGATGAAAGTGAAAGAGGAGAGTGAAAAAGTTGGCTTAAAGCTCAACTTTCAGAAAACTAAAATCATGGCATCTGGTCCCACCTTTCATGAGAAATATATGGGGAAACAGTGGAAACAGTGTCAGATTTTATTTATCAGGGGGCTCCAAAATCACTGCAGATGGTGATTGCAGCCATGAAATTTAAAGCTGCTTACTTCTTGGAAGGAAAGTTATGACCAAACTAGGTAGTATCTTAAAAAGCAGAGACATTACTTGCCAACAAAGGTCCATCTAGTCAAGGCTATGGTTTTTCCAGTGGTCATGTATGGAAGTGAGAGTTGGACTGTGAAGAAAGCTAAAAGCCAAAAACTGATGCTTTTGAACTGTGGTGTTGGAGAAGACTCTTGAGAGTCCTTTGGACTGCAAGGAGATCCACACAGTCCATTCTAAAGGAGATCAGCCTTGGGTGTTCATTGGAAGGACTGATGCTAAAGCTGAAACTCCAATACTTTGGCCACCTCATATGAAGAGTTGACTGATTGGAAAAGACCCTGATGCTGGGAGGGATTGGGAGCAGGAGGAGAAGGGGACAATAGAGGATGAGATGGCTGGATAGCATCACCGACTAGATGAACATGAGTTTGAGTGAACTCTGGGAGTTGGCGATGGACATGGAGGCCTGGCGTCCTGTGATTCATGGGGTCGCAAAGAGTTGTACACAACTGAGTGACTGAACTGAGCTGATCTTGTGTGGAGCATAGACATAATTCTAAAGATATTCCAAGATTCCAGCTCCTGACTATTGAATCAAACACAACTCTAGACACTGCTGTGAAAGGATTTGAACATGACAAGATTAGATGACATTTAAAAAGATTATCTTCTGGATTATCTAGATTGGCCCCAAGATAACAGAGGGACATGTAAAAGCAGAAAAGGAAAGCAGAAGCATCAGATAACTAAAAATCATAAGAAGAAATTGATTGGTCATTGCGTATCTTGAAAATGAACTAGCAACTGATGCAGTTGGCTTCTAGAAGTTAACAATGCTGCTCTTCCAATGGCTGGCAAGGAAACAGGGCTCTCAGTCCACCAGCCTCATGAAACTGAATTTTTCCAACACCTCAATGAAATAAGTGTCTCCTCCCCAAGATGTTTAGATAAGAGCCCAAGTTGATTGCCACCAGATTCCTGACCCACAGCACTATTGGACACCAAATAAATGTTCTAAATGATGGAAAGTAGAGTAACTGTTGCAATAGTAAAAGTAAAACAAAACAAAACAAACAAAAACAAACAAAAGCGAATGCAGTGAATAGAGAGAAATAAGATTTAGAGCAATGACTTTGAAAGTGGTTTAGAGAAGTGGTGGAAAAAAATCCCAGAGTATATCCTTGGAGTTTGCTAAGGCTGGCAGTGCAAGGCTTTAGCAGCAGGAGGAGCAGAAGCACATGAAATCAAATTCCCTTTCCTTTGAGCAGGTAGCAATGCCTATCATTACAGATAAGGCTGAAGAATAATATTCTGGATGCAGTAAAAATGAGTCTTTTGCTTTTACCAACTTAGCATGTTGCACCTTTTCACCAACTCACTTTCCTTCTTTAGAAAAACTATTTAAACCCTACTTTTAGTTTTCACTTGCAAATTAAAGTTACTTTTCTACAAGCTTGTTTAAGAAATGGCTATTAAAATTTGCTCTGAGTCTACATTTCATAGACTGTAACTAAATAAAGGATAATGTGCATAATGAGAAATCCTGAAAACAATTACCTTAAAATTTAGAATGGATGAAGAAGGCGTGTTTGTCTTCTGGTCTGATGTTTTAAAATGTAAGCTTAATTAGATTTTGAATTACCAATATGAGTCTTGTGTTTTGATGCAGATAAATGTAAGTAAGAATTTTTTATGTAAACATACGCACACATATTTCAAACTTTTAAAAAATGAGGGAAGGATCTTATATAGATTAAAATATATCACTGACCTGATACCTGCAATTACTTTGCAGTGAATAAAACTTTTATATTTCAATTAGAATTGTTAAAAATGGAAATATAGCCAGGAAAGATTGCACACTAAAGTGTAAGCCAGCTATTTTTCAGAAAAATACATTCATTAAGTAGATTGGAGATGAATTATCACAGAAGCAAAATACCAGGTAGTTCTAGTAAGCAATATTCTATCTCCTTGGAACATATATTCATAAATATATTTCAACTAAAAACTCACAAGTTGTTATGAAGATTTTTACACATCCTGGCTATTGAAGAGCCTGAAAAAGAAGTATTAGATTTAGTTCCTATTCTCAATAATGTTACAATTTAATTAAAGAGAAATGACTAATGCACAGGAGATAATTAGCAAGTAATGAAAAATAGTATAAATTTATGTGATAAATGTAGAACCAACTTTTAGTTCTAATATGCAGTTCCATTTTTTCTTTATCTCAGCACTAATATACATCACCTTTGAAGAAAACAAAACAAAAAACTCAGCAAGTAACCAAAAGGGAAAGTGTATATGTAATTCTTAAAATACTAAGTAAAATAACTTCTTGTTGCTTCTTTTTGCCGTTTTTATGAATCTGAGTCTCTTCCATTAGGGACTGGAGTCACAGTAATTGCTATTTTTCTTCTCTGTACCATCTTGTTCTGATTGTTCATGTGGGTTTTCTGGCTTCTGTTTATATAAATTTTACTCTGTCTGAGAAAAGAAAGGTTTCATAACTGAAAAGAAGCCATGTAATCATTAGGTTCTCAAATAAAGACTGTTCAACTTTTTCCCTGTATTTTCAACCAGTTAATCAGTTTCTACTCAAAGAGAGAAGCCTTCATTATTCACATATTATTAGGGCAGGTAGAATTCTAATGTGATTCTGGAAAGGAACCCATGCTTGTCTTTTAGATTTGACAAATGTATAGTGGGCTCTGATGCTTATTATATGAATCAAAGCCACTGGCAACAGTTTTTCTTTTAATTTTTGCTCCACAAAATGATGAACAATTGATAAAATAATATTCATTTTGATATAAAAAAATAAAATATCTAGAACAATATTTAAGCTGGTTTTCTACTAAAAAATCAAAAAACAAAAACCTAGTAGCTGTCATCCTTGCTTCATGACCTTTCTTCTATCTAGCTATTTAATACTTTTAAAAAATATAATTCAAGGATTGGATCTATCAAGGAGAAGAGGCATTTATATTCCTATTTTGGTCTGATTACATTTTAATTGCCCCCCTTCCAATTCCCAGTTTACTATGAAATCTATGTGTTATAAATTGGAGTCTCATTTAGTGTTCTCTCTAGAAAAAACATATGCTGACCAAAGGAACTGTGTGGTGATCCCATTGGTGACTATAGTTCCTATTAAAACTCCCTTAATTAGCTTTCTGGCACACAAGTCATCCTATCTTGAGCTGGTGCAAGATATCACTGTCAAGATTATTCAGTCTTGGGAATTGGAATCATCATAGTTTGATACCATAAATGTAAAAAACATATTTGAATGTATTAAATTTAAGAATTTAACCCCTCTTGTCATATGAAAAGACAACACTGTTCTGATGGGCCACTATTTCCTTGAAGTCACATTTGAAAAAAAAAAAAAAAAAGGTCGTTATATTCCCTAAGCCTGTATCTTCCCAATCTCTGCTTCAGGAAAATTATAGTCATTTTGTTTAGATGCTTAAGGTAGAAATAATGTTAACTCGATTCTTTTATTTCATTTAAACTATACCCAATTTGTTATAATTGATTCTGCCAATCATGACTTTTTAATTTTGCATTGATTTGTTCATGTATGTTCATTTTTATTGACATTGTGCCCATCCAAAACATAAGCATCTCTCAGTTGAAGAGTGTAACTTCTGTCTTTACAAACGTTCACTTTTATTCTTTATGCAGTTCTGAATATTCTTTTAAAAATGTAAAATTCAAATGGGACACTTTTGTTGAAGAAATTGTTTGAGGATTTTTTAACCTGTAATCTTGAGAGATATTGGTCTGTAATTGGCTTTTCCTGAATAATCTCTGTCTGGTTTTGATATTAGGATAATGCTGATCTGTTAAAATAAATTATGAAGTATTCTCTCTGAAAAGAGCTTAAAAGAGATTATAGAAAATTGGCTTCATTTCTTCCTTAAATGTTTGGTAGGCCAGGCACCAGTGAAGCCATATGAGCCTGGTACTTTCTGTTTTGGGAGGTTATTTACTACGTGCATACTAAGTTGCTTCAGTCGTGTCTGACTCTGTGCAACTCTAAGGACTGCAGCCTGCTAGGCTCCCCTGGGATTGTCTGGGATTCTCCAGGCAAGAATACTGGAGTGGGTTGCCATGCCCTCCTCCAGGGTATCTTCCCAAACAAAGGATCAAACCCATGTCTCTTATGTCTCCTGCATTGGCAGGGGGGTTCTTTACCAGTGGTACCACCTGGGAACCCCTAGTTTTTCAATTTTTAGTAGATTTAGAACTATTCAGGGTATCTAGTTCTTCTTCTTTTAGCTTTGGCAAACTGAATCTTTCAAAAAAAACGGGTCCATTTCACCTAAATTATCATATGTGAACATAAAGTTGTTCATAGTATCTTTTTGTTTCTCTCTTACTACCCTTGCCTGGAGAATCCCATGGACAGAGGAGCCTGGTAGGCTACAGTCCATGGGGTTGCACAGAGTTGGACACGACTGAGCAACTTCACTACTTTCCATGGAATGTTTCCTGATATACCCTCTTTCACATCTGATATTAATAATTTGTACTCTTTCTCTTTTTTATTAGTTAGCCTGTTCAGGGGTTTATAAAATTTATTGATTTTTTTTCAAAGAACTAGCTTTTGATTTTGTTGATTTTCTCTCTTGACTTCATGTTCTCAAATTCATTATTTCTACTCTGATTTTTGTTATTTCCTTTCTTCTGCTTAGTTTGGTTGTTATTTGCTCTTCTTTCCCCCCTGCTTTCTGAAAGTGCAGTGCTGGGGTCCAGCCCTGGTGGATCCAGGGAATTGGAAGTGGAGACGGCATCAGCGTCTGAGGAATTAATTGCTTAATTAGAGATATGGAGGGAGATTAGAAAGAAATAGTGTAATAGAAAAGTAGAGGAAAATGATGCTGAATAACTTGGTTTACGTGGAAAACCAATAAAACTCCAAGACAAGGAGTTTGCACCATCTACGTAGGACACCGGCGCCCACTTGAATAGTGGAGCGTGCCCCGCCTTGGGCTCCCTCTCACGTGGGTTTTAGAAGCCAGGGCAAGTAAGTAGACATGGTGAGCCTCCATGCTCCAGATGCGAATTCAGCCAGAAAAGAAGAGAACAAGAAAAGACCACACGGGGGAAACCAGTCTTTCCAGGAACACATCCATTTCTTTATTTTTCTGGTCCACTTTTATACTTTTAGTTATACATAGAGATAAATGTAAGAAATAGTCATGCCAGGTCAGCTGCTCTGACCCTTACCAGCATATCTTTGTTCTTACAAGGGTCTTACATTTGTTCACAATATCTTCTGGTCTGGAGACCGATTAAAATTTTATGGCCCTACCTTTCTTTCTATTGACCGGATAGGAACGTCGCTCAGTTGTGTACGACTCTTTGCAGCCCCATGGACTGTAGCCTACCAGACTCCTCTGTCCATGGGATTTTCCAGGCAATAGTACTGGAGTGGATTGCCATTTCCTTCTCCAGCGGATCTTCCTGACCCAAGGATCGAACCTGGGTCTCCCACATTGTAGAGAGATGCTTTACTGTCTGAGCCACCAGGTAAGTTTATTTCTATTGATAAAGGTTAATCGATCAAAAAACATGTTTTCCCTTAAGATCTATTTAGTCTTAAGATAGTGATAAAGTTACATTTTTACATAGCAAGGACACAATGATTTATAACAAAGAAAGAGGAGTACAGTGATCAATAACAAAAGAGAAAATTCATTAACACAAAAAGTCTAGTATTGCTAACATCAAAACTACTATATTTCCTTTTCTACATTCCAATTACATTGATTAACATACTCGCAGGTGCCTAAGGATATGGAGGCCTGACGGCAATCATTGATTCAACATTGAGAAAGTTCAGTTCAGTTGCTCAGTCGTGTCTGACTCTTTGCGACCCCATGAATCGCAGCACGCCAGGCCTCCCTGTCCATCACCAACTCCCAGAGTTCACTTAGACTCACGTCCATCGAGTCAGTGATGCCATCCAGCCATCTCATCCTCTGTCATCCCCTTCTCCTCCTGCCCCCAATTCCGCTCAGCATCAGAGCCTTTTCAAATGAGTCAACTCTTTGCATGAGGTGGCCAAAGTACTGGATTTCAGCTTTAGCATCAGTCCTTCCAAGGAAATCCCAGGGCTGATCTCCTTCAGAATGGACTGGTTGGATCTCCTTGCAGTCCAAGGGACTCTCAAGAGTCTTCTCCAAAACAACAGTTCAAAAGCACCAATTATTCAGCACTCAGCCTTCTTCACAGTCCAACTCTCACATCCACACATGAACACAGGAAAAACCGTAGCCTTCACTAGGCATACCTTAGTCGGCAAAGTAACGTCTGCTTTTGAATATGCTATCTAGGTTGGTCATAATTTATCTTCCAAGGAGTAAGCGTCTTTTAATTTCATGGCTGCAGTCAACATCTGCAGTGATTTTGGAGCCCAGAAAAATAAAGTCTGACACTTTCTCCACTCTTTCCCCATCTATTTCCCATGAAGTGATGGGACCGGATGCCATGATCTTCATTTTCTGAATGTTGAGCTTTAAGCCAACTTTTTCACTCTCCTCTTTCACTTTCATCAAGAGACTTTTTTGTTCTTCTTCACTTTCTGCCATAAAGATGGTGTCATCTGCATATCTGAGGTTATTGATATTTCTCCCAGCAACCTTGATTCCAACTTGTATTTCTTCCAGTCCAGCGTTTCTCATGATGTACCCTGCATAGAAGTTAAATAAGCAGGGTGACAATATACAGCCTTGACGCACTCCTTTTCCTATTTGGAACCAGTCTGTTGTTCCATGTCCAGCTCTAACTGTTGTTTCCTGACCTGCATACAGATTTCTCAAGAGGCAGGACTGGTGGTCTGGTATTCCGATCTCTCTCAGAATTTTCAACAGTTTATTGTGATCCACACAGACAAAGGCTTTGGCATAGTCAATAAAGCAGAAATAGATGTTTTTCTGGAATTCTCTTGCTTTTTCCATGATCCAGCGGGTGTTGGCAATTTGACCTCTGGTTCTTCTGCCTTTTCTAAAACCAGTTTGAACATCTGGAAGTTCATGGTTCACGTATTGCTAAAGCCTGGCTTGGAGAATTGCGAGGATTACTTTACTAGCATGTGAGATGAGTGCTTTTTTGCGGTAGTTTGAGTATTCTTTGGCATTGCCTTTCTTTGGGATTGGAATGAAAACTGACCTTTTTCCAGTCCTGTGGCCACTGCTGAGTTTTCCAAATTTGCTAGCATATTGAGTGCAGATATTTCACAGCATCATCTTTCAGGATTTGAAATAGCTCAACTGGAATGCCATCACCTTCAGTAGCTTTGTTCATAGTGGTGCTTTCTGAGGCCCGCTTGACTTCACCTTCTAGGATATATGGCTCTAGATGAATGATCACACCATCGTAATTATCCAGGTCGTGAAGCTCTTTTTTGTACAGTTCTTCTGTGTATTCTTGCCACCTCTTCTTAGTATCTTCTGCTTCTATTAGGTCCATACCATTTCTGTCCTTTATCGAGCCTGTCTTTGCATGAAATGTTCCCTTGGTATCTCTGATTTTCTTGAAGAGATCTCTAGTCTTTCCCATTCTGTTGTTTTCCTCTATTTCTTTGCATTGATCACTGAGGAAGACTTTCTTATCTCTCCTTGTTATTCTTTGGAACTCTGCATTCAGATGCTTATATATATATTTTTCTCCTTTGCTTTTCACCTCTCTTCTTTTCACAGCTATTTGTATGGCCTCCTCAGACAGCCATTTTGCTTTTTTGCATTTCGTTTCCATGGGGATGGTCTTGATCCCTATCACCTGTACAATGTCACAAACCTCATTCCATAGTTCATCAGTCACTCTATCTATCAGATCTAGGCTTTTAAATCTATTTCTCACTTCCACTGTATAATCATAAGGGATTTGATTTAGGTCATACCTGAATGCTCTCATGGTTTTCCCTACTTTCTTCAATTTAAGTCTGAATTTGGTAATAAGGGGTTCATGATCTGAGCCACAGTCAGCTCCTAGTCTTGTTTTTGTTGACTGTATAGAGCTTCTCCATCTTTGGCTGCAAAGAATATAATCAATCTGATTTCAGTGTTGACCATCTGGTGATGTTCGTGTGTAGAGTCTTCTCTTGTGTTGTTGGAAGTGGGTGTTTGCTATGACCACTGCATTTTCTTGACAAAACTCTATTAGTCTTTGCCCTGCTTTATTCCGCATTCCAAGGCCAAATTTGCCTGTTACTCCAGGTGTTTCTTGACTTCCTACTTTTGCATTCCAGTCCCCTATAATGAAAATGACATCTTTTTTGAGTGTTAGTTCTAAAGGTCTTGTAGGTCTTCATAGAACCGTTCAACTTCAGCTTCTTCAGTGTTACTGGTTGGGGCATAGATTTTGATTACTGTCATATTGAATGGTTTGCCTTGGAAATGAACAGAGATCCTTCTGTCGTTTTTGAGATTGCATCCAAGTACTACATTTTGGACTCTTTTGTTGACCATGATGGCTACTCCATTTCTTCTCAGGGATTCCTGCCCACAGTAGTAGATATAATGGTTATCTGAGTTAATTTCACCCATTCCAGTCCATTTTAGTTCACTGCTTCCTAGAATGTCGATGTTCAATCTTGCCATCTCTTTTTTGACTACTTCCAATTTGCCTTGATTCATGGACCTGAGATTCCAGGTTCCTATGCAATATTGCTCTTCACAGCATCGCACCTTGCTTCTATCACCAGTCACATCCACAACTGGGAATTGTTTTTGCTTTGACTCCATCCCTTCATTCTTTCAGGAGTTATTTCTCCACTGATCTCTAGTAGCATACTGGGCACCTACTGACCTGGGGAGTTCCTCTTTCAGTATCCTATCATTTTGCCTTTTCATACTGTTCATGGGGTTCTCAAGGCAAGAATACTGAAGTGGTTTGCCATTCCCTTCTCCAGTGGGCCACATTCTGTCAGACCTCTCCACCATGACCTGCCCATCTTGGGTGGCCCCACGGGCATGGCTTAGTTTCACTGAGTTAGACAAGGTTGTGGTCTTAGTGTGATTAGACTGACTAGTTTTCTGTGAGTTTGGTTTCAGTGTGTCTGCCCTCTGATGCCCTCTTGCAACACCTACCATCATACTTGGGTTTCTCTTACCTTGGGCATGGGGTATCTCTTCACAGCTGTTCCAGCAAAGCACAACTGCTGCTCCTTACCTTGGATGAAGGGTATCTCCTCACCACCGCCCTTCCTGACCTTCAACGTGGGATTGCTCCTCTAGACCCTCCTGCACCTGTGCAGCCACTGCTCCTTGGAAGTGGGGTTGCTCCTCCTGGCTGCCGCCCCTGGCTTCGGACACAGGGTTGCTCCTCTCGGCCATTCCTGCGACTTTCAAAATACTCCAAACTCTCTGTGCTGTTTATGGTTGAGAGGTAGTAAACAATCATGTATGTAGTAGCAAGATTGTGGATAATCCTGTCACACAAGCTAGTCTGCCAGCTGAGGGGTTTGACCTGAAACATCCTTGTCACGCCCAGGAGATTTATTATCTGGAGGCCTAAGTTAACTCCTTTACAGAGATAGGTGGTGGGGGATAGCCCCCATAAAGTCAGAGGTGTAGGTGAGAGCATAAAGCAGTAAAGTAGACAGACTCTGGCTTTGGGAGTAGATGCTCAGGAACAAGGGGTCTCCTGAGGCTCTATCCTGACTTTGCGTATGCTGACTCCCTTCTTCATGACCTTTGCCATGGACAAAGTTCCTCACGCTGGCTCCTGGCATAGCAGCAACTTAGATTATCAATTTTAAACCTTTTTCTTTTCTAGTATATTCATCCAAAGCTATGAAATGAATCGCCAGTCCAGGTTTGATGCATTATACTGGATGCTTGGGCCTGGTGCACTGAGATGACCCAGAGGGATGGTATGGGGAGGGAGGAGGGAGGGGAGTTCAGGATGGGGAACACGTGTATACCTGTGGTGGATTCATGTTGATGTATGGCAAAACCAATACAATATTGTAAAGCAATTAACCTCCAATTAAAATAAATAAATTTATATTAAAAAATTAAAAAAATTCCTCTAAGCACCACTTTCTTTTGCTGTTCAGTCATTAAATTGTGTCCAACTCTATGAACTGATCTTCCTTCCCTATCTTTCACTATCTCTCAGAGTTTGCTCAGACTCATGTTTATTGAGTTGATGATGCCATCCAACCATCTCATCCTCTGTTGAACCCCTTCTCCTGCTACCCTGAATCTTTCCCAGTTCAGAGTCTTTTTTAATGAGTCGGCTCTTCTCATCAGATGGCAAAAGTATTTAAGTTTCAGTTTCAGCATCTGTCTTTCTGATGAATATATATGGTTGATTTCTTTTAGGATTGCCTGGAATGATCTCCCTGCTAGCCAAGGGACTCTTAAGAGTCTTCTCCAGCACCATAATTTGAAAGCATCAATTCTTCTGTACTCAGCTTACTTTGTGGTCCAACTCTCATATCAGTACATGACTACTGGAAAAAACCATAGCTTTGACTATACAGATGTTTTTTGGCAAAGTAATGTCTCTACTTTTTAATACATTGTCTGGGTTTGTTAGAGCTTTTCTTCCAAGGAGCAAGTGTCTTTTAATTCCATGGCTGTAGTAATCATCCACAGTGATTTTGGAGCCCAGGAGTATAAAATATGTCCCTATTTTCATTTCTTTTCCATTTATTTACTATGAAGTGATGGGACTGGATGCCATGATCTTAGTTTTTTGAATGTTGAGTTTTAAGCCAGCTTTTTCACTCTCCTATTTCACCCGCATCAAGAAGCTCTTTAGTTCCTCTTCACATTCTGCCATTTGAGTGGTATCATTTGTATAGCTGGGCTTCTCTGATGGCTCAGTTGGTAAAGAATCTGCCTGCAACATGGGAGACCTGGGTTCGATCCCTAGGTTGGGAAAATCCCTAGCTCATGGTTTCTTTGAACCATGAGCTATTTAGAAGTGTGATTCTTTGGGTTGTAGCTTTTCAGTTATTCTTTGGTTATGAATTTCTTAGATTAATCCCACTGTGCTCTGAAAGCAGATGTTGCATGATTTCCACTCTTTTAAGTTTGTTAAACTTTGTTTTATGTTCCAGAGTGTGGTCTATCCAGTGAATGTTCCCTGTGGGTTTTAGAAGAGGATGTGTTTTGTTATTATTGCATAGAGTAATTTATAGATGTCAATTATATCCAATTGATGGATGGTATTGTTGAGTTCAACTATGTCTTTACTGATTTTCTACCCACTTGATAGTTCCATTTCAACAATAGGATGATAAAGTCTCTAGATTTGATAATGAATTCATCTGTTTCTCTTTGCAATTCTATCAGTCTTTGCCTCACATCATTACATGCTCTTATTTGGGGTATGAACACATTAAGAATTGTTATGGATTCTTGCATAATTGACATTGTTATTAATGGTGTCCTTTCTTATTCCTTAAAATTTGTTCTACTTTGAAATCTGCTCTGTACGGAAATAACATATTTACTCCCATTTTCTTTCAGTTAGTATTAGCATGATCTATTTTCTCCATTTTCTTATTCTATATATGTCTTTACATTTAAAATGGTTTTTTTTTGTAGACAACATGTAATTGGATAATGTGTTTTTTTGTGCAGTATGCTAATTAACCCATGAAAGCTTTCATTCATTTTAGTTACACTGGTTTTATTCGGTAGTATTTTCTTTCGACTCTTCCTTAGGTTCTTCATATTTCTACTGAAAATAACCAAGTACCCCACTCATCCTGTTTGGATTGTACTTTGAGGTAAGATAAGGGTAGCTAAACATTAAATATATAGAAAAGTATTATTTGGGAAATTTATAATTAGAAGATGATATCACCTTTGATCAGTTTCAAACTAACTAAAATTGATGATATTCACAAAGATGGGCTTCCCTTCATGCAAAACAGTGTGATGTATTGCAAATCCTATTGATTAGTTTTAACAACATGATTGGAACCTGGGTTTAATCAATATTTATTTCTTATTTCTAGTTTATATGACATACAGTCTCTAGGGCAAAATATTCAATGATATGAGTATGAATCATCCAGATAAATATAGACTGTTGGGATATTTAATAAAATTGAACACACTTTTTTCTAAAAGTTAATAGCAAGGAAACAAATAAGGAAACCTAACAAGGAAGAGTTAAGAGTTATAATAACCACAATGGGAGTATTGTGATTTTAAGACCTTTATTTACTCCTAATTCAAATAACCAATCTATAAAAGATAATTTTCCAAATATCAAAAATATGAATATAGACTGAGTATGATGCTATCATAATCAAGACCATATGATCATATAATATCATAATCCCTTATGATATTAGGGGATTTAAAAAAATTTTATTTATTTACTTGGCTCTATTGGGTCTTAGTTGTGGCAGGTGGGATCTTTAGTTGCAGTATGTGGGATTTGGCTCCCTGACCAAGGATCTAACCTGGTCCCCCTGCACTGAGAGTGGGGTGTCTTAACCACTGAACTGTCAGGGAAATACCTAAAGGATTATTGGTGAAACAATACGCTGGGTGAAATAATTTAATTGTATTTAGACAAGAAATGATCCTTGATTTTTAGAAAAGACTAAGGAAATATTTATGAATAAAAGAAATTTTACAATTTCGTTTTAAGTTACTGCCTCAGTCCAGAGAAAGACAACAAGATATGTGAAATGTGTGCCAAAATACTAATTATTAAATATGGATGAATATACTGTATTGTTTTTCCTTATGTTTTTTAAGCCTGAAAATTTTCATAATAAAATTAGTTTTTGAAAATTACAAAAAAGTTGGTTATGTCCTATTAATTTTACAAATTTTGATGAGTCAAAATCTGTAGTGAAAAAAATTTTAATATTCCAATAATTAGGTTGTGAAGGTGAATTTATTTCTTCAGATTTCCTTCAGTTTCACATTGTTTCTTTGTTTCTATAGATGAAGGTAAATGATCAACATGTGCAGGCAGAATCTTCCCTAAGACTATTCGGAAGCGGTGCTTGGACAGCAAGGAGATCCAACCAGACCACCCTAAAGGAAATCAGTCCTGAATATTCTTTGGAAGAAATGATGCTAAAGCTGAAACTCCAATACTTTGGCCACCTGATGTGAAGAACTGACTCATTGGAGAAGACGCTGATGCTGGGAAAGATCGAAGGCAGGAGAACGGGAAGACAGAGGATGAGATGGTTGGATGGCATCACTGACTCAACAAACATGAGTCCAGTAAGCTCTGGGAGTTGGTGATAGACAGGGAGGCCTGGGGTGCTGCATTCCATGGGGTGCTGCATTCCATTCCAACTCAAAGAGTTGGACACAACTGAGCGACTGAACTGACTGACTGACTGACTGAACACCTGTGATTGATAATTATATAGCAGATACTTGGAACTAAAATTGTATGCACATTATCCTTTTCTGAAACCTTATTTCTATAAAATTCTCAGAATAAAATAATCCACAGATCACTATTAAAAATCGTACCCTGGATCCTATGAATTTATATTTATAAGCTAGGTTCATCAGTACATGAACCAAGAACTTCCAGATACTCAAGTTGGATTTAGAAAAGAAAGAGGAACCAAAGATAAAATTGCCAATATCTGTTGGCTCATAGAAAAAGCAAAAGAATTCCAGAAAAACATCTACTTCTCCTTTGTTGACTATACTATAGCCTTTAGCTATGTAAGTCACAGAAAACTGTAGGAAAATTCTTAAAAAGGTGGGAATACCAGACCATCTCACCTGCCTCCTGAGAAATCTGTATGCAGGTCAGGAAGCAACAGTTAGAGCCAGACATGGAACAAAGGACAGGTTCAAAATTGGGAAAATAGTGCTTCAAGGCTGTATATTGTCACCCTACTTATTTAACTTATACACAGAACATATCATGACAGATGCCAGATTGGATGAAACACAAGCTGGAATCAAGATTGCTGGGAGAAATATCAATAACCTCATATATGCAGATGACACAATGCTTATGGCAGAGAGCAAACAGGAACTAGAGAGCCTCTTGATGAAAGTAAAAGAGGAGAATGAAAAACTGGTTTAAACTCAACATTCAGAAGACTAAGATCATGGCATCTGGTCCCATCACTTCATGGCAAATAGATAGGGAAACAATTAAAATGGTGAAAGACTTTATATTGGGAGGCTCCAAAATCACTGAAGATGGTGACTGCAACACTTGCTCTTTGCAAGAAAAGTTATGAACAAAATACACAGCATATTAAAAAGCAGAGACACTGCTTTACCAGCAAAAGTCCATCTAATCAAAGCTATGGCTTTTCCAGTAGTCATGTATAGATGTGAGAGTTGGACCATAAAGAAAGCTGAATGCCTAAGAACTGATGCTTTTGAACTGTGGTGTTGGAGAAAACTCTTGAGAGTCCCTTGGACAGCAAGGAGATCAAACCAGTCCATCCTAAAGAAAATCAGTCCTGAATATTCATTGGAAAGACTGATGCTGAGGCTGAAACTCCAAAACTTTGGCCACCTGATGCGAAGAACTGACTCATCAGGGTGAAAACACCTTGATGCTGGGAAAGATTGAGGCTGGAGAAGGGGATGACAGAGGATGTGATGGTTTGATGTTATCACCTACTTGATGAACATGAATTTGAGCAAGCTCTGGGAGTTGGTGATGGACAGGGAAGCCTGGTGTGCTGTAGTCCTTTGGATCACAGAGAGTCAGACAGGACTGAGAGACTGAACTGAACTGACCTCTATCTTTTCCAAAGCCAGCTTATACATATGGAAATTCTTGGATCACATAATGCTAAAGCCTGACTTGAAGGATTTTGAGCATTACTTTACTGGCGGTTTGGTGGTTTAGTTGCTAAGTCTTGTCCATCTCTTGCGACCCCATACACTGTAACCTGCCAGGCTCCTCTGTCCATAGAATTCTCCAGGCAAGAATACTGGAGTGGGCTGTCATTTCCTTCTCCAGAGGATCTTCCTGACCCAGGGATCGAACCTGGGTCTCCTGCATTGTAGGCAGATTCTTTACCAACTTATCTATGAGGGAACCCTATTACCCTTCTAGCTTGTGAAATGAGTATGACTGAAGGGTAGTTTGAGCATTCTTTGGCATTGGCACTCTTTGGGATTGGAGTGAAAATTTACCTTTTCCAATTCTGTGGCCACTGCTGAGTTTTCCAAATTTGATGATATATTGAATGCAGCACTTTAATAGCATCATCTTTTATGATTTGACATAGCTCAGCTGGATTTCCATCACCTCCACTAGCTTTATTCATAGTGATGCTTCCTAAGGTTCACTTATCTTCACACTCTTGGTTGTCTGGCTCTAGGTGAGTGACTACACCATTGTGATTATCTGGGTCATGAAGGTCTTTTTTTGTATATTTATTCTGTGAATTCTAGCCACCTCTTCTTAATATCTTCTTCTTCTGTGAGGTCCATACCATTTCTCTCCTTTATTGTGCCCATCTTTGCATGAAAATTTTCTTGACTAGGTCTCTAGTCTTTCCCATTCTATTTGTTTCCTCTATTTCTTTGCATTGATCACTGAGGAAGGCTTTCTTATCTCTCCACGTTATTCTTTGGAAGTCTGCATTCAAATGGGTATAGTTTTCCTTTTCTCCTTTGCCTTCAGCTTTTCTTCTTTTCTCAGCTACTTGTAAGGTCTTCCTCAGACAACCATTTTGCCTTTTTGCCTTTCCTTTTCTTGGGGATGGTCTTTCTTTATGGTTTTTCTTGATGATCTTTCTTAATCACTGCCTCCTGTACAATGTCACAAACCTCCATCCATAGTTCTTCAGGCACTCTATCAGATCTAATATCTTGAATCTATTTGTCACTTCCATTGTATAATTGTAAGGGATTTTATTTAGGTCATACCTGCATGATCTAGTGGTTTCCCCTACTTTCAAATCTGAATTTGGCAGTAAGGAATTCATGATCTGAGCCACAGTCAGCTCCTGGTTTTCTTTTTGCTGACAGTATAGAGCTTCTCCATCTTTGCCTGCAAAGAATACAATCAATCTGATTTTGGTATTGATCATCTGGTTATTTTCATGTGTAGAGTCTTCTCTTGTGTTTTTGGAAGAGTGTGTTTGCTACAACCAGTGCGTTCTCTTGGCAAAACTGTTGGCAAAAAACAAAACAAAACAAAACAGAGGTACCAGAGATCAAGTTGCCAACATTTGTTGCATCATATTGAAAACAAAGAAATTCCAGAAAAACACCTACTTCTGCTTCATTAACTACACAAAACCCTTTGACTGTGTGGGTCACAAGACACTGTGGAAAATTCTTAAAAAGATGGGAATACCAGGTCACCTTAACTACCTCCTGAGAAACCTGTATGCAGGTAAAGAGGCAATAGTTAGAACCTGACTTAGAACAATGAACTGGTTCAAAATTGGGAAAGGAGTATCTCAGGTTGTATATTGTCACCCTGTGTATTTAACTTCTATGGAGAATACATCATGCAAAATGCCAGGCTCAAGAGTCATAAGCTGGAATAAGATTGCCCGGAGAAATATCAACAACCTCAGATATATAGATGATACAACTCTAAAGGCAGAAAATGAAGAGGAATTAAAGAGCCTCTTGATGAGGATGAATGAGGAAAGTTAAAAAACTGGCTTAATATAAAACATTCAATAAACTAAGATCATGGCATATGGTCCCATCACTTCATGTAAATCAAAAAGTGGAACTAGTGACTCAACTTTTTTTTTCTTCTTGAGCTTTAAAGTCACTGTGGATGGTGACTACAGTCATGGAATTAGAAGACACTTGCTTACTGGAAGGAAAGCTATGACAAACCTAGGCATATTGAAATCAGAGACATTACTTTGCTGGCAAAGGTCCAGAAAAGTTATGACCAACCTACAAAGCATATTAAAAACCCAAGACATTACTTTGCCAACAAAGGTCCGTCTAGTCAAAGCTATGTTTTTTCCACTAGTGTACAGATGTGAGAGTTGAACCATAAAGAAAGCCAAGTGCTGAAGAATTAATGTTTTTGAACTGTGGAGATGGAGAAGACTCTTGAGAGTCCCCTAATCTGCAAGCAGATCAAACCAGTCAATCCTAAAAGAAATCAACCCTGAATATTCATTGGAAGGACTGATGCTGAAGCTGAAACTCCAGTACTGATGTGAAGAACAGACTCATTGGAAAAGACCCTGACGTTGGAAAGATTGAAGCAAAAGGAGAAGACAGAAGCAAAGGATGAGATGGTTACATAGCATTGCTTACTCAATGAACAAGAATATGAGCAAACTCTGGAAGACATTAAAGTACAGGGAAGCCTGGCATGCTGCAATCCATGAGGTTTCAAGAGTTCGACCTTACTTAGGGACTGAACAACAGGAGAACAAGACAAATTAAAAGGACATAACATTTATGTTTACTTTTTGACGTTGTTGTTACCAAGATTCATCATTTTCTAGCATAAATGTTCCCTAGATTGCTGTACTGTTTGGTTAATTTCAGAATACTAACAAAGTTGATTTTGACAATTTTGGCCAGTGTTCTCACTGGTTTCATGGAAAATAATCTTTTGTAGGTCCTACTCTAACATTTTTGTTGACATCTGTCTACACTCAGGTTATTCCTAATCTGAATAGCTATCAAGTTGTCAATGTACTTTAAAAAAACTCTGTGATTATATACTAACATTTTATAGCTTGCTAATATTTATATTATATAGTTTCTGAGCTTTCTGCTTATTTTTTATGTCAGCACTATACTTTTAAATTATTAAAAGTCTCTTACACATTTAATATGTTATAGAACTAATATAGTCTTAAAATTTTTCTTTTACAAATATGTATTAAATACTAATAATACAAAATACATAGCATATAATATAGATATATTTGCACACAATAAAAAATAGTAATTAAAATTTGGAGTGCCTAATGCAGTAAACTAAGAAATAATATGACCAATGTTGAAAATAAAGAAACATCGATTTTACAATAACAATGAAAAGATGACTCAAATAGCTTGCTGAAAGTAAAATAAATGATTCAATCAGTTATTAATAATAAATGGCTAATAAACATATTAATAGCACTAAATACTAGGTGTCAATGCATAAGATATCAAAAGTAAAATAACAATATTTTTAAAGACAGAATTTTCAATTTTGCCAAAGTTAGAGTCAAATACGAGAGAATAGAAATATTTTCAGACATATAGCAAATCAGAAAAATTTTCTTGAAAAATATATAATGAAACTTCACTAGATTAGTCTCTACTTTACAATGAAAGCAATAATCATAAAGCAACTACTTTTCAAAGATAGCAAGAGATGTATAAATTTTCATGATTATAAACCTGCCTCTTGATAAATCTGTATGCAGGTCAGGAAGCAACAGTTAGAATTGGACATGGAACAACATACTGTTTCCAAATAGGAAAAGGAGTACGTCAAGGCTGTATATTGTCACCCTGCTTATTTAACTTATACGCAGAGTACATTACGAGAAACGCTGGGCTAGAAGAAGCACAAATTGGAATCAAGATTGCCGGGAGAAATATCAATAGCCTCAGATATGCAGATGACACCACCCTTATGGGAGAAAGTGAAGAGGAACTAAAAAGCCTCTTGATGAAAGTGAAAGAGGAGAGTGAAAAAGTTGGCTTAAAGCTCAACATTCAGAAAACGAAGATCATGGCATCTGGTCCCATCACTTCATGGGAAATAGATGGGGAAACAGTAGAAACAGTGTCAGACTTTATTTCTGGGGGCTCCAAAATCACTGCAGATGGTGACTGCAGCCATGAAATTAAAAGACGCTTACTCCTTGGAAGAAAAGTTATGACCAACCTAGATAGTATATTCAAAAGCAGAGACATTACTTTGCTGACTAAGGTCCGTCTAGTCAAGGCTATGGTTTTTCCTGTGGTCATGTATGGATGTGAGAGTTGGACTGTGAAGAAGGCTGAGCGCCGAAGAATTGATGCTTTTGAAGTGTGGTGTTGGAGAAGACTCTTGAGAGTCCCTTGCACTGCAAGGAGATCCAACCAGTCCATTCTGAAGGAGATCAACCCTGGGATTTCTTTGGAAGGAATGATGTTAAAGCTGAAACTCCAGTACTTTGGACACCTCATGCGAAGAGTTGACTCATTGGAAAAGACTTTGATGCTGGGAGGGATTGGGGGCAGGAGGAGAGGGGGACGACCCAGGATGAGATGGCTGGATGGCATCACAGACTCAATGGACGTGAGTCTGAGTGAACTCCGGGAGATGGTGATGGACAAGGAGGCCTGGCGTGCTGCAATTCATGGGGTCGCAAAGAGTCGGACACGACTGAGCAACTGAACTGAACTGAATAAGACATATAGCAAATCTAATAATGAATTACCAAATGATCATATTTAATATAATAAATAAAGTATACATTCATTTTTAACTCATGTCATCAGTTTAGTTCAGTAGCTCAGTCGTGTCTGATTCTTTGCAACCCCATGGACTGCAGCACGCCAGGCTTCCCTCTCCATCACCAACTCCTGGAGCCTATTCCATAGAGTCAGTGATGCCATCCAACCGACTTATCATCTGTCGTCCCCTTCTCCTCCAGCTTTCAATCTTTCCCAGCATCAGTGTCTTTTCCAATGAGTAAGTTCTTCGCATCAGCTGGCTGAAGTGTTGATGTTTCAGCTTCAGCATCAGTCCTTCCAATGCATATTCAGGACTGATTTACTTTAGGATTGACTGATTTGATCTTGCAGTCCAAGGGACTCTCAAGAGTCTTCTCCAACACCACAGTTCAAAAGCATCAATTCTTTGCTGCTCAGCTTTCTTTATAGTCCAACTCTCACATCCATACATGATTACTGGAAAAACCATAGCTTTGACTAGATGTAATTTTGTTGACAAAGTAATGTCTCTGCTTTTTAATATGATGTCTAGGTTGATCATAGCTTTTCTTCGAAGGAACTAGCATCTTTTAATTTCATGGCTGCAGTCAGCATCTGCAGTGATTTTTGAGACCCCCCCTGCCAAAAAAAAAGTATCTGTTTCCTTTGTTTCCCACTCTATTTGCCATGATGGGATGGGACCGGATGCCATGATTTTAGTTTTCTGAATGTTGAGTTTTAAGTCAGCTTTTTCACTCTCCTCTTTCACTTTCCTCAAGAGTCTCTTTAGTTCTTCACTTTCTGCCATAAGGGTGGTGTCATCTGCATATCTGAGGTTATTGATATTTCTCCCAGCAAACTTGATTCCATTTTGTACTTCATCTAGCCAAGCATTTTGCACAATGTACTCTGCATATAAGGTAAATAAGCAGGGTTACCATATACAGCCTTGACACACTCCTTTCCCAATTTGATACCACTCTGTTGTTCCATGTTCAGTTCTAACTGTTGCTTCTTGACCAGCCTACAGATTTCTCAGGAGGCAGGTCAGGTGGTCTGGTATTTCCATCTCTTTTAGAATTTTCCACAGTATTGTGATCCACACAGTCAAAGGCTTTAGTGTAGTCAATAAAACAGAAGTAGGTGTTTTTCTGGAACTCTCTTGCTTTTTCAATGATCCAACAGATATTGGCAATTTGATCTCTGGTTCATCTTCCTTTTCTTAATCCAGCTTGAACATCTGGAAGTTCATGGTTCACATAGAGTTGAAGCCTGGCTTGGAGGATTTTGAGCATTACTTTGCTAGCATGTGAGATGAGTACAATTGTTTGATTGTTTGAACATTCTTTGGCATTGCCTTTGTTTGGGACTGGAATGAAAACTGATGTTTTTCAGTCCTTTGTCCACTGCTGAGTTTTCCAGATTTACTGGCATATTGACAAACAGACTCAAGGGATTAGATATGACAGGCAGAATGCCTGAAGAACTATGGATGGAGGTTCGTAACATTGTACAAGAGACAGTGATCAAGATCATCCCCAAGAAAAAGGAATGTAAAAAGGCAAAATGGTTGTCTGATGAGGCCTTACAAATAGCTGAGAAAAGAAGAAAAGCTAAAGGCAAAGGAGAAAAGAAAATCCATACACATTTGAATGCAGATCTCCAAAGAATAGCAAGGAGGGATAAGAAAGCCTTCCTCAGTGATCAGTGCAAAGAAATAGAGGAAAACAATAGAATGCAAATGACTAGAGATCTCTTCAAGAAAATTAGAGATACCAAGGGAACATTTCATGCAAAGATGAGCACAATAAAGGACAGAAATAGTATGGACCTATCAGAAGTAGACGACATCAAGAAGAGGTGGCAAGAATACACAGAAGAGCTATACAAAAAGTTTTTCATGACCCAGATAACCACAGTGGTATGATTACTCACCTAGAGCCAGATATCCTAGAATGCGAAGTCAAGTGGGCCTTAGGAAGCATCACTACAGACAAACCTAGTGGAGATGATGGAATTCCAGTTGAGCTATTTCCAATCACAAAGATGATGCTGTGAAAGTGCCACACTCAATATGCCAGCAAATTTGGAAAACTCAGCAGTGGCAACAGGACTGAAAAAAGTCCGTTTTCATTCCAATCCCAGCTCAAGTCATATGTTTTGGATAAATGGGTCAAAATAATGTTAATTTGCTTTAAAAATAACCAGAAATGTTTTTCTGCTTACAATGGCATATAACTTTTGAATAAACATGTTATGTGTATTAATGCATACAACAGTAAAAAAATATGTTCCTCCTGTCTTATTTCTTAGCTTTGAAGTGTAAAATAAGATAAATAGCTTTGTTTCCTATAATCTACATTGTGTCTATATCTATCATTTCTATCATGTTTAGATGTATATATGGCAGAGTGTGTGTGTGCTTGCAGGCACACATGTACAGCTGCAGCGTATTCTCTGTGGCTCAGTCATGTCCAACTCCTTGAGACCCTGTGGACTGTAGCCCTCCAGCCTCTTTTGTCCGTGGGATTTTTCCCAGCAAGTATATTGGAGCAGGTTGCCTTTTCCCCGTCCAGGGGATCATCCTGATTCAGGGATCAAAACTGCATCTCCTGCATTGCAGAAGGATTTTTATTTTTTTTTACTACTGAGCCACCAGGGAAGCCCTATATATCTGCAAATATACAGTAAGTTCAGATATAATAAAAACTCATTGAAAAAATTTATATATAATTCCTAGCATTAGAATAGATATGAGGGTGTATTGGAAAATAATCTGTCAAGGGCTCTTTCATTATTTATAACTATAGTAACAACATATGCTCTGGGTGTATATATATTTCCATGTGTTTGTTGAAATAAGTACTCCTTGTTGTGTGAGTTCTCCAAAAGAGAGAAATAAAATTATGAAAATAAACATAAATAAAGGATTTATCACATACTCATCAATGACAATGCAGTTGCGAGAAAGCACACTCAATTTCAGATGACAAGCAAGGGAAATTCTTTGAAGGGAAACCCAGAATGATTCCTGGTGTCTTGAGACATCTCTTATAAAATACTTAGGGATTTGAAAAAGCTTTTGTAATAATTTCACTTAGAATCCACACTAAGTGTATGCTTTCCAGCATGGGGTACCAATTCTAAAAATAATTTTAACAAATTCAAGGGTATCAAGGGAAATGTATGTGCGAGATGAAGACTGTGAAGTTATTAATATTTACAGGAGGTATTCTATCAATTTCACCAGGCTGAAGCAATTCCATATTTAGTTGTTGTAATAATAAATGTTCCGTGAAATAGAGCTATATTACTGTGAGCCAGGATGTTCTAGCTGACTTCAACATAGTTATTGACCTCCATGCATTAAGATTTCTTCCTCCCTGAACATCACACATTTGCTCTGAAAGCAATCCAGAATTAGGCTGAAAAAATTAAATAAATATATAAATGTAACCTAGGAGAGGAGCTTACTAAGACAAAATTTAAAGGCAAAGCACAAGATAACTGTTCTTAAAACATTAAGAAGCAACAGAGAGAGGTCTGTCAGAAGCATCTTCTACTTGCCTTCTTTGACTTAATGCGTTTTTATGCATTTCCATGGGTTCACTTCTTTTGAAAATATGTAAATTTAAAATTTAGATGAGTGTGACAGAGAAGAACAAATCTGACTTCCTATTGGATCTGTTTCTTTTACTTTAACCTTTGCTCTTGTTACAAGTTAATCACTCACCAGGTGATGCCTGTAGTTTAAAGCCATGTCCCCACATTTTAGGCATCAGGGACCAGTTTCATGAGAGACATTTTTCCGTGGACTGAGGGGGAGATGGCTTCAAGTGCATTACATTTATTATGCACTTTATTTCTATTATTATTCCATTGTGATGTTTAATGAAATAATGGCTTCCCTGGTGGCTCGGTGGTTAAGCATCTACCTCCCAATGGAGGAGAGCTGGGTCCGATCCCTAGGTCAAAAAACTCTGCTGGAGAAGGAAATTGCAAACCACTCCAGTATTCTTGCCTGGGAAACCCCATGGACAAAGAAGACTGGTAAGCTATAGTTCGTGGAGTCCCAAAAGAGTCAGACACAACTTAGCCACTAAACAAGTATATTGAAATAATTATACAACTCACCGTAATGCAGAATCAGATCATCAGGCATTAGATTCTCATAAGGAGCTGGCAACCTAGCTCCCTCACATACACAGTTCAGGGTAGGGGCTGTGCTTCTGTGAGAATCTGTTGCTATTGCTGCTTTGACAGGAGGTGGAGTTCAGGCAGTAATGTGAGAGATGGGGACTAGCTGTTAAACACAGAAAATGCTTTGATCAATCACTTGCCTGTCACACACCTCCTACTGTTCAGCCCAGTTCCTAACACACCATAGTCTGGTATCAGTCTGACCCTGGAGTTGGAGATCCCTGGCTTCATGTATACAAAATGGACCATTTCCAGGAAGTCTGCCTCCAATGCCTGAAGGCTAAGCTAAAATACTTATGCTCAGCTCACAGGAAACATCCTGATCCAGTCCACATATGAATGGCTTGCACGGGAGAAGAAATGAACATATCCCCTTCCAGAATCTGGCTGAAGCCAGGAAATACTTGCAAACATTTATGGGCTCTTTTTTTTTTTTTTGGGCGGGGGCCGCGGCGGCGGGTTGTTGAGAGGTGGTACCTCTCAGGTGGTGCGAGTGGTAAAAATCCTGCCTGCCAATACAGGAGACACAAGAGATGCAGGTTCGATCCCTGGGTAAGTTCGATCTCTGGGTAAGGAAGAGTCCCTGGAGGAGGAAATGGCAAAATAGCAACCCACTCCAGTACTCTTGCTGGAAAATCCCATGGACAGAGCAGCTGGGTGGGCTACCTAGTCCATGGGGTAGCAAAGAGTTGGACATGACTGAAACAGCTGGCCTTTATTACTTTACCTCCTCAGGGCCTCCCTCTTTGCTCTGTAAAGAAACAAGTTCTTAACCTGGGAAAGATGGTTCTTTAGGACTTCAGTCCACAATTCTCTTGGTCTGCTGGCTTCCTGAGTAAAGTTTCTCTTCCTTGCTCTAGCAAGTCAGTCATCAATTTATTGGCCTGCTGTACAGTGAGCAGCGTGAGCTTGGACTCAGTAACATTAGTCCTTTATGCTACTACTAGTAAAATACATATAATCTAATTATTTCTGTACAGTGACTTTAGGTTTAAAAAATTATGTAGCAGTTGCTTTGAGAACTATTTGTGATCTAGTCTCTTTTACACTGTTCTGTTTCTCCTCACGTCTACAGTTACTGCCAATAACATTCAAGTCAGCATTAGTATTTTATAAATGAAGTCCTTTTGTTTTAAAGTTTAATTACGTAGCTTGGAAAACAATTTCTGTCTGCAAATTATCATTTGGCACATTAAGCAGAAAGCAGATGGTATAGTGCAGTAATTTTATTTTCTTATTATTTTGTTTTTAAATTTTAGATGTTTATGCAAAAATTTTATTGTTTAATTTCAACAGTTACCACAATTATAAAATATGTTGCATTTTAAAACATGCAGAAGATTCTCCAAATGTTATATTTTAATCAAATATTTGACATAGTATCTTCTATTGCTACATTAACAATTATTTTAAAAATAAACTTTCCTATAACTGAGATACATGTTCTGCACTTGTAATAATTCCTTAGTGGGAAATGTTTACAAATATTTCTGGAAAATTTACTTTGAATAGCAAAATACATGTTCTCCTTTGTAGGAAGATAAGTATATATGATGAAACTTGTAAGAACAAAATAAACTCATGGAATTTTTGGAATAGACCTCAATACAGGATCTAAGAAAGCAAGCAAAGTCTAGGATTCTGATTTTATGTTATCCAATGTCCTAAATAATCGGATCCTACTGTATCTCAGAGGGCGACCCAGGTGGCTCAGTGGTAAAGAATTGTGTTCAAGACAGGAGACAAGAGTTTGATCCCTGGAGAAGGAAATGGCAACCCACTCTAGTATTCTTACCTGGGAAATTCCATGGACAGAAGAGCCTGGTGCAGTGTAGTTCATGGGGTCAAAAAGGAGTTAAACAAGACTTAGCAACTAAAACAATATATTGCACTACAGAATATTAGAATAGAGACTTGTTGCCTGAACCACTGCTGAGTCTTCTGTTATGGCCTCCCAAATGTATTTGGAGATGGGGGTCTATAAGGAAAAAATAAAGATTAAATGAGTTCATAAGGGTGAATCCCTGAACTGATAGTATTCGCATCCTTATAAGAAGATTCCAGGAATTTCATCTTCTCTCAGTTAATTCAGAGAAAAGATCATATGAGGACAGAGTGAGAAGGTAGCCATCTGCAAACCAGGAAGAGAGACCTTTCCGAAACTGAATCAGCTAGCACATTGGTCTGGGACTTCTAGCCTCCTAGCCCATGAGAAAATACATTTCTGTTCCTTATGCCACCCAGTCTGTGGTATTTGTATGGCAGCCCTAACGGACTGAGGCATCCACCAAATAAAATTTAAATTTAAAATGAAACAGGTAACTGAAGCCAGATAAAATTAAGGAGGGTTAAGAAATATTCAGTCAAATTTCCTCAAAGCAAATAAGAATTAAAGGAAGATATTCGTGATCACTGGAGAAGTAAATGGCAACTCACTCCAGTATTCTTGCCTGGGGAATCCCATGGACAGAGAAACCTAGAGGGCTATAGTCCATGGGGTTGCAAGAGTCGGACACGACTTAGCAACTGAACCACCACCACCACCATGCATGATCACTTGCACTGATAGGAAAATGAGAACAGATAGTTATAAAAATGTGAGGGTAATGATAAACCACTAAAGAAAAAAATGGATATGGTGTGAAGAGAAAAATAAGTGACAAAAATGCAATGTGCATTCATTTTGGGGGGATTCGCTGGTGACTCATATGGTAAAGAATCTGCTTGCAATCCAGGAGACCTGGGTTTGATCCCTGGGTTGAGAAGATCTCCTGGAGAAAGGAATGACAACCCACTCCAGTATTCTTGTCTGGGGCATTCCATGGACAGAGGAGCCTGGTGGGCTACAGTCCATGCAGTGGCAAAGAGTCAGACACGACTGAGCATCTAACACTTTTCACTTTCACTTTTCACCCAGAACCAGTTCCTTGAGAGCGGTGGTGTTTATGGAGCAGCATCTTATCATCTGACTTCCATGTATCTCTGGAAAGGGGAAACTGTGTCTATGTGTGTGTGTGAGTGTGTGTGTGTGCATGTGTGTATAGTTTTATCATCTGGAGTCCTTCCCAATGGGAAAAGTTTTCACCATCATTATTTTTCACAGCCTCATCTAAGTGGAGCAACTTTGCACTCACAGAGTAGTCAGATCCTTTGGTAAAACAGGCTTGTCCTTTTCTCTCCATTAACTGGTTGAGAAAACACCACAAGGGTTCATAGATATTCATGGAGATAGAGATAGCAAAACAATTAAAGAGCATACTGAGCAGTTTCTTTGTGCCTGTATAGACCCATTCATCTTTGAACCCGTGTATTTCACTTCTACTAAAAGCTGAGAATGTCTGGACAATCTTGAGTTGACACTATCCATTATTATGGCATACGGTAAATTAGAGAACAGAGGCCTAGATTTTAGCTCTTAATACTTCTTCTTTAAGATGGTGATACAGACTTTGTTCACAATTATTCTGCCAGACCAAGTTATAAGTCCAAACCTGATTTCTTTGAATTTGAGAACTATAGCCTCTGTCCCTTATACCCACCCAAAGCTCTGTATATAATAATATGATCGTCCATACACTTGTTGTAGTTTGTCTTTTTTATTCTTAGTTTTGTGAATTTATGATCTCCCCTACCCACATTCTCAGTAGATTGTTCAATTTTACTTTATTCATCCTGAATTGTTGTATTAGAGTTTTGTTCTATGTTGAGACTGTTTCAGAGTATTTTATCAACTGAAAAATTTTAATTATCATGTTCTAGTTTATTTCAGTAACTTTTAATAGCTATGAAGTTTGGTTTTGTTTTGGGGCTTTACTTTTTCTATTTTATTTTATTTTTTGTATTCAAGTATATTTCATGATTTTCACAGATCTACAATATAAGACAATCACCTGGGGAGAAAAAGTAAGACAGAATTATTTCATTTCTTGGTTCAAGATTCTTTTCATTGACTGCCACATTAAAGCTTAGTTTTCATAAACCATACCCTATGTTGGGGGAAGAGTCAGTCTTCTGATTTACTGTTATTAATTTATTTTTGATAGCTTCTTTTTGAGATATTTTCTATTTTTCCATCTTCACTAAGTTTCCAAGGATATCTCATCTCCCCAGATTAATCTGCACAACTCCAGAACTAGGCTTCCCGAGATTCACCCTCTATCTTATGTTTTGCCAAGTTCCTTCCTTTCAACATGGCAATAGTCAGTTCTTTTATTCACCGCATCTTAGAATTACTTCCAATGTCAGAGGTACTTCTGACAGGGATGACAGTATAGAATGCCATTTACTTTTTTATAAACTTATAGACTTGCAATGAAGGGTAACATTCTATACATGCTGAATGTAGGGAAATGTAATATGAAAATTGTAAGAAGTCATATAAGAGGAGTCATCAACTCAAAGGACATAAATCTGAACAAACTCTGGGAGATAGTTAAGGACAGGGAAACCTGGAGTGCTGCACCACGGGGTCACAAAGAATCAGACACGACTGAGCAGTTTAATAAAAACAATATAATAGGAATAGAGAATATAGTTAATGACAGATTGATGGTTCAAGAAGATATATACAATTATTAGCAGATTATAATATGATTTTAGAAAAAAGAGGTGATAAACTTTCTGGTTATATTAATAAATCCTTAGTGTCCAGAACTAAGATAATAGAGATGTGTACTGCACATATCTACTTTCTAAGCAATATCTTATCACTATTTAGAATTCAACCTGAGAATAGAAACCAGAATGGAAATGCACTTGAGACTATTAGAAATAAGCACTAATGTGCAACCTAATGGTATTGAGGATACCTCATGTGAAAGTGGGTCTCCCCATCACTAAAAATTCTCATCAAGTGGCTGAAAGGGCATAGAGCTGTGACTTGCTCAAATTCATGTTAAGACTGTGAAAGATTAGCTCCCAGATTTCTTCAAAGTCTTGAGACTGTTATCTATAAGAGGAAAGCAGGCTCTTTTTCTGAAACCATTTTATTTTTTGAAACCTCTATTTTTGTGGGCAGTATATATGCGGTTTTTCTAAGAGAGATGCATTTTAAGCCTCTAATATAAGTGTAAGACATTAAAGAGTAACGGTATTATGTGTGTTCGAGATAAGCAATTATGGCAATAAACACATGTAGAAGCTCTAGCATGATCTGAGAAGAACTGCATTTATTTTGACATCTGTTTAATTAATCCTTGATAATTTTCTCACTTTCCATGGCCCTCAAATACTTCACTGGTAAACTAAAAATGATAATATACAGCATCTTTACAGAGGAGGATATATAATTATGCTTCTGTCTTCTCCATGGGTATGGTACATACTTTTTGCTTTAATAGATATGCTCTATTAAGTTTCTTCTATAGTTGGGTAAGTCAGATAAAAAGGGACTGATGCAGATTCAATTCCTAGGTTGGGAAGATCCCCTGGAATAGGAAATGGCAACCCACTCCAGTATTCTCACCTGTTAAATTCCATGGAAAGAGTAGCCTGGTGGGTTACTGTCTTGGGATCACAAAGAGTCAGACACCATTGAGTGATTGAACACACATGCATGTAGATAAAATAGTGCAAAATGAAATGAGAAATATATTAAATTAAATTAAATAAGTTTTTAGATAAAATCAATGTTGTGAATAGAGAAAGGCTAAATAGCAAGTTGATATTCTGTTCTCTGATATACTTCTGCTGTTAATTCAATGAATGAAATAGATCTCAAAATTCATTTGTATATCTCTGTATAGCAAAAATAAACATAATAAAAGCAGAATTCTATTATTTTGAATCAATAACTTTTTTTTTAATTTATTTATTTATTTTTAATTTTTACTTTACAATTCTGTATTGGTTTTGGCATAGATTGACATGAATCCACCACAGGTGTACATGCGTTCCCAAACATGAGCCCCCCTCCCACCCCCCTCCCCACAACATCTCTCTGGGTCATCCCTGCGCGTCAGCCCCAAGCGCATCATATCCTGCATCAGACATAGACTGGCATTTCGATTCTTACATGATATTATACATGTTTCAATGCCATTCTCCCAAATCATCACACTCTCTCCCTCTCCCTCTGGGTCCAAAAGTCCGCTATACACATCTGTGTCTTTTTTGCTGTCTTGCATACAGGGTCATCATTGCCATCTTCCTAAATTCCATATATATGTGTTAGTATACTGTATTGGTGTTTTTCTTTCTGGCTCACTTCACTCTGTATAATCGGCTCCAGTTTCATCCATCTCATCAGAACTGATTCAAATGTATTCTTTTTAATGGCTGAGTAATACTCCATTGTGTATATGTACCACAGCTTTCTTATCCATTCATCTACTGATGGGCATCTAGGTTGTTTCCATGTCCTGGCTATTATAAACAGTGCTGCAATGAACATTGGTGTACATGTGTCTCTTTCAATTCTGGTTTCCTCTGTGTGTATAACTTTTAAAACTTAAAAAAAGATATACTGCGATAAATGTTCTGTTTAGGGTTCTACAAACATAATTGATATGAAAAGTCATCTCTAAAATAATATCAACTGATATGAGTTATAAAATAGGCAAAATTATATACATTTCTTAATTAAAGATGCATATTGGGATGGAAAGAAATGCAATATTTGGATGTTTATCTTATTATTAATGCAAAATTAAGTATTTTGGTACACTCAAAAGTTTTCTTTAATGGAAAAATTAAGTTCAAGTAAATGGCTAAATTATTTTGCTGGGAGTTCATTTTCTTCTTACATTTTAATGTAATATTTCTATCCTGAATTACTCAGTGGAAAAGTAAATTGATGGCATGAAATTAATTTCCACTTAAAAAAATCTACATGGATATAAATCACTGCAACTTGGGGGAGGTTGAAAAATGACTGTATTAACAAAATTTCATGTTCAACAGACAAATAAACATCTTCACAAATCCAAATCACCACTGCATATTTACCCATCATTACCCATAATCTACTTCAGATGATGATGATAAATGAACCAAGAAACTGGATCCCTGAACAATACCTATTTAATGATAATGAACAACCAAGAATATACAAAGACTCACCTGCCCTGAAATTGGTATTTAGCCTGATAAGGACCTTACTTAACTGCTGTTTTCTCTGGCATAACTGTGTTTCTCTATTATCAGAGGTCCTTTTCCCAAAATATAATAATAATTATATTTTAAAACTTATCTATTCATGAATGCAGTTAATATATAGTGATGAACTTTCTCAAGGTAAACTCAGTTTGATTTAAGTGGATAGATAGAGTGATTGATCTATGTATCTATCTAGATTATCCATAAGAAACTGTTGGATATAGTTTTCTCTTTTCACCTAAAACTAGCACACTGACAATTTTGAAGTTTTTGCAAAATTTATCAAAGTTCCATCCTTCAGTCTTCTAAGCTTTAGCTAGAAGATCAAGCTTTAACATTCTCATGTTTTTTGCTATGTCCAACAAGGCCTGATATGAACTCTTTGCAGTCTCTAAGTACCTGAAAAAGAAGTGCCCTTTGCTTTGTGCCTCTGGTAAATTCAGCTTATAACAGTTTGCAGTTATAAGACCAAACTACAACTGGGTACCTTAAATTATGTTTATAGTTTTCCCGGTCACTCTTTCACCCTTCTTGTCTATGGGCATGAAATGTCCTATTTTTATTTGAGTTTTCCATTATGTGTAAAAGATATAGCATAATACTTTTTATAGTTGCTGTTAAAAGATCTTAAAATAAAATAACTCAGATCAAAATGGAATTGCAAAAACAAAATGTATCCAGTAAAATAAATTGAAAACATAAATGGCAAACAGAATTGCACTTATATAACACACAATTCCAATGTCTCTACATTTTGAAATGTAAGAGACAAACACATAGGAAGAAACAATGGAAAATCCATTAACATATGTTATATGGAAATGAATAATGCAAGTAATATCTATGCTATGGTGGTTTAATTAAAAAGACTTAATGGTCACTTTAATGAATAATAGAAGTTGAAATGAGCTTAATCTTGGGATAAAAAAAGTAAATTTTATTTTTGTGTATAAGAAAGAAAAAGAGAGAGAAGCAGTGAGGAAGATAATTACATAGAATCAAAGACAGAGATATTAGAGAGATTAGCACTGCTATTTGTGGTAAGTCTTTCTCATACGAATTGAAAAAGTTGAGACATGATTGAATTTTCCTGCAAAAGGTTGATTAGTGCAGACATTTCCAGAGGGTTTGGGGAAAACACTAGAATGATAGCTGTATTAGTTTCCTATTGCTGCCATAACAAATTGCCACAAATACACTGGAATAGAAAAATGCAAATTGACTATCTTAAGAGTTTTAGAGGTCAAAAGTCCAAGATGTAGTCCACTGGCTAAAGTCAAGGTGACTGCCTGACTCCACAGAAATACAAAGGATCATAAGAGACTACTATGAGCAATTGCATGCCAAAACACACCTGGAAGAAATGACCAAATTCTTAGAAACGAACACTCTCATAAGACTGATCCAGAAAGAAATAGAAAATAAGAACAGACTAATCACAAGTTCTGAAATTGAAACTGTGATTAAAAACCTCCCAATAAACAAATGTCTTCACAGGTGAATTCTATCAAACATTTAGAGAAGAGTGAACATATATCTTTCTGAAACTATCCCCACCCCACCCTACCCCCCCCCAAAAAGGCAGACGAAGGAATCCTCCCAAACTCATTCTGTGAGGCCAGCATTATCCTGCAGTAGGTACACTTGATTTACACCTAGAGGAAGATAGATGTAGTACAGGACTCACACTGTAGTTATTTTCCTTTTCAGGATGGCCATCTATACAAGCAATCCCAAGATGTGGTCCAGACAAAAGAATAGCCAAAACCTGGACATTTGAGGATGCTGTCAGATGTGTAAAACTTTCATTGGATCCCCAAATCACCACAGACTTCAGGACCACAGTCCCAAGCTTTTTATCTAATTTGTCATCTTTCTGTTTTAACTGATTTCCTTACACCATTTACAGCTAATGTGCATTATGAAAAAAAAAAAAAAAGCTAAGTTAAATATATAATCTTATAATTTGTTTTCTATTTTTTGATCTATTTTTGTGTGTTTGTTTCCTTTTTCCTCTTTTTCTGATTCCCATTGGATGGTGCATTTTATATTATTACACATATTTGTCTTGTGGGATTATTAGATAAAATCATTCTGTTATTTTAATAGTTGCTTTAAAGTTATAATAAAATTATTTAACTGAACATATTCTACTCACAAGTAATTTTTTACTTTATACATACTTGTCTCATATTAAAGTAACTTATAGCAGTACACAAGTTTCCCTCATTATTCAAAATTGGAGCATTCCTATTAAAAATTTGCATAAAGCAAAATGGCATAAAACAAAGTAACATAGAGTATCTCCCTACTTTCTAAATGTCAAGACCTACATTAGTACCTATTTTCATTAATATAAAGAAATCCAAAGAGGGTTTTTGCTTTTACAAAAAAAAAAAAAAAAAACCCACACACAAAAAAACAAAAAAACACATATTATTGTACTAATGCAGGTCTTAATACAACCTTTCAGAAAATAGAGAATAATTACATTATTTATTTCTAGGCCTTTGTGCTATTTTTGTTATAAATTTTATTTCATTAATATTATGAATCCTCAAATACATTCTTGTTGCTCAGGTGCTAGGTTGTATCTGACCATTTGTGACTCCATGGACTGCAGCATGCCAGGCTTCCCTGTCCTTCACTATCTCCTGGAGTTTATTCAGACACATGTGAATTGAGTTGATGATGCCATGGAACCATTTCATCCTCTGTTATCTCCTTCTCCTTTTGCCTCAATCTTTTGTAGCATCAGGGTCTTTTCCAGTCACTCCGTTCTTTGTATCAGGTAGCCAAACTACTGGAGCTTCAGCTTCAACATCAGGCCTTCCAATGATATTCAGGATTGATTTCCTTAAGTTTTGGCTGGTTTGATCTCCTTGCTGTCCAAGGGAATTTCAAGAGTCTTCTCCAACATCAAAATTTGAAAACATCAGTTCTTTGGTGCTCAGTCTTCTTTATGGTCCCACTTTCACCTCTGCATGTGACTACTGGAAAAACCATAGCTTTGGCTACACCAACCTTTGTCAGCAAAGTGATGTCTCTGCTTTTTAATATGCTCTCTAGGTTCGTCTCTTCAAGAAAATTAGAGATACCAAGGGAACATTTCATGCAAAGATGAGCACAATAAAGGACAGAAATGGTATGGACCTAACAGAAGCAGAAAATATTAAGAAGAGGTGGCAAGAAGACACAGAAAAACCATACCCCTAAAAAATAAATATATATATATATATATATATATATATATACATTTGAATCAGTTCTAATGAGATGGATAAAACTGGAGCCGATTATACAGAGTGAAGTAAGCCAGAAAGAAAAATACCAATGCAGTATACTAACACATATATATGGAATTTAGAAAGATGGTAATGATAACCCTGTATATGAGACAGCAAAAGAGACACAGATGTATAGAACAGACTTTTGGACTCTGAGGGAGCGGGAGAGGGTGGGATGATTTGGGAGAATGGCACTGAAACATGTACACTATCATGTAAGAAACGAATCGCCAGTCTATGTTGGATACAGGATGCTTGGGGCTGGTGCACGGGGATGATCCAGAGAAATGATATGGGGTGAGAGGTGGGAGGGGGGTTCAGGATTGGGAACTCATGTACACTCGTGGCAGATTCATGTCAATATATGGCAAAACCAACACAGTAGTGTAAAGTAAAATTAAGTAAAAATAAAAATTAAAAAAAAAATCTTAAAGACCTGGTTATCACCTAGAGACAGACATCTTGGAGCATGGAGTCAAGTGGGCCTTAGGAAGCATTAGTATGACCAAAGCTAGTGGAGGTGATGGAATTTCATCTGAGCTATGTCAAATACTAAGAGGTGATGCTATTAAAGTGTCACAATCAATATGCCAGCAAATTTGGAAAACTCAGCAGTGACCACAGGATTGGAAAAGGTCAGTTTTAATTCCAATCCCAAAGAAGGACAATGCCAAAGAATGTTCAAACCAATGCACAATTGCTCTCTTTTCATATGCTAGCAAGGTAATGCTCAAAATCCTTAAAACTAGGCTTCAGCAGAATGTGAACCGAGAACTTCCAGATGTACAAGCTGGAGTTAGAAAAGGCAGAGGAACCAGACATCAAATTGCCAGTGTCTTCTGGATCATAGAAGAAACCAGGGAATTCCAGAAAAACATTGACTTCTGCTTCATCCAGTCCAGCATTTCACATGATGTCCTCTGTATATAAGTTAAATAAGCAAGGTGACAATATACATCCTTGACATACTCCTTTCCCAGTTTTGAACCAGTTTGTTGTTCCATGACCAGTTCTAACTGTTGCTTCTTGACTTGCATACAGGTATCTCAGGAGGCAGGTCAGGTGGTCTGGTATTCCCATTTCTTTAAGAATTTTCCACAGTTTGTTGTGATCCACACAATCAAAGACTTTACTGTAGTCAATAAAGCAGAAGTGGATTTTTTTTCTGGAATTGTCTTGCTTTTTCTATGATCCGATGGATGCTGGCAATTTGACCTCTGATTCCTCTGCCTTTTCTAAATCCTATTTGTACATGTAGAATTTTTTGGTTCACATAGTGACTATCTTGAAGGATTTTAAGCATTACCTTCTAGCATGTGAAATGAGTGCAACTTAGTTAATTGTCCTCTGAAGAAATTACATAAAAAGTGAAAAGTTCTTTAATTACCCATATATGCTCTTTATGAATTTATATCTAGCAGTACATCTAGTATAATTCTATTTGTGCCTGAAAGATTTCCTTGATACATATTTTCAGCTTTTATGAGCATTAAAAAATTTTTCAGTTTTCTCTTAGAAAGGCAACTTTTGCTGGTAAAAATGGACTATTTTGCTTCTTTCAACATTTTAAAGAAATTATTTCCATGTATTCTGGCTTGCATTGTTTCTAATGACAATTCTGTTAACATGTTTACTTGTTTTTCAGTGTATACATGTGCCTTTTTTCCTCTGGCTTCTTTTTCTTGCTCTGTATCACTGGCCTTAAGCAAGTTGATTAATATGAATTAATTTAGTTTTTTCATAATTCTTATGTGTGGAGTTTATGGAGATTCTTACATAAGCAGGTCTATATTTACCATTGTGGTTGTTCAGTCATTCAGTTGTGTCCAACTGTTTGTGACCCATGGACTGCAGTACCCCAGGCTACCATGTCCTTCACCATGTCCCAAAGGACGCCCAAACTCATGTCCACTGAGTCGATGATGCTATCCAACCATCTTGCCTTCTGTTATGCCCTTCTCCTGCCTTCAATCTTTCCCAGCATCAGGGTCTTTTCTAATGAGTCAGTTCTTCACATCAGGTGGTCAAGTACTGAAACTTTAGCTTCAGCATCAGTCTGATCCCCTTTAGGATTGACTGGCTGAATATCCTTGCAGTCCAAGGGACTCTCAAGAATCTTCTCCAACACCACAGTTTAAAAATTCATGTACACCTGTGGCAGATTCATGTCAATGTATGGCAAAACTAATACAATATAGTAAAGTAGTTAGCCTCCAATTAAAATAAATAAATTTATATTAAAAATAAATAAATTTTAAAAATTAAAAAAAAAATTCAATTTTTGATGCTCAGCCTTCTTTATGGTCCAGCTCACACATCCATGCATGACAACTGAAAAACCATAACCTTGACTATATGGACCTTTGTTGGCACAGCGATGTCTCTGCTTTTTAACATGCTGTCTAGATTTGCCATAGCTTGTCTTCCATGGAGCAAGTGTTTTTTAATTTCATGGCTGCAGTCACCATCTGCAGTGATTTTGGAGCCCCCCAAAATAAAGTCTCTCACTGTTTCCACTGTTTCTGAAGGGTTAATGCAGCCATAATAGTGAAAGTGGAGATATGCTGCTTGCAAACAGGATGTTCTGCCAAGGAGATGAACACAGCCTTGAGATTAATGGTCCCTTGCAGATAAGGGAACATTCCCTTCTTGTGATAAGGGCTCTGGGCAGACTCTGCAGTAGGCCGAATTTCACTCCCTTTTGCTGTACGATAACATTTCTGCACATGCGCTGTACTGAACAAGTTCGGTCATACAATCTGGAATTCTGCCCAGAGGGGATGTATATAAATAAACCGCGAGCTCACTGGCTTGCGCAGTTTTTGTCCCTCTGGCCAGAGTGTGTGTCTCTTGTGTGCGTCTCGTATGTCTCGTATGTTCTGTGTCATTTCACTCTTAATCTCCAAAAATCTCCTACAGTTTCCCCATCTATTTGTCATAAAGTGATGGGACCAGATGCCATGATCTTTATTTCTTGGATGTTTATTATTAGATATAGAAAAAATGTGAGCTTCCCTGGTGGCTCAGTGCTAAATAATCTGCCTGCAATTCAGGATACACTGGTTTGTTCCTTGGGTCAGAAAGATCCCCTGGAGGAGAAAATGGCAGCCCACTCTAGTATTCTTGACTGGAAAATCCCACGGACAGAGGAACCTGGTGTGCTTCAGTTCATAAGGATGCAAAGAGTCAGGCACGACTTAGAGATTGAACACACACACACACACGGAAGAAATGTTGGTCATTACTTCCTCAAATAGCTTTCTGCATTACTCTATAGCGTCTCCTTTGTGACTATAAATTGCGTGTACATTTTGCCACTTGAAATTTTCTTTAGCTCAGTGTGTTCTGTTTTTCATTTTTTTCTTATATGCTGTTCATTTTGGATAGTTCCTATTGCTGTGCTTTTATGTTCAAACATCTTTTCTTATATTATGTCTTTTCAAGCATTTACCCCATGCAGTTCATGTTTCATTTCAGACATTGAAGGTTTTTCCTTAGAAATATGTTTTACATTTAAAAATTAAATTCTATATTTTTCCTTATCATTTTAAATATTTCTTCATTTCTTGAATTTATGGAATGTAGTTGCAATTACCATTAGTTTTATCACTGATGCCGTTTCTGAATCCATTTTGACTGACTGACATTCTTCACATGATGAGCTATATTCTTTTCTTTTTTAATCGCTGGGAACTTTTATTGGATATTAGATATCTTGAGTTCTTATTATTAGGTTCTGATAATTTTTATCAGTTCCATTCAGTCACTTAGTTGTGTCCGACACTTTGCAACCCCATAGACTGCAGCATGCCAGGCCTCCCCGTCCATCACCAATTCCCAGAGTTTACTCAAATTCATGCCCATTGAGTTGGTGATGCCATCCAACATCATAAGTAACATAATTATGCTACGTGGAACATGATATCCTATGTCATACTTTAAAATTTTTTTTAATTAATTAATTAATTTTAATTTTTGACTGTGCTGGGTCTTCATTGCTTTGTGGGCAGGCTTTTCTTTAGCTGTGGCAAGTGAGGGCTACTCTCTAATTGTGGTGTGTGGGTTTGTCCTGTGGTGGCATCTCTTGTTGCAGAGCACAGGCTCTAGAGCATTGGTGGGCTGCAGTAGTTGCGGTATGCAGGCTCAGTAGTTGTGGCTCATGGGATCGAGAACACAGTGTCAGTACTTGTGGCACAGAGGCTCAATTGCTTCACGGCATGTGGGATCTTCCCAGACCAGGGATCAAACTTGCACCTCCTACATTGGCAGGTGGATTCTTTACCACTGAGCCAGGAGGAAAGCCCTCAGTTAATTTTAGACAGAGTCAGAGCTACATTTAGTCCTTTCCCCACTAAATGAAACATGACTCTTCTTAGGCTCTCACCCAATGCCTCAGAAGTGAGGAGGTTTTTCACACTGATTGCTCTTAACAGGTACTGTTCTTTCATGTTGTCTTAAATTTTGGCCTAAAGAGTTGCCATCACAACTAGAGAAAAGACCACTGGAGCAACAAAGACCCAGTACAGCCAAAAAATACATAAAATTATAAAAAGAATCACCCAGTGAAAATGATTCATATGGCATGAAATATATATTTCAAAACTACATCTAAAAAAAAATACTGCTATACAAATTTGATTATAGCAAATCAAGTCCTAATGATAAGCTAAAGAAGAATATACAGGAAACAGTTTTAAAATATGCCACTCTTATTTCTCATTATAAATTTATAATTCATCATTATATTAAAATTCAAATAATTGATTATTCAAATAATGATTATTTCCATATTTTTATTGTCTGGGACAAATGTTTCTACATACAAACATCATTTTTTTTGCTTGTTTTATGGGTGGATAAACACTTTAATTTTTTTTTTAATTTTTATTTTTACTTTATTTTACTTTACAATACTGTATTGGCTTTGCCATACATTTATTTAAATATAGTATTCTTTACAGCAGTACTCTTTATAAAACTTTCTACCATAGACTTCCAGTTCTCCAGAGAATAAATTTCTGTGAACAGACTAGTGTTTAGTAATAATTACTACTAATCAGATAAAGAAAAACTATGTGAGACAGTCCAAGAATGATTAATTTATCATCAGGGACTAAAATAACTACATGGAGAGACTCCATTAGAAGAAAGTATAGACCTGTCAAAGGCAGACTTGATCTTTTGCCACAGAAAAAAAATTTACCACCTTTGCTTTCACTGGTATAACTAATTAACATTTTACATGGATTTGTTTAAATTAGTCCACCAGGGAGTTGAGTATTATACAAAAATAATAAAGCCAAGTACAGATACTGACCCAAACTCAGCAAAGAGTTAATCAAAAAGATGTTCAAGCTATTATATATATTTTTTGACTTGGAAATAAATGAGTATATATATATATATATAAATATATATATATAAATTAACTGAACAAAAATTTTAAAATAACTCATTGAATAAATAGAATCTTTCCCCCAAAAGTTATTTTTTTTTCTTCCAAAATTATAAAAGTCTTTTTAAGTTCCTTTTTTGTTTGATTTGGTAGAATTTTTAATCCCATTTCTAATATCAGGTAGAATATTACAAGTGAATACATTCAAAACATGGTTAAAGATTTAATTTATCTAAAATATTTTAATAATGTTTTACAATATCATTTTATATATTTTTATAATTTGATTTATTGTCTTAACAAATTGACTAATTTAAATTGAAGAAGCAGTGTTAGAACAGCAAGAAGCATGGTCTTTCAGGCAGGACTGCCTGGGTTCATATGTCATTGCTGCCTGTCATTAGCTATAATCTTGATTCTGTTACTTAAATTATCTTATCTGATTCATTTCTCTAACTGATAAAATGAAAGCTATGAGATAATGCAATTAATGTAGGAAAATCACATTCAGTTCAGTTCAGTTCAGTCGCTCAGTCGTGTCTGACTCTTTGTGACCCCATGAACTGCAACACACCAAGCCTCCCTGTCCGTCACCAACTGCCGGAGTCCACCCAAACCCATGTCCGTTGAGATGGTGATGCCATCCAACCATCTCATCCTTTGTCGTCCCCTTCTCTTCCTGCCCTCAATCTTTCCCAGCATGAGGGTCTTTTCAAATGAGTCAGCTCTCTGCATCAGGTGGCCAAAGTATTAGAGTTTCAGCTTCAGCATCAGTCCTTCCAATGAATATCCAGGACTGATCTCCTTTAGGATGGAATGGTTGGATCTCCTTGCAGTCCAAGGGACTCTCAAGAGTCTTCTTCAACATCACAGTTCAAAAGCATCAATTCTTTGGTGCTCAGCTTTCTTTATAATCCAAGTCTCACATCCATACCTGATTACTGGAAAAACCATAGCCTTGATTAGATTGACCTTTGTTGGTAAAGTAATGTCTCTGCTTTTTAATATGCTATCTAGGTTGGTCATAACTTTCCCTCCAAGAAGCAAGCACCTTTTAATTTCATGGCTGCAATCACCATTCTCAGTGATTTTGGAGCCCAGAAAAATAAAGTCAACCACTATTTCCACTGTTCCCCCATCTGTTTGCCATGAAGTGGTGGGACCGGATGCCATGATCTTAGTTTTCTAAATGTTGAGCGTTAAACCAACTTTTTCATTTTCTTCTTTCACTTTCATCAAGAGGCTTTTAGTTCCTCTTCACTTTCTGCCATAAGGGTGGTGTCATCTGCATACTTGAGGTTATTGATATCACATTAAGATAATGCAAATTACAGGTGAGATTTTAATAAAAAGTAGTTGCTTTTCTTATCGTCATTAGCATCATCATCATCATCATCATTTTATTCAGTAAATCATACTAAATTATTTTTAAAAGTAACTATTTTTTAAATGAGAGAATTTGAAAGTGTTAATTAATATTCTCCTATTTACAAAAAAGGACAGTTTTTTAGGTAAATTCTTGTGTACACTTGAAATCACAGCTACTAAACAATAAAAAAATTGAAAGATACATTATTCATCCTATTAAACATACACTTAAAAGTCAAATGGAATAATTAGTTTTCTAAAAAGTCAAGATGTCACATCTTCTCAATTTCTTTAAATTCATTGCATTAATTTGATTTTGAAGTTTGCTACAAATTCATTCAAGTAATGTAGTCATTACTTAGAGGGAAATTTTATATCATGTATCTTTCAACCAGAAAACCTCAAGGACACTTTTGAATATGAGCTAGTGAATCCAAAATATCACTCATCATCTGTCATAGATTGATGCCCTTCTTGGGAGTTGGCTGATTTGTCATAAGCTGGATATTCAAGTTACTGACTTACATTCTGTCTCCTAGGCTCTGAACTTTTATGTCTCTAGGTAAAAAATGCACCTCTTTGATTCAGGGTGTGTGTGTGTGTGTGTGCACTCTGTGCATGTGCACGCATACATGAATTATGTACACGCACTTATTTTGTTTAATTTTATTCTTTGATGTTAAGTCACACGCTGTGTATAGAAAAAAATGAATGGTGCAGAAGAAAAGAAACTTGCTCTGTGACTTAACAGCAATAGAGATAAAGTTCTCAAAATATATTACCAGTCCTTGAAGATGAAAGTGAAAAGGATGAAAAATTAATGCAAATATGACAAAAATAATGCAATCTACAAAGAGTTAGCATTGTCCTTCTTTTACATTATCATTTCTACAACACTTTTTATTATTTTACATATTAAATTTTACATTAAAAAATAAAACATTTTTAATTTCCCATTTAGTATCTTTTCAGTTATATATCAGTTGTATCTCTTTTCTTTATTGATCTATCTTAGGGACAAAATGATACACCTCAGAGAGTTTCAAATCCAGGACAGTTCAGTTCAGTCACTTAGTTGTGTCCGACTCTTTGCCACCCCATGGGCTACACTACACCAGGCTTCCTTATCCATCACTAACTCCTGGAGGAGCTCACTCAAAAGCAGGTACGTGGCTCTGAATTCTGTCACCATGTTCTCACGATGGCCATGCTTTTCACTGGCTCCTTCCAGCCAATGATGGAGTGAGTATACAGCGAGCTTGTATGGGAGTTAGGGTAAAGCAACAAGTTAGGACCTGCTCTTAGACTTGTAAAGGCTCTTGCTATGATATTTAGATAACTAGGAGGCAAAATATTCTTTATCATTAACATATCACTTCAGATATTTTTTGCTTATGTCTTTTACATAAGATTTTCTGAAAATATATTTTCAGAAACGTATGAAGATATGAAACATCTACTAGAGTTTCAGTTATACTTATGATAAATTTATGGGTTCATCTCATTTCTCCAAGAGTATATTGACCTTGATCCTGGGAAAGACTGGGAGCAGGAGGAGAAGGTGGCAACGGAGGATGAGATAATTGGATGGCATCACTGACTCAATGGATCTGAGTTTGAGCAAACTCCAGGAGATGGTGAAGGACAAAGAAACCTGGCATGCTGCAGTCCATGGAGTCACAAAGCGCTGGACAGGACTGAGCGACTGAAGAACAGCAACATACCATTCTTTTGTTTTGTCTTACAGTCAAATGGAACATTTTTCTCAATATTGTTCAAACATGTTTCTTTTCGCTTGTAGTAATATATATGTTAACTATACTTGCATTTGGAAAGTAAGCTAATGACTGTCAATAATCACAGCTACAATTCACCAATATACTTTTTGTATTGAGGGAGAAAATGCAACTTTATAAATGTAAGCAGGGAATAAAGCAAATTCTTTTTACATAAGTTGAATGTGGTCTAAAATAAATTTTTAAAATTATTCTTTAAAGTAGTAAAGTATCTTTTTTATAAATATGCAACATCAATAGATTTTTCTATGTTAAAGCTAGAAGACTTTCTTCTTTCTAAGATGAAAGATTTTCTCTAAGAACCCTCTGTTGCCTACTATCCAACATTCCAGGATGGAAGTAAAGGCTCAGAGTGCTTCAGCTCTTTGGGATATTTAGAAAGACTAATTAGATGTGTGTAGCTTAGCTCTGCCTTCTTCCTTTTGTGACCAAATCTATTCACAGAGAGAATAGTTTTTTATTGTTTCCATCACGGCTTCTGTCTTAACCTAGCCAGACGTTTCTTCCATGTAGGGAAGACTGTCTGACTAGCAGAATATGCTCCCAATTTACTAAGTCTTATTCTGTGATTCAGGTAGAAATTTCATTTGAACATCAGACTGAGCTATATCTTCTGACCTCAGCCCTATCATTATACAATTGATAATTTGCTTTTCATGGCTGGGTGTGCTTGGGATAAGGTAGGAACAATTAGGTATGAAGCATTCTCTTAAGAAATAATGGAATGTTTTTATATTTCTGTAAATAAATTTAATTATAAAATATTCATGAACCTCATATAATTTCACAAGGCATAACAATTAAATTTGAAATATAAGAAACACTTTATGATATATGGGGAGGAAATACATCTCAAAATTGTTTGTTCTCAAGAAAAACCGTTTAGCCTGTGTTACACGCAGATAGAATGTAAAGAAAAAGAGAGAGAGAAATAAAACAAAACACTTCAGTAGTCAAAACCTTATGCCTTTAATCTTCTAAGATGACCCAGACATAATAAACTCCATGTACCTTATTTTTAGGTATTAATGCTTTGCACAAAAAACTCCATGGGGCCTGAGATTGTATGCTTTAGGTTTCCCACTTTTACTGTAGAGGAATGAGGTTTGAGTGAATTTAGGTAAAGTTCTTAGAGAATCTGTAAATTTAGTGAAAAAATGACATTAATGTAGACCTTCTGAAATTTTAAAATACAGTTGTGATTTAACAGAGTTCTACTTCTGCTCTGTCTAATTTAGTTTTAATAATATTCTAACTTTTTGAAATTTCAGATATGATACCTGATATTACAAGAATGAAATATATATATGTAAATGTAATATACACATATATGAATAAATGTAAAATGCAGGGCTGAATGCATCCAATATTTGCAGAAAAAATCTGGTCATTAACAGGGTAGATAACTTGTTTTAAGTAATTCATATAAGTGATTTTGATCTGCAGTATGTCACATAAGATATTGTTATAGCCTTTAAGAAAGCTTAGAAGTTTAAAATCTACATTTAAATTCTAATGTATGCAAATTTATACCTATGCAAATGAGATTATTAGGTTAGTGTTAGAAATTTTTAAAATTTCTGTTTAAATGTAGAAATCCTATGAAGATAAAGATTTAGAGAAATACTTGTGCTTTGATGTTACCTCTGAGAACCTGTTTGAAATAATTAAAGGTTTGCTTACAGACACATATTATAGGAAATTGTAAATGAGGTGGTTTGATATTCCTTTGCTGTTACCATATATTTCTTTTTTTGTCTATTGCTTTCCAGTTTCCCAGTTTCCTCAATGACAGTGCTGTCCTAATCTAGAAAATAAATAAGATCCATTTGTTTTGCGGTTCAATTCATTTCAGTCGTTCAGTTGTGTCTGACTCTTTGTGATCCCATGGACTGCAGCATGCCAGGCTTCCCTGTCTGTCACCAAGACCCAAAGCCTGCTCAAACTCATGTCTATCGAATCAGTGATACCATCCAACCATCTCATCCTTTGTCATCCCCTTCTCCTCCTGCCTTCAATCTTTACCAGCATCAGGATCTTTTCCAATGAGTCAGTTCTCCCCATCAGGTGGCCAAAGTATTTCAGTTTCAGTTTCAGCACCAGTCCTTGCAATGAATATTCAGGACTGATTTCCTTTAGGATTGACTAGTTGGATCTCCTTCTAGTCCAAGGGACTCTCTAGATTCTTCTCCAACCCCACAACTCAAAAGCATCAATTCTTCAGCATTCAATGTTCCTTATGGTCCAATTCTCACATCCATACATCAGTCAGTCAGTCAGTCAGTTCAGTCGCTCAGTCGTGTCCAACTCTTTGCGACCCCACGAATCGCAGCAAGCCAGGCCTCTGTCCATCACCGACTCCCGGAGTTTACCCAAACTCATGTCCATCGAGTTGGTGATGCCATCCAGCTATCTCATCCTCTGTCGTCCCCTTCTCCTCCTGCTCCCAATCCCGCCCAGCATCAGAGTCTTTTCTAGTGAGTCAACTCTTCGCATAAGGTGGCCAAAGTACTGGAGTTTCAGCTTCAGCATCATTCCTACATAAGAACACCCAGGATTGATCTCCTATAGGATAGACTGGTTGGATCTCCTTGCAGTCCAAGGGACTCTCAAGAGTCTTCTCCAACACCACAGTTCAAAAGCATCAGTTCTTCAGCATTCAGCTTTTTTCACAGTCCAACTCTAACATCCATACATGACCACTGGAAAAACCATAGCCTTGACTAGAATGATCTTTGTTAGCAAAGCAATATCTCTCCTTTTTAATATGCTATTTGGGTTGGTCATAACTTTCCTTCCAAGGAGTAAGCATCTTTTAATTTCATGGCTGCAGTCACCATCTGCAGTGATTTTGGAGCCTGAAAAAATAAAGTCTGACACTGTTTCCACTGTTTCCCCTTCTATTTCCCATGACGTAATGGACCAGATGCCATGATCTTAGTTTTCTCAATGTTGAGCTTTAGGCCAACTTTTTAACTCTCCTCTTTCACTTCATCAAGAGGTTTTTTAGTTCCTCTTCACTTTCTGCCATAAGAGTGGTGTCATCTGCATATCTGAGGTTATTGATATTTCTCCCAGCAATCTTGATTCCAGCTTGTGCTTCTTCCAGCCCAGTGTTTCTCATGGTGTACTCTGCATTTAAGTTAAATAAGCAGGGTGACAATATGCAGCCTTGACGTACTCCCTTTCTTATTTGGAACCAGTCTGTTGTTCCATGTCCAGTTCTAACTGTTGCTTCCTGACCTGCATATACGTTCCTCAAGAGGTGGGTCAAATGGTCTGGTATGTCCATCTCTTTCAGAATTTTCCACAGTTTATTGTGATCCACACAGTCAAAGGCTTTGGCATAGTCAATAAAGCAGAAATAGATGTTTTTTCTGGAAGCCTCCTGCTTTTTTGATGATCCAACGGATGTTGGCAATTTGATCTCTGGTTCTGCTGCCTTTTCTAAATCCAGTTTCAACATCTGGAAGTTCACGGTTCATGTATTGCTGAAGCCTGGCTTGGAGAATTTTGAGCATTACTTTACCAGCGTGTGAGATGACTGCAAATGTGTGGTATTTTGAGCATTCTTTGGCCTTTCCTTTCTTTGGGATTGAATGACTAGTGGAGAAACCATACATTTGACTAGACAGAACATCGTCGGCAAAGTAACATCTCTCATTTTCAGTATACTGTCTAGGTTGGTCATAGCTTTTTTTCCCAAGGAGCAAGCATTTTTTAATTTCATGGCTGCAGTCACCATCTGCAGTGATATTGGAGCTGAAGAAAATAAATTTCTCACTGTTTCCATTGTTTTTCCATCTATTTGCCCTGAAGTGATGCAACAATGGACGTGAGTTTGAGTGAACTCCGGGACTTGGTGATGGACAGGGAGGCCTAACATGCTGCAATTCATGGGGTCGCAAAGAGTCAGACACGACTGAGCGACTGAACTGAACTGAACTGAACTGAACTGATGCAACTGGATGCCATGATCTTAATTTTTTGAACAATGAGTTTTAATCAGCTTTTTCACACTCCTCTTTCACTTTCATCGAGTCTCCATAGTTCTTCTTTGTTTTCTGCCATAGGGTGGTTTCATCTACATATTTGAGATAATTGATATTTCTCCTGGTTATCTTGATACCCCCTTATGCTTCACCCAGCCTGGAATTTCACATGATGTACTCTGCATATAAGTTAAATAAACAGGTTGACAATATACAGCCTTGACATACTCCTTTCCCAGTTTGGAACCAGTTGGTTTTTCCATGTCTGGTTCTAACTATTGCTTCTTGACCTGTGTACCAATTTCTTAGGACGTAGGTCAGGTGGTCTGGTATTCCCATCTCTTGAAGAATTTTCCATGGTTTGTTGTGCTTTGGGTTTACAATTAGCAATTAAGTTGATCTAGCAGAAAACAAAATAAAACTGGACTTGAATTTTCTTTTAAGAATGTATGGGCATCCCTGGTGGTCCACTGTTAGAGTCTGCCATGCAATTCAGGGGACACGGTTTGATCCCTGGCCCAGAAAAATCCCACATGCCACAGAGCAACTAAGCCCATAAGTGTGCTTAGTCGCTAAGTCATGTCCAGCTCTTTGTGATCCCACGGACTGCAGCACCCCATGCTCCTCTGTCCATGGGGATTCTCCAGAAAAGAATACTGGAGAGATTGCCATGCCCTTCTCCAGGGGATCTTAACAATCCAGGGATCAAACCCAGGTATCCTGCATTGCAAGCATATTGTTTTACTGACTGAGTCACAGAGAAGCCCTAGAACACTGGAATGGGTAGCATATCCCTTCTCCAGAGGATCTTTTCAACCAAGAAATAGAACCAGGGTCTCCTGCACTGCAGTTGGATTCTTTACCAGCTGAGCTATCAGGGAAGCCCAACTAAGCCCATGAACCACAACTACTGAGCCCATGCACCCAAGATTTCATGCTCCACAATAAGAGAAACCACTGTAATGAGAAGCCCATGCACCACAACCAGAGAGAAGCCCTGCTCAGTACAAGAGAAAGTCCCCACATAGCAACAAAGCATTGGCACAGACAAAACTAACTTAAATAAATAAGTAAAGTTTAAAAAGATAAAGAATGTACATTAATAAGATACTCTGATATTAGGCCAACTCCACACGTCTCCAAGTTTGATCCCTTATTGTTTCCATTGTCTTTCATACCGTAGCTTCAACATAGAGCAAGGGACATTTCTTCATGTCTTTCCAGGTTTTTCATTCAGACTAAGAAAATAAATTCTTTATTCTTGGAATTGTTTCATAGGATAGAATCAAGGACACAGTTATAAGGAAAAAAAAAAAAACAGACATTTTCCATTGTATTGCATTAACCAAAATCAGGAACACAGTCTTTCAAATTCAAGAAATGGTAGTAGAAATGAAAGTGTTTTGATGATTTTGGTCCAGTCAGGATAAAGCCCTGGAATCTGATAAGGGATCATGTTCTGTGGGGCAGTGGTGTAGAACAAAACAAAACAAACATCTTACTGGGAAGGAAAAAGGCAGAAACTGACATTGGGTAGATAGTCAGCTGGGGCAGCTATGTCATTCAACAGACTAGAAGAATTATTATTATTTTTAGAAAGGGTGCAAAACAGTTGTATAAAATAGTAAAGGTACAAGTATTGCTACTAATAAGCAGCAGACATGAGAGTAAATTTTGGGTAGATTTTATAGGATCCATTACACTGTGAAGGAAACCCTCTATTAGCATTTTTAGGTAAAATAAATGTTCTTCATGTTAAGTATCAATTGTTACCTCATTTAAACAGAAATGCAGGTGAATGGCTATATTTAAATAAATATGATATTTTTAATTATTAATTTTAGCAATTTATTATGCTTAAAAATAGAAAATTTTGCAAGGGGTGAACATGGATTGGATTTCCCTGGTGGCTCAGACAGTAAAAAATCTGCCTGCAATGTAAGAGTTCTGATTTCAGTCCCTAGATTGGAAAGATTCCCTGGAGAAGGGAATGGTTACCCACTCCAGTAAACTTGCCTGGAGAATTCCATGAACAGAGGAGCCTGGCAGGCTACAGTCCATGGGGTCACAAAAAGTTGGACATGACTGATTACATAGATCACTATTTATATGCTAGACTCATTGCTCTTTTAACAATTCTTTTTTCTTCTTTTTTTGTAATGCTTTAATTTTTAATGGATCCAGGATTTTGAAAGATATAAAGACATTTTGGGGGATAATTTGAACTTTTTGAATATGAGCTAAGATGATATGAAATATTATTTTTAGTTTTCTCAGGTGTTTTAACAATTTTTGATGATGTTTTGTTCTAATAGTAGCACATTATGGGCTTCTGTTCAGCAAAGCAACTGTTTGATAATACCAGAAAAAATGGCTGAACTGTGGATTTGCTTATTTGTTAATAATATTAGTACCTCAGAATGTAACTGCGAATATTCCACAGTAGAAACTCTGTGTTTCTTTGATAGATGTGTGAATAGTCAATGCCATTTACTCACAATTTCCTATATCCCAGAAAATTTACTAGTGGTGGTTGGTGGTTTAGACACTCAGTCATGTCCGATTCTTGTGACCTATGGGCTGTAGTTCATCAGGCTCCTCTGTCCATAGGATTTTCCAGGCAAGAATACTGGAGTGAGTTACCATTTCCTTCTCCAGGGGTTCCTCCCAACCCAGGGGTTGAACCTGGGTCTCCTGCACTGCAGGCAGATTCTTTACTGACTGAGTCACCAGAAAAGCCCTAGAAACTTTACTATCACTTATTTAATAGTAACAACATCATTGCAAGATAAGTGATAGTTTTCCCATTTTACAGAAGGGATGACACATTACATAATTTTCTCTGAAGACAAATATTAGATGACAGCCCATTTTCTTTTTGGAAGGCTTCTATTTGGGTTGACAGCTAATATGAAAAGAAACAGTGTACCTATATTTTTATAAGCAATATAATCAATGAAATTATTGTCAAAAAGAATGGTGGAAAAAATGGTTGTTTTCCATTAAACAGAAGTTTTGCTTAACAGTGGGAGATACATTTCCTCATTAGCTTAGAGCAAGGTGATATACTCAATAATCTGCATAAAAACTGGCATGTTTTTATAATTAACATGACAGAAGTCTTTTAGTATGACTAAGGATGTTTACAACCTGTAACTATGGCTTTAGCAATGGCTTAACTTTTTCAACCATATCAGAACTTAAACTGACTTAAATGATCATAACACATACTCTAAGTTGTTTACACTAAGTTAGAAGTGACCTCAATTTCTAGAATAGAAATAAGCTATTTATTATGTAGCTTTATATAAAAGCTATACTTGTGTATACTTTGTAATATTTTACTAGTGTAATCTAATGCCAAATGCACTTGAAACATCCTCTCTATTTCTTTCTTTTTTTTGTGTGTGTGGAAGGTGCCTATGATCTATAAAAGGCAAGAAGTCTCATTTGAATAGAGGAGAAGGATGAGCTATTACTTATGCATAGAAAAATTTTTTAGGATTCGGCTGTGTCAGTGATAGATGGATAGACTGCTAAGAAACCATTTGAGACTTCTGTGATTAGGTTAGACAGGTCCCAACTCCTATTAGTGAGTGTTGCCTTGTTCTGTTACAGAGAGGAGGCAGCTGTCTTCTTCAGTTTTCCCGTGGTGCTGCCTGCTTTAACTAAGCCTGTAACATTTTCGACAAGCAAATCAGGAAGGACTTCACAGACAGATGGCAAAGCTGCCTATGCAGTCTCATTTATATGCAACCTTGGTTCCTAACTGTACTTGAGCCATATGCAGGGGTTTTGTGTTTCCATTGGACTGGTTTTAAGTGCTAGGCAGACAAGTCAAATCTATCTTGTCCATGTTTTCCTAATATGATTTAATTCAGTGGAGTTATGCAAAGTGTTTATCAAAAGAATTTTTGAAACTAAAATCTTGGCTGGCTGCAAAAACTAATACCAACCATAGCTAGTGAGAAGAGTGCCCTAGGAGACCTATTCATATAGGAAATGAAGACTAGATTATATAATATATAAAATAAAATTAAATGAAAACATAAAAAATAAACTCTACTTGGGATTTTGAATTGCTTAAACATAATGTTGGGCATTAAACTGCCTGCATTACACTAGTCAAATTATGTATTTTCTATTATGGAAAATAAACTAATATTAAAAAGTATACAAACACTCTTTGACTTATAACCTTACATACACTTTTGATAATATACCAAATAAATAGCAAATTAACATTTTGAGGTTATTGCATCAAAATTATTGACACAATAACTAAAACTTTACTTGTGATTCATCAGAATAAGTAGTGCTTCATAAAATCATAAAAACATATATTATATTTTATTTAAAAGAAAAAGTTACTAGAGCAAAGATGAATATAAGTAATAAGTTTTAATTAACTATTTTTGACTTAATTAATTTTAAGTTATGATATAGTGCCTAATTGTATTTCAACATATTATGGTGAGAAAACTAGTTCTTATAATTTTTTTTTGTTTTTTATGACTCACCAGTTCAGTTCAGTTCGGTCACTCAGTTATGTCCAACTCTTTGCAACCCCATGGACTGCAGCATGCCAGGCTTCCTTGTCCATCACCAACTCCTGGAGCCTACTCAAACTCATGTCCATTGAGTTGGTGATGCCATCCAACCGTCTTATCCTCTGTCGTCCCCTTCTCCTGCCTTCAATCTTTACCAGCATCAGGATCTTTTCCAATGAGTCAGTTCTCCCCATGAGGTGGCCAAAGTATTGGAGTTTCATCTTCAACATCAGTCCTTCCAGTGACTCATAGTCAAACTTATAAAGATAGTTTGTGTATTATATTTTACAGTAAAATAATATTTTATCCCTAGAGAAGAGAATGACAACCCACTCCAGGAATCTTGCCTGGAGAATTCCATGGACAGAGGAGCCTGACAGGCTACAGTCCATGGAGTTGCAAAGAGTTGGACACAACTAAGCAACTAACATACACGATATTTTATCATTATAAAAAATTATGGACTTTTAAAAAGATTTGAAAGAAATCTATAATTCTGTCCCTACAAAACAATATTAGCATCATACACATTTCATTCACATATTAAACATAGTTGAGATAACTCTGTATAAACAAATTATTGTTTTCTATTTCTTACTAAACTCTATACCCTAGAGTACCCCAAAGTTCATTAAATTAACTTCAAAAACATTCTTTAAGCTGGACTCATGAATTTTATGAATGAATCTCTTTAGCAAAAGCCTATTGTAGATGACTATCATTTTTATACATTTGCACTATTATTAATAATTTTGTTGTGAATATTTTGGCATAAATACTTGTTTTTAGTTTCAGTGACTTCCTTAAAAAAGATTCCTAGGTTAGAATTATACTGACAAGTGAGGCTTTTTTAAACTTTTATTACATATTGACAGATAGCCTTCAGAAAAATTTATGGTGATTTATTCTATCACCATTATCTTGTGTGTTTGTGAAACATTGCTAACTACATCAGTTAGGATATGTTTGACTGCAAATAATATAAAATATCAATATAATTGTGTAAATTTTCTGATAAGCAGTTTAATGATGGGACAGGAATCATGAGTGGTTAGTTCTGTGATATAAAACATATGTAGACTCAGGTTATTTTTTTCCTTTTCTCACCTAATCTTGGTGCTGAATTTATCCATATGTTGCTAGAATTCTGAGAATTGTCAGAAACCTGAATTTCCAGGCATCATTTAAACATAATGTCTGTAGGGCAAAAAACAAGATAAATCATTATTTACAATGGTTGTTTTTTAGGAAAGAGCAAACTTTTCACAAAAATGAACAAAAATTATTCCCTTCTGACTGACAGCTGAGAATTTGTTTGTATTCTGAGACAAAGTTAAAAATATTTGTCTAATTGTCTACCATACAATTATGACAAAAGAATAGATAGTTATGCAATAAAAAAAACACAGATGAAAAGGAGATAAAAGGAACACTCTGTAGGCTAAGCTGTCCCACATAGATGCTAGTTCCACCTTCTGAGAAAAGTCTTCCTTCACTGTTTACCATCTGCTGGGTCCATAGGGAAGATGGGCTTCACAACTTGAGTGACCTACTTGTTGCTCTGTTGTCTGCAGATCAACTCTGTTTAAATGTGAAACAAATGTGACCACATTTTTACCTGGAAAATATAGCATGTTAATTTCCTCTGGGTCAATCCTCCACTCTCAGAGTGTCACATTTCAATATCTTTTACATACTGTTTTTCATTTTCTGGTTCCAGAATCTACAAAAGATTACTTTCAAGTAGCAGGAAGCAATATCATCCACTCAAACTGGCTTTATAATACAAGCACATGTATTATCAGATATAGCAGGTAATCCAGAAGTAGAAATCTTGATAACTACATGATTTTGTTGTTGTTTAGTCACTAAGTCATGTTCGACTATTTTGTGACCCCTTGTACAGTAGCCCACCAGGCTCCTTCTGTCTACTCAAAATTGTAATGTAAATTTCTTCTACTTCCATCAGCATCTGTTGTGACTTTGTCTTGAGGATGGCTATGGTCAATCCAGGTGGTCCACACACAACAAGAACAAGAAAAGAGTTTCTGTTAGTGTGGATTTTCTAAAGAAAGAAAAATCTTTTTTTCTTTCTAGGAATATCTGGTCAGGTGTCCACTGGTATCCTATTTGTTAGGATCAGGCTGTGTGTCTATTTATGAACTAGTAATAAGTGGCTAGGATCATGCGATTACCTTAGGTCAAAAGTCTTTTGCTAGAAAGGAATGTGAATTCAAATCATTTCCAGGAATATAGTTGTATGGGAGCAGACTGTATAGATGATCAATACCAGTACAAAAGCAGATGAAGTATAAAAAATATTTCCCAGGCAAATGAGTTTAAAATTTCTTTTCTTGTATTTCGAATATAGTGTTAGATAGAAATGATGAGAGCAGAGGGCCTTGTCTTTTTCCTTATCTGGGAAGGAAATAACTCATTCTTGTAACATTAAGTATGATGGCTATAGAACTTTCCAAGATGCCCTTTAGCAAGTTGAGGACATAACTCCCACTTCTTCTTTGCTATGATTTTTTTCCCTTTTTCAAATCAGGATTGGTGATAGATTTTGTTACATGTATTTCCTTTATCTATGGAGATGATCATGATTTTCAAAAATTATTCTAAACTTGTATTTCTGGAACACAAACTACTTGATCATGTTCACAGAATACAACCTCTACTTCCATGTTGTTGAATTCTGTTTGATAGAAGTTTCTTTATAATGTTTGTACTTTTATGTTCATGAGGGATATTTTTATCCTTAGAGCATCTTTCTCTGGTTTTGGTGTCAGTAGAATTGTAACCTTATACTGTGATTTGGAAAGCAATTCCACCTCTAAAATTTGGGAGAAGGTTTAAAATTTGTCTAATATTGGTGTTATTTATTCCTTAAATATTTAGCAGAATTCACCATAAGGACCTTCAAGTTTTCATGAGCAGTTTTAAAATTTCAAATTCATTTGATTTAATAATTATAGGTTTAATGATTTAATAAATGATATTATAGTTTTATAATTATATGACATTACACATTTCAAATGAGATTTAGTAAGTTATGTATTTCAAAATATTTTTCCATTTATCTAAGTTGTAATTCTACTGGCATACAATTGTTAAAATACTTATTAACATTTGGCATATTATTATTTTGACATTTTCAGAATAATCTGTGGCATGCCATGTCTCTAATTTCTGACATTGATGGCATTACTCTATTCAATTTTTATGAACCATCTGATTAGAAATTTACTTATTTTCTTGATCTTCTCAAAGAACTAGCTTTTGGTTTCATTGATTATCTCTAAAGCCTATTTTCTGCTTCACTGATTACTGCTATCATCTTTATTGTTTCCTTTCTTCTACTTATTTTAGGCCTAATTTGTTCTTTGCTTTATTGTTTCTTAAGGTGAAAGCTGAGGTTATTGATTTTAGTGCCTTTCTTCTTTTCTTACACAGGCATTTAATGCTATAAATTTCAAGCTAAGTGCTGCTTTAGCATTCTACTAAAATTTTATTCTGTAAGCACACTTCTGTGCAGTCTGTCGCAGTCAGCAAGCCTCTGCATAGTCCATTGCAGTGGGATTCCAATCCCAAAGAAAGGCAATGCCAAAGAATTCTCAAACTACCGCACAATTGCACTCATCTCACAGGCTAGGAAAATAATGCTCAAAATTCTCCAAGCCAGGCTTCAGCAATATGTGAACCATGAACTCCCTGATGTTCAAGCTGGTTTAGAAAAGGCAGAGGAACCAGAGATCAAATTGCCAACATCTGCTGGATCATTAAAAAAAAAAGAGAGTTCCAGAAACATCTATTTCTTCTTTATTGACTTTGACAAAGCCTTTGACTGTGTGGATCACAATAAACTGTGGAAGATTCTGAAAGAGATGGGAATACCAGACCACCTGACCTGCCTCTTGAGAAATCTATATGCAGGTCAGGAAGCAACAATTAGAATTGGACATGGAACAACATACTGGTTCCAAATAGGAAATGGAGTATGTCAAGGCTGTATATTGTCACCCTGCTTATTTAACTTAAATGCAGAGTACAGAGAAACACTGTATTGGAAGAAGCACAAGCTGGAATCAAGATTGCTGGGAGAAATATCAATAACCTCAGATATGCAGATGCCACTACCCTTATGGCAGAAACTGAAGAGGATCTAAAAAGCCTCTTGAAGAAAGTGAAAGAGGAGAGTGAAAACGTTGGCTTAAAGCTCAACATTCAGAAAACTAAGATCATGGCATCTGGTCCCATCACTTCATGGCAAATAGATGGGAAAACAGTGGAAACAGTGTCAGACTTTACACTTTTGGGCTCCAAAATCACTGCAGATGGTGATTGCAGCCATGAAATTAAAGACGCTTACTCCTTGGAAGGAAAGTTATGACCAACCTAGACACATATTGAAAAGCAGAGACATTACTTTGCCAACAAAGGTCTGTCTAGTCAAGGCTATGGTTTTTCCTGTGGTCATGTATGGATGTGAGAGTTGGACTGTGAAGAAAGCTGAGGGCCAAAGAACTGATGCTTTTGAACTGTGGTGTTGAAGAAGACTCTTGAGAGTCCCTTGTACTGCAAGGAAATCCAATTAGTCCATTCTAAAGGAGATCAGTCCTGGGTGTTCTTTGGAAGGACTAATGCTAAAGCTGAAACTCCATTACTTTGGCCACCTCATGTGAAGAGTTGACTCACTGAAAAAACCCTGATGCTGGGAGGGATTGAAGGCAGGAGAAAGAGGGGGCAACAGAGGATGAGGTGGCTGGATGGCATTACTGTCTCGATGGGCAAGAGTTTGGGTGAACTCTGAGAGTTGGTGATGGACAGGTAGGCCTGGTGTGCTGCGATTCGTGGTGTCACAAAGAGTCGGACACGACTGAGCGACTGAACTGAACTGAAATGAAAATGTTATCTTTGTTGTGATTTCAAATTTACTTAAATCTTAATTATTTCTAATTTCTCTTTTGAAATATTCTTTGAGCCATTGGTTTTTTCAGTTCAGTTCAGTTCAGTCGCTCAGTCATGTCTGACTCATTGTGACCCCATGAATTGCAGCACGCCAGGCCTCCCTGTCCATCACCATCTCCCGGAGTTCACCCAAATTCTTGTCCATTGAGTCGGTGATGCCATCGAGCCATCTCATCCTCTGTTGTCCCCTGCTTCTCTTGCCTCCAATCCCTCCCAGCATCAGAGTCTTTTCCAATGAGTCAGCTAACTCTTTGCATGAGGTGGCCAAAGGATTGGAGTTTCAGCTTTAGCATCTGTCCTTCCAATGAACACCCAGGACTGATCTCCTTTAGAATGGACTAATTGGATTTCCTTGCAGTCCAAGGGACTCTCAAGAGTCTTCTCCAACACCACAGTTCAAAAGCATCAGTTCTTTGGCCCTCAGCTTTCTTCACAGTCCAACTCTCACATCCATACATGACCACTGGAAAATCCATAGCCTTGACTAGATGGACCTTTGTTGGCAAAGTAATGTCTCTGCTTTTCAATATGCTATCGAGGTTAGTCATAATTTTCCTTTCAAGGAGTAACCGTCTTTAATTTCATGGCTGCAATCACCATCTGCAGTGATTTTGGAGCCCAAAAGTGTAAAGTCTGACACTGTTTCCACTGTTTTCCCATCTATTTGCCATGAAGTGATGGGACCAGATGCCATGATCTTAGTTTTCTGAATGTTGAGCTTAAAGCCAACGTTTTCACTCTCCTCTTTCACTTTCATCAAGAGGCTTTTTAGTTCCTCTTCAGTTTCTGCCATAAGGGTAGTGGCATCTGCATATCTGAGGTTATTGATATTTCTCCCAGCAATAGTATCCTATTTTGTTTCTGATAGTTTGGAGATTTTAAAGAGTTGTTTTGTTATTTATTTCAAATTTTATTAGATCCAAAGTTTTGTATAAATTGTATGTTGCTGCTGCTAAGTCATGTCAGTCGTGTCCGACTCTGTGCAATCCCATAGACGGAAGCTCCCCAGGCTCCCCCATCCCTGGGATTCTCCAGGCAAGAACACTGGAGTGGGTTGCCATTTCCTTCTCCAATGCGCGAAAGTGAAGTCACTCAGTTGTGTCCGACTCTTAGCGACTCCATGGACTGTAGTCTACGAGTCACCTCTGTCCATGGGATTTCCCAGGCAAGAGTACTGGAGTGGGGTGCCCATTGCCTTCTCCGATACTTATAAATTTATTGAGATTTTTATGGCTATAATATAGTATTATTGTACTTTGAAAAAATTACATGGATTTAAGTATATAACATGTGTGTGCTACTATTGGTGAAATGTTACATAAATATCCAATGTAAGTGACATTGAAGGACTCCTTGGCAGTACTTAAGAGGAAAACTTTTGGGTTTTTATTTTAATGCCTAAACATTGTGTCAAGTAAAAACTTTAAGGCGAGGTAAATACCAAATTATAATCACTAGTAAATTTCTCAGTGTTTAAGCCATATTATAATTCAATTTATTCTATATTTCTTTAGGTTTAGATTTGCTGCCATCCAAATTTTATCATCTCTTATAAATATTTTATTTAAAAAAACAAGAAATAAATTTATCTTAGAACAATTCAACTTTGATTGTATAATCAGTTGTGTCTGGTTCATTTAAAATGCACATGGACAAAATTCATTATACATATACATAATATTTGAATCAGTTTATGTGGGAAGAAACAAATGTTCCTGTATCCAAAAGCTAGTTTGCATTTTAGAAAATTTAAAACAAATGATTTTCCCAGGATAGTTAAATTAAATTTAACAAAAATCTGGCATGTTTGATGATTATTTACTTTGAACAATTATGCTCTGTATCCTAGTACATTCCCTTAAGCAGTTTGTTTCAGTGGGCAACACATGACAACTTGCTGTTTAGTGAACTTCAATTTTAGAAGAGTTTTAGACCTACAGATTTAAAGAAAAATTGCAAAGATGGTAGAAATGTGAACTTTTGAACTACAATCTTTTATCTCTTAGAATTCAGAAATGGAAGGGCATGATACACCCTGAAGACATAAATATACCACTAAGAACTCAAAGTAAATTGGAATGTTTTGGTTTTTTTATTTAGAAACTAAAAAATATTTTTTTGATTTCCCTTAATTTTTCCTTGGAGAATATAAACTGTGTTGTGATGTCAAACTCATTTTAAGTTTAGATACCCACAGGCAAGATGTTTTCTCTAATTAAAACAAACTGAGTACAAATTTCCTACAGTTATGTCTCTGATGGTAGAAATTGTACTTTAATGTTTCAAAAGATTCCTCAGCAGGCAAACTTCCTCACTGTGATAATGCTAATTTTTCAGTCATCTAAAATCGTTGTGAAAGGATACTTAACTCACCAAACTCATCTCATTCTTCTGTACTGTTTAATAATCGGGATCTTTGGACCTTTTGCCCCAAATCTTTTACAGTCATTAAAATTTTTTCTATCAGAAGACATTATGAAAAAAATATTTATGCTTAAAATATTTAGTTATCAGAAACTGTTCAACAAAGCTCTATTAATTCAACAAATTCTAATGTTGTTGTTACTCTTCAGTCACTAAGTTGTGTCCAGCTCTTTGCAATTCCATAGGCTGCAGAACACCAGGCTCCTCTGACTTCCACTGTCTCCTGGAGTTTGCTCAGATTCATGTCTATTGAGTCCGTGATGTTATCTAACCATCTCACCCTCTGCCACCCACCGCTCCTTTTGCCTTCAAGCTTTCCCAGCATCAGGGTCTTTTCCAATGAGTTTACATTATGTGGCCAAAGTATTGGAACTTCACCTTCAGCAACAATTCTTTCAATGAATAATCAGAGTTGATTTTTCTTTAGGATTGACTGGTTTGATTTCCTTGCAGTCCAAGGGACTCTCAAGAGTCCAGCACTGAAATTTTGAAAGCATCAGTTCTTTGGTGCGCAGCCTTCTTTATGGTCCAGCTCTCGCATCCATACATCACTACTGGGAAAACCACAGTTTTGACTATACGGACAAATTTCATACTTAATTTTATTGGCCAAAATATTTTTCTGATCCCCTTTAAGAAGGTGATATATTTAATGCCTTCCAAAAATCTGAGGAAAATGAGAAGCTGAAGAGTGTATAAAGTAAAATAAATTTTTAAGGAAGACATTTATAATGTTAATTTTTGAAGGCAAAACACTTAAATTTTAATATAACTCAATATTCATGTTATTACCTATATCTAAACATGTTAGTCAATGTTCAGCATTTACTGTAAGTTATGAACTTTGGGAATGTATTTTTCCTTCATACTGTATCATTTTTTTATTTATTAAGAAATATTGTGTTCCATGAGGGAAAAATGTTACTATTTCATCTCTTAATTAAAATTAACCTAAAATTAATTTTGTCTTAAAAAAAAATGAAACTCATAAGAGAAACTCCAAACTCTAAGAATACTGATGTTATAATCTAAATATAAATGCTCTAGGATATATATATTTAAATTTTTATTAAAAATTTATTTATATTTTTATCTCATAACGGATTGACACCTGTGTCACAAGGAAGCAACCCCCTTATTTAATATTTATATTTTTCAACTTTTTCTCCTCAATATTATTTTCTAACCTAGAACCCCTACTGCTGAAAAGAAGGGGTTCTTTAAAAAATAATGAGAACAATTCTGATATCTTCATGTGCTTTTTGTTTGTTTTTCGTTAGGTCGTTTTTACCTTTTTTGCTGATTTCTTGAGATTGAAGTCATACAGAGAGGCACTTAAGTACCTATTAGTATATCACTTGTATATTATTCACTCTTCCCTTGATGGGGGTGGTATGATCAGCCTTACATGACTGATGATATTATAAAATGAAAATGAAAGACTATAGCTCATTCCTCTCTCCCTCTCTTTTTCTCTAGGATGTCTCAGCTGTCTGACTCTTTGCAACCCCATGGACTACAGTCCAGGAAATTCTCCAGGCCAAATACTGGAGTGGTTAGCCTTCCCTTTCTCCAGGTGATCTTCCCAACCCAGGGGTCGAACCCAGGTCTCCTGCATTGCAGACAGCTTCTTTACAACTTGAGACACAAGGGAAGCCCAGGAATACCAGAGTGGGTATCCTGTCCCTTCTCCAGTGGATCTTTCGAACCCAGGAAACAAACTGGCTCTCCTGCATTACAGGCAGATTCTTTACCAACTGAGTTATCAGGGAAGCCCTACATGACTGGTGATATTAGGAAATAGAAATGAATGACTATAGCTTATCTCCTTTCACCCTTTCCTTTTCTCTAGGATGTCTCAGCTGCAGTAAGCAGCAGTTCTGACCTGTCCTCTTTTATGCTGTAAATTTAACTGTAAGTCCCCGCTCATATGTGAGTGACTTCATAAGTTGTGGTGTACTGGGGTGCAATGTAAGGATGTTCTTGTGGCTAAGCACCAAGGTCAACTACTCCATAAACAGGAAAGGTCACATATTTATTTAATCATGCCTTACTCCTATCTATATCGGTTCAGGATTAAGACAGGGGAAATATGAGTGTAAGTTATTATTACTTTTCCTTGCAAAAAATTCTGTAAAGTCCTTATGAGTTCTATATTTAATGAAATTTAACCAAAAACCTGTGGTAAATGACAGAGTTTTTGAACACACTCCCTCTCTCTCTCCTATATATTATTGATAGCTTCTCAAGAGTTATTATCCAAGATTAATACATAACAATTCCTTTTATAGTTTTCATCATGTAACCAAATAAATCACCTTTGAGACTGACTGTATAAACATACCTAGACTTAATGCTTCTAGTCTAATTATCAAAGCTAAAATGTTGTCAGAATCATAGCAAAAATAATAAAACTGGCAAAGCATCACTCCTTACAAAATATTTTAAGAATAGTTTCATTTGCTTAATTATACAGGCTCAAAGACCTAATGATGTACACCAAGCAAAACATTTAAAATGCCATTAGTAAATCAGATATTAAAAAAACACTAAACATGACTTTAGCTAAAAAATATATTCATCATTAATGTTAACTCCTATGAGATGGATTTCATCTAGATAAACTCTGCCTCCAAATTATTTGCAAATTGCAAGATTCTTTGGGGGAAAATGGATATATAAACTCAGGTTAAAGAGCCCTTGTGATTTTTAAAAATCATTTCAATCTTTTAAAAATTCCAAATTTAAACAAATTACCCACAACTAATTTGGTAATTGATTTTTAATATTAGATTCAATTGAGTATATGTAAATCCACCTCTACCTTAAATACACATAAATACTGAGTATTAAATGAAAAAATGAATAGCATGATTCAAAATAATAAAGGGAATAATTCTGTTACTGGATTGAGGTTGGGCTGTTCCCTCCTCTAAAGCCAATATTTGAGGTGCAGGTGTCAGCAAGAAGGAAAGGCCCTTTATTCAGAAAAGTTGGCAGTCTCAGGAGAAGGTGGAGTCATGTCCAGAGACCAACTCTGAAGATGTTCAGCCATGAAAATGTTTAAAGGGAAAAAGGGGAAGTAATCTCAGTTAATCACTGAGGCAGAATGTGAGGTTCTTTGTCAATTCCATTTTGCTCAGGCTGCTGACTTCTGATCTCACGCCATCCTGCCCACATTGTGTTGAGCTGTGCTTAGTCACTCAGTCCGCTTTTTTGCAAGCCGATGGACAGTAGCCTGCCAGACTCCTCTGTCTATGGGGATTCTCCAGGCAAGAATACCAGATTGGGTTGCCATGCCCTCCTTGAGAGGGTCTTCCCAACCCAGGGATGGAACCCAGGCCTCCTGCATTGCTGGTGGGTTCTTTACTTTCTGAGCAACAACAGAAGCCCAAGAAGAGGAGTGGGTAGCCTACCCATTCTCCAGGTGAGCTTCACAACCCAGCAATTGAACTGGGGTCTCCTGCATTGCAGGCAGATTCTTGCCCACATTGCCCATCTGCAAATTTACTAAGGGGAACGCTGGAGGTAGAGGGTCAGTTACTGTTTAACTACTGGATTCTCCATGCTTACTCCTTCTAATCAAGGGAAATGAATCAACAGGTTAGGCAGGACACTGTTCATTCAATGAAACAAAAATCAGGGTTAGGTTGAATGTTCCCTAGTGATCTCAGTTTTATGATTAAAGTTTCAGGGGAACAAAAATAGACAAACAGAAATGGGACAAAAGATCTGCTTACTGTTCCAAGTTATGAGAGAAAATTAAAAAGCAGCATGTTAATAAAAATTAAAGGCATTCATTATCGACAATTGGAGACTTGGGTTCAAACACTGACTTATATACATTAGTTGAGTTATTGGGGAATACAATTTCATCTCTTTAGGTTTCTTTTTCTTTTATGAAATACATTGATTTAACTGTTAAAATCCTTTGCAGTGAATATTTTCTTTGAGAAATCACATTTGATTTAAAATCTAAATAGATTTAGAAAAAAATGGAGTATAGAAGTCATAAAATTTATTTCCACACACACATAAAATCAATTTGAGGGGAATTCCCTGATAGTCCAGTGGTTAGGACTCTGTACTTTCATTGGTGAGGGCCCAGGATGAATCCCTGTCAGGGAACTAAGATCCCACAGTCATTATGGCACAGACAAACAAAAACAAACAGCAAAAAAAAAAAAAAAAAAAAAAAAAAGAAAAAAAAAAAAAAAACAAA
>NW_024070204.1:17078942-17317181 GCF_014754425.2 Oryx dammah
AAAGAAAAGAAACAACCAACAGTTTGGGATTTTGTAAAATGCCAAGTTGTCCTAGGTTTTATAGACTATAGAACAACTCTTCTCACTTTATGGGACATTTCTTTTAAATTGAATTAAATTGAATAATTCATAGGTGATCATTGAAATTATTATCCTTTTCTGCAAAAATATCTCACTATTAATATATCCATTATAGGCATTTTTAAATAAATGAATAAAACATTTTAGAATGATACATGGATTTGTGAATGAATTAGAAAAATAATAAGGCATCACTGAGATAAAAAATGAACAAATACTTCCTGGGCACTCTAAAAATACATCTTTATCTACATTGTTTTACCAGCACCAATGAGGACCTAGAAATTCATTTCATAGAGCTTTTATAACATTGTTTTCTTGTTGGGAGTTTTTATGTCCTAGAATTATTTGGAAATAAGTTTTATATTCTCTATTCACATGTAAATGACTCCAACATTTCATACAATTTTTTTCTAAAACATTTTTTGAGCCATGAAATAAAAATTCCACCATAAAATGAGAGATAATATTATAAATTGATAGAAAACACCATCTAAAGATAAATGACCAAATCTTTTATCCCATAGATTATACCCTGAAGTCAAGTAACAGAATTCAATTCCACTCTATTATCTCTGCATTGCTGTGGAGACAGAAGAAACAGGTGTTAACGTTGGTCACTGCTAAAGGAGGCTCCATCATTCTTTAAGTCACAAAACGTGTTCATCTCCACAGGGTAGAAAACAAGGCACTAAAGATAGATCATCATCCTCACACTATTTAAAAAAAATGCCCATTTTCCCATTGATATGATACAGTCAATTGGACAGGTGAAAGTCCCCTTTTAAATATTTTTAGTTTTGAGCCAAAGAGAACAACATATCAAGAGGACAACTCTTCTAGGGTGAAAATACAGTTACCATCGTAATGAAAACTAAACGGTAATTTTATACATATATATTTTACACAGATGGATCATGAAAAAGCAAAATGGACAACTGATTACTCAAAACATGATCATTTTCCAGTAAGCATATTTTCTGATGCTTAAACTAAGAATGCAATCCTGTAATGTGCTTTTCACATTTATTTGGTTTTCACTGAAGAGCCGATAGCCATTACCTTACATTGGGTTTGTTGTCCTAATGAAAAGTCCATGATTTATCATGGCTTTTTAAAATTTAGATTTTAAAATTTAGATCTGCTTACCATGCATCTATTAAAAATATAATTTTTGTCTATAAAAAACTGCATAAATAAAGAGGTACATCCATCCAGGGTAAAATATCAATAGCATTATGTAACTTATGCTAAGCACATTATTTATACAAAATCTTATATATAGTTATAGTTATTTAATAATGATCAGAAAAAACTAAAGATTTATTTGTACATGCAAATGGATAACCTGTGATAAGCTTAGTCAGTAAAATACTACTTTACAATCAAAGGAACAAAATATTTATTCAGACAAGAATATGGATGCACCTTAAATATGTTTTAAGTGAAATAAGTCAGATGCCAAGGCTCCATATTTATATGGCCTTCAGAAGAAGAGAAACCTATAGGGTTGAAAACAGATCAGTGCCTGCCGTGTGTTTCTAGAGGTGAGTTTGCCTCCAAAGACAAGATACAAGGTAATTTACATATTGTTTATGGCTGCTTTGGAGCTGCAAAGAAAGAGTTGAGTAGTTCATGGAGACTGTATGACCCACTGGAAAATAAAATGCTACATTTACTCCCAACTAAATAATGAGATGCATTAGAAGGTAAAGTTCAGATACCGTTTTCATAGAATGTCAAAATATAATTGTCTACTTGAGATTCATTCAGCAATATGCATGTTACCACGTGTTCTCCATATAAATATATTTCCATTAAACTATTTTTAACATCAAAGTTCAAAAGTAAGCACAGAATACCAGCTTTTCGTCATAGAACTTGGCTTTACTCTGACAATTTGAAGCAAATCCATATTTTTTCTAAAGTACATTGTCGCAGATTTTCATCTAAATGTCTATTTGACCAGATCATATGACAATAACACAGTTCTAGCTACAGTCCAGAGAGGATTATGAATGAGATAAAAATAATAGCAATCAAACAAGAAGCCAAGTTCGTGTAACAATGTTTGTTGTTGCCGTTAAGTTGTTCAGTTGTGTAAAACCCTTTGCGACTCCACGGACTTCCCTGTCTTTCATTATCTTCTGGAGTTTTCTCATTCATGTTCATTGAATCAGTGATGCCATCCAACCATCTCATCCTCTGTCATCCACTTCTCCTGTCTTCAATTTTTCCAATCATCAGGGTCTTTTCCAATGAGTCAGCTCTTCACATTAGGTGGCCAAAGTACTGGAGTTTCAGCTTCATCATCAGTCTTTCCAGTGAATATTCAGGGTTGGTTTCCTTTAGGACTGACTGGTTTGATCTCCTAGGGACTCTAAAGAGTCTTAGTCAACACTGCAGTTCAAAAGCATCTGTTCTTCAGTGCTCAGCCTTCTTTACATTCCAACTCTTACATCAGTACAAGACTATTGAAGAAACCACAGCTTTGACTATACAGATCTTTTTAATACTTTGTCTAGCGTTGTCATAGTTTTTCTTCCAAGGAACAAACATCTTTTAATTTCATGTCTGCACTCACCATCTATAGTGATTTTGGAGCCCAAGAAAATAGTCTGTCACTGTCTCTAGTTTCCCTCATCTGTTTGCCATGAAGTGATATATGTGGTTTGTCATTCCGGTTCCAGCAAAATGGTTGCCTGAGGAGGCCTTACAAATAGCTGTGAAAAGAAGAGAAATGAAAGGCAAAGGAGAAAAGGAAAGATATACCCATCTGAATGCAGAGTTCCAAAGAATAGCGAGGAGAGATAAGAAAGCCTTCCTCAGTGATCAATGCAAAGAAATAGAGGAAAACAATAGAATGGGAAAGACTAGAGCTCTCTTAAAGAAAAATTAGAGATACCAGGGGAATATTTCATGCAAAGATGGGCACAATAAAGAACAGAAATGGTATGGACCCATCAGAAGTAGAAGGCATTAAGGAGAGGTGGCAAGAACAGACAGAACTGTGCAAAAAAGATCTTCATGACCCAGATAATCACGATGGTATGATCACTCACCTAAAGCTAGACATCCTGGAATGTGAAGTGAAGTGGGCCTTAGGAAGCATCACTATGAACAAAGCTAGAGGAGGTGATGAAATTCCAGTTAAGCTATTTTAAATCCTGAAAGATGATGCTGTGAAAGGGCTGCACTCAAAATGCCAGCAAACTTGGAAAACTCAGCAGTGGCCACAGGACTGGAAAAGGTGAATATTCATTCGAATCCCAAAGAAAGGCAATATCAAAGAATGCTCAAACTACCACACAATTGCACTCATCTCACACGTTAGCAAAGTAATGCTCAAAATTCTTCAAGTCAGGCTTCAACAGTAAGTGAACCGTGAACTTCCAGATGTTCAAGCTGGTTTTAGAAAAGGCAGAGGAAACAGAGATCAAAATGTCAACATCTGTTGGATCATTGAAAAAGCAAGAGAGTTCCAGAAAACATCTATTTCTGCTTTAATGACTATGCCAAAGCCTTTGACTGTGTGGATCACAGCAAATCTTGGAAAATTCTTCAAGAGATGGGAATACTAGACCATTTTACCTGCTTCCTGAGAAATCTGTATGCAGGTCAAGAAACAACAGCTAGAACCGGACTTGGAACAACAGATTAGTTCCAAATTGGGAAAGGTGTATGTCAAGGCTGCTTATTCACCCTGCTTATTTAACTTACATGCAGAGTACATCATGAGAAATGCTGGGCTGGATAAAACACAAGCTCAAATCAAGATTGCTGGGAGAAATACCAATAGCTTCAGATATACAGAGGACACCACTCTTATGGCAAACAGTGAAGAAGAACTAAAGAGCCTCTTGATGAAAGTAAAAGAGGAGAGTGAAAAAGTTGGCTTAAAACTCAACCTCCAGAAAACTAAGATCATGGTGTCTGGTCCCATCACTTCATTGCAAATAGATGGGGAAACAATGGAAACAATAACATACTTTATTTTGGGGGGCTCCAAAATCACTGCAGATGGTGACTGCAGCCATGAAATTAAAAGACACTTAACTCCTTGGAAGGAATGTTATGACCAACCTAGACAGCACTTCAAGAAGCAGAGACATTACCTTGCCAACAAAGTCTCGTCTAGTCAAAGCTATGGTTTTTCCAGTGGTCATGTATGGATGTGAGAATTGGACTATAAAGGAATCTTAGTGCTAAAGAATTGATGCTTTTGAACTGTGGTATTGGAGAAGACTCTTGAGAGTCCTTTGGACTGCAAGGACATAAAACCAGTTCATCCTAAAGGAGATCAGTCCTGAATATTCTTTGGAAGGACTGATGCTGAAGCAAAAACTCCAATAATTTGGCCACCTGATGTGAAGAACTGACTCATTTGAAAAGACCCTGATGCTGGGAAAGATTGAAGGCGGGAGGAGAAGGGGATGACAGAGGATGAGATGGTTGGATGGCATCACCAACTCAATGGACATGAGTTTGAATAAACTCCAAGAGTTGGTGATGAACAGGGAGTCCAGGCATTCTGCAGTTCATGGGGTCATGAAGAAATGGACACGGCTGAGCAACTGCACTGAACTGAACTTATAGAACTGGATGCCATGATCTTTGCTTTTTGAATGTTGAGTTTTAAGCCAGTTTTTACTCTCCTCTTTCACCTTCATTAAGAGGTTCTTTAATTTCTCTTTACTTTCTGGCATTAGGACAGTGTCACCTGCACATCTGAGGTTATTGCTATTTCTCTGGGCAAACTTTATACCAGCTTGAGCTTCATTCATATTTCATCCAGTATGAAAAGGCATGTACATGTGCCATGGAAAGCCACACAAAGATGTGTACCTGAGACCATTGAGAGGTATTCAACCTTGAGTTTAAGTGCAAAAATTTGTATACCTTTAATAAAACCAAAGTAAATTTGAATTACAGTTTGAGAATTATGAATTAATAAAGGTATTGATAAAGGTATGGATTAATAATTCTTGATTTTCAAACCTCCTCAAGGCTTTCCTGGGTGAAACATGAAGCAGACCTCCATACTCAGAGGGCAGGGAGTGACCACAGAAAGTTACAGGCCACTCCATACTGGTAGGTGACAGTTTTAATAAGCAAGGGGAATTCCATATGAGGCTTGTCTTGTGCAGCCAAGGGATGAGTAGATTTCCACATCCACCAGAGAGAATGTTGGTATTTTTATAGAGGTATTACTGGTTCAGTCACGGGTGCCCAGTCAGACAGAAATATCAAATTTCTTTTTCAGATCTGTCTTCAGAGCACTTCTGAGAGTGAAAAAGGCAGGCAGAAGGCACAATCTAAGCAAGGGGGAAGATAAAAAGCCTCCAATTGTCACGGTCCAGCTGGAGGGTCAAACTTATGGTCAGGTCATCTTGGTGACTTCCTCCAATAATAAAATAGCATTCTAGAAGCATAGAGGTATGCTTAGGTATAGTTATATACATAGCTATAGTCATAGCCATATATGCAACAATATACATGTAAATTATATACATAATTTATGTTTTCCAACTTCAGCTATAGTTGAAAAGCATAAATTATATAATTTCTTAATAAAATCATAAAATGAGATATAATCATACCATAATACAGTATGTGTATACCTGCTGCTGCAGCTGCTGCTGCTGCTGCTGCTAAGTCACTTCAGTCATGTCTGACTCTGTGTGATCCCAGAGATGGCAGCCCACCGGGTTCCGCCATCCCTGGGATTCTCCAGACAAGCACACTGGAGTGGGTTGCCATTTCCTTCTCCAATATGTGTATACTTAGTCAATCATAAATGGTTTTGCATGTGTGTCTGTGAGTGTGTGTGCTCACTCAATTATGTCTATTTGCAACCACATGGACTGTTCCCCACCAGGCTCCTTTGTCCATGGAATTATCCAGGCAAGAAGATTGAAGTGAGTTGCTATTCCCTTCTCCAGGGGATCTTCCTGACATAGGGATTGAATCCATGTCGCTCATGTCTCCTGAACTGACAGGTGGATTCTTTACCACTGAGCCATCTGGGAAGGATAATTCTGCATCAGTTAGTTCAGTCGCTCAGTTGGGTCTGACTCTTTGTGACCCCATGGACTGCAGCACACCAGGACTCCCTGTCCATTAACAACTCTCAGAGCTTATTCAAACTCATGTTCATTGAGTCAGTGATGCCATCCAACCATCTCCTCTGTCATCCCCTTCTCCTCCCACCTTCAATCTTTCCCAGCATCAGGCTCTTTTCAAATCAGTCAGTTCACATCAGGCGGCCAAAGTATTGGAGTTTCAGCTTCAGTATCCAATGAATACTCCTTCCAATGAATATTCAGGGCTGATTTCCTTTAGGAAGGACTGGTTGGATCTCCTTGCTGTCCAAAGAACTCTCAAGAGTCTTCTCCAACATAGTTCAAAAGCATCAACTCTTCAGTACTCAGCCTTCCTTATGGTCCAACTCTCATATCCATACGTGACTATTGGAAAAACTATAGCTTTGAATAGATGGACCTTTGTCAGTAAAGTGATGGCTCTGCTTTTTAATATGCTGTTTAGGTTGGTCATAACTTTTCTTCCAAGGACCAACCATCTTTTAATTTTATGGCTGCAGTCACTAGATGGACCTTTGTTGGCAAAGTAATGTCTCTGCTTTTTAATATGTTGTCTAGGTTGGTCATAGCTTTTCTTCCAAGGACCAACCATCTTTTAATTACTCATAAATACTTGCCTTCCTACATCTTCTTTGTACAGAGTAAAACACATGTAATGGAACTTTTCTGAAATCTATCCCAAGTAGTGGTAAAGCTCATCATACAATACATTGATCTCATTTCATTTTCCATAGTTTTTAATATGCTATCTTGACAACATTTTGCTAATGCCTTAAAATTTTATTTTTTCATTTCCTAATTATGTGAAAATATAAATTAATAAGCATAGAAATAATAGTCTGTAAAGGAATTCACAGTCATGTTGACAGTGGGTATATTTAAGTTACAATACATTTTCATATCATGTGCTCTTAATTTCTCTTTATGACGTATTTCTGAGTCTTATAATTAGACTGCCTTAAAATTATATTATTTTAAAGCAGGAAAAAATGAGGAATAGGGATATTCTCAATATTTTGTAAACAATGTTGAGTCTTTCAATGGCCCATGACTATTCTCAGCCATTTCTATACTCTATTACTAACTTTTAAAGCAACTTCTGGGAATGAAATTGCCATGTAGCTAAATTATGTGATTTTGATGATCAAGTCTAAAAAATAAAGTTTCATTGTTTTGTTTTTAGCTTTTTGATAAATCCAACTTCAAAGCAGTACACTGTGAGGCTAGAATTCCTTCCAAAATGTCAGCCTTGTATTGGGAAAACACTAACACTTGGAGATTATAGAGCATGTTAATGATTCAACTGGGCAGAAGGAGGTCACTTGGGACAGATGGTAATAGCACACCATATATACTTAATATCTTTCAAAACATAGATGCTATTTTACAACTTACACCACAAAATCCCATCATTGAGTTCAGCAAATCCCTTTATCTCTGCTTTCATTGCCACTTGAAGACATTACATGTGATGCAAGTGTTATAGTCCATTAATGTGCTTCTCTTCAGAAATATCTGTATGAAGAAGCTCAAATATTCACAAAATGAAAATGCCTTCAGCATCTCAAGAACAATGCCTATCACCAAATAAAAAGTTAGTTTTAAAGGTAGGTGAAAGTTGAATACTATCTATTTTCTCCAGATGATATTTCTTTCTGTAAGGTAATCTTTTATGAAACACTAGTGTCTTAAAGGTTTGTATTTCACTTTCTAAAATGAATAGTTATTAGCATCTAATTAGTATACTAGGATTTAAAGTAGTAAATGCCCTTTCATGAGCAGATCAAATGATTTAGCTATGGAAAATAGTAGGAGTTGAAATTTTTATTCACTTTGCTAAGTATTGACAGGAACATACATCAGATGAGACGTGTATGTGAATTTTGAAACATGTACAATTAAAAGTGTGTGTGTTATAAGGTTTATAAACCTGTTTTTCTACCCTTTATCTAGATTTTACTTAGCACATATGAACTTCGTTTGCATGCATGTCAAGGCACTTCAGTTGTGTTTAGCTCTTTGTGACCCTATGGACTGTGGCTCATGAGGCTTCTATGTCCATGGGATTTTCCAGGCAAGAATACTGGAGTGGATCACCATGCCCTCCTCCAGGGGCTCTTCTTGACCTAGGGATCAAGCCTGCATCTCTTTTGCCTTCTGCATTGTCAGGTGAATTCTTTACCACTAACACCATCTGGGAAGCCAAGCTTCCTTTAACATTTTGTAAATAACATGTTATATACAAATGTGTGTATATATATATATATATATATATATATATATATATATGCAAGCATACTAATATAAATAAATTGTACAATACTTTCAAAGTTAATGAAAATAACTTTATTATGTTATTTGGACTGATAATAATAGTAAACTTATAGTCAACATTGTATGTTTGTGAAAACCTGTCGGGATTTGGGGGCTTCCCAGGTGGCACTAATGGTAAAGAATCCATGTACCAATGCAAGAGACTTCAGAGATGGTGGTTTGATCCCTGGATCAGGAAGATTCCCTGGAGGCATGCATCGGCAACTCACTCCAGTATTCCTGCCTGGAGAATCCCATGGACAGAGGAGCTTCCTAGTGGGCTACAGTCCATAAGGTTACAAAGAGACAGGACTGAAGCAGCATAACACACACACACACACACACACACAGGGGTTTTTAAGTGTCTGACAATTTTGTTTAAATTATTATAAGTGTTTGACTTTTACTGTTTTCTCATGGAGAATTTTGCATTAGATATTATGGATCCTATTTTATTTGTTCTAGTTCTTGTATGGGCCCAAAACTAGGCACTTATATATACCCTCCCATAAAAGTACATTCACTGAATTTAGCATGGGTTCCAATGTAATGCCAAACTGCACAATTCTAAAATGTTGCAGATGGTGACATTTTAAAAACTTATTTCCAGGCATGTGTGTCATTTCTTTCAATATTCTCTTTGTCTTCTGAACAAATTGCCCTGGACGGTTAGTTTCTCCTACCATACCAACAAAGGTCTGTCTAGTCAAAGATATGGTTTTTCCAGTAGTCATGTATGGATGTGAGAGTTGGACTGAAAAGAAAGCTGAGCACTGAAGAACTGATGCTTTTGAACTGTGGTGTTGGAGAAGACTCTTGAGAGTCCCTTGGATAGCGAGGCGATCCAACCAGTCCATCCTAAGGGAAATCAGTCCTGAATATTCATTGGAAGGAGTGATGCTGAAGCTGAAACTCCAATAATTTGGCCACCTGATGTGAAGAACTGACTCACTGGAAAAGACCCTGATGCTGGGAAAGATTGAAGGCGGGAGAAGGGGATGACAGAGGATGAAATGGTTGGATGGCAGCAGCAATGTGATGGACATGAGTTTGAGTAAACTCCAGGAGATGGTGATGGACAGGGAAGTGCGGCATGCTGCTGTCCATGGGATTGCAAAGAATTGGACATGACTGAGCAACTGAACTCAACATACCCCTAATTTCACAATGTCAAAGTTAATGGCTGGTTTCATAGATGTGTGAATAGTATAGTTCTATAGGCCACAAACAGTCACATACTTGAGGTTAAATATGTTGTGATCACTGTCTTTAATTTTTGTTCATTTTATCCTTTTTGTTTCTTTGTTTGTTTTTTTTCTGTGTTTAATTTTATTTTATTATTATTTTCTTTTTTACTTTACAATACTGTATTGGTTTTGCCATACATTGACATGAATCCACCATGGGTGTACATGAGTTCCTTGAGTTTACATGACCTAACTGATGTTCACTGAGATGGGGAAGCAGATTGCAGAATGTTGTGGCAACCTTTGCTTTCTTCCTATCCTGGTGGTGTGTGGAGGATCTAGGGTGTTGCAACACCCTGCATCAACCAAGTATAACTCTCTCAATATCCTCCTGGCATCTTCAACAAAAAGTAATTAGCCATGAATGTAAAGTTTCATTTTGAGACTTTTTAATCTGTTTATTTATATGTGTATACATGTTCCAGTATAAAAATATTTTTATTACTGTAAATTTGCAGTAATAACTGAAATGTAGAAGTATGAGATCAACAACTGCATTTTTTATTTTTAATTTTTCCAAGATTATTTTGGTAATTGTTGGGGCTTGATTGTGCCCTCCAAAAAAGATAGGTTGAAACTGAAATCTATATATCACAGGTAAAAATAGAGATAGAGCTTTGTGGACATAATCAAGTTAAAAGGTCATTTTCTTGGGTGAGCCCTAGTCCAATAAAACAATGATCATTATAAGAAGAGAAAATGAAGACACAGAGAGAACTCTATGTGAGGACACCGACTCACAGACATAGAGGGAAGATGGTTATTTTAAAATGGAGCCAAAATAAGGAGTTATGTTAACTTAAGCCAAGGGTCACCTGGTGGTTCCAAAAAATGAAAGAGAAGGGAAGGATCATCATGTAAAGGTTCCATAGGAAGTCATTTGCTATTTATTTTCTATGTGCCTATTTATTCATTTACTCACTTATTTTTCTGTTCATCCATTGTGATTTCTTTTGGGCTAAACAAATTATTTTTATAGAAAGTTTATTATTTTTGTTTCTTATATTTTTAATTTCTTATAGATTACCCTAGGGTTTTAATTAACATCTTAATATAAAACAATTTAGTTCAAATTTGAAAAACCATAACTTTAGTATACAAGAGAAATAAAGTAAAACATTTCACTCCAGTAGAGATCCTTTCCCTCCTCCTTCCTTTGTGCTAAATTATCAGTAAAACTACAATTTTTTAGATAGTAAATCTGTCAACAAGATTTGCCATTTAATTTTTAGTGACTTTCTTGAACAAATTCTCAAAAATTTATATTTTTGACATTTGGGACCAATGAGGTTTATGCTTAACTTGGTTGACTGAACAGAAGTTTCCTAAAATGCCTTGAACCCAACATTTTCAGATGTGCTCTCTATATTTATTGGGTCATGTCCTACTACTCTAGTTTATAAATGTTTCTTAGCCTTTCTGTTCAGAAAGAGTCTAAAACCCAGCCATAGGACTTTACAGTGTTTTTCCTGACCATATATGTGCTTGAAAAGAAAGAAAGTGAAGTCACTCAGTCATGTCTGACTCTATGCGACCCCATAGACTGTAGCCTACCAGGCTCCTCTGTCCATGGGATTTTCCAGGCAAGAATATTGGAGTGGGTTCCCATTTCCTTCTCTAGGAGATCTTCCCGATCCAGGGATTGAACCTGGGTCTCCTGCATTGTAGGCAGATGCTTTACCATCTGAGCCACCAGGGAAGTCCATATATGTGTCTAGCCTGCCCCATTTCCATTATGTCAGAGTTTTTCATGTCCCCCATACCGCTCACTCACTACATTTTTATTTTAAATTTTCTCTCTAGCCACATGTTTGGAAATCAACAACTCTCTCACTTTGTGATGCTATATAACTGTTTCTCATTGGTTTCAACTACTGACTTGGAAATAGGACTTTTTCCACTGAAGAGCTCTTAGTGAAGTCAAATGAAGACAAACCTTGTGAATGAGGCTATTCCAAACAACTGTCTCACAGGGCAAATATTGACAATCCTTGGGGATGAGAGTTTAGTGGAACTCAAAACCTGTCTACTTTCTCAAATGGCTGCTGTCCTTCTGGCTCACACAGCTACTCTGATTTTGAGGCTGCTGTTTTCATGGTTACTGTGCAGCTGAGTAGCAGGGTGTGTGTGTGCTTAGTTGCTTCAGTCGTATCTGACTCTTTGCAACCCTATGGACTGTAGTCTCCCAGGCTCCTCTGTCTGTGGGATTCTCCAGGCAAAAATACTGGAGCGGGTTGCTGTGCCCTTCTCCAAGGGATCTTCCTGACTCAGGAATCCAACCCTTGTCTACTGTGTCTCCTACACTGCAGACAAATTCTTTACTTACTGAATCATCAGGGAAGCCTAACCAGGCTAGTACAGCAAAGCAAAGGTTATTTGAGTAAAGCCTAGCCACAGACAATTTTACATTTCCCTGGATTGCTCTCAGCTCTTTAATTAATTCTTACAATGTTTCACAGTTTTTAGATGAGAAGTACTTTACTATAGTAAAGTAAGGCAAAAGGTAAGTTTGAGAATTAAAAATAAAGTTAAATCTGTAAATTCAGGTAAAACTTTTCAAAAAAGAAATAAAAGTCCATTATGAGAAGGGAAAAAAAGCATTTAGAGGAGGAAAAAATAATCTTCCTTTGTCTCAACCCTCCCTCAAGAATAATTACATCAATGAAGTGAAGTGAAGTGAAGTGAAAGTTACCCAGTTATGCCTGACTCTTTGCGACCCCATGAACTATACAGCCATTGGAATTTTCCAGAATACTGGAGTGGGTAGCCTTTTCCTTCTCAAGGGGATCTTCTCAACCCAGGGATCAAACCCTGATCTCCTGCATTACAGGCAGATTCTTTACAAATTGAGCCACAAGGGAAGTCCAATTACATTAATAAATGTTCTCAAAATTATGGTAAGGATCAGATCAAGTAGGAATAAGTTTGGGGGACCATCCTTTTGCTTACCATCACTTGAGAACATAATTTGCAAATATATGAGACAAGAAGAATCATTGAGGAACTAATTAGGACTTTGCAATCACTGAGGACCTTGTAAATTATCATCTTCCATGAACCCTAAGATGAATCGTCTAGGTGGAATATATTGATATATTGAATGAACCACAAACATTTAACACGATATTTAACCTCAAGGGAGCGTGGAAAGCCTGGTTATGCATCACAGAAAACATGTTTTGTCCACTTTTTCTACCTCCGTTATGAGATTTTTCTTCATACAGATATGCTTCACCTGTAGTTTTCCATTTATGAATTGGGATGGAACCAAAGGGATTTCATAAATGATTACAGCTAGTGTGTAAGCAAGAGAAGATTTGGGAAAATTATTATACATATATTTGTACTTTTGATACACTTTTTTTAGTATTTCTATCTCTTTCATCAGAAAAATGGATATCTGAGTCCAATATGTTTATAAACTCATTGAATATCTAATCATTTAATTTAAAATATAATAGTTGATGGTAATAATGAAACATATAAATAGCATGTAGAAGAAATATAACTGCTGGAAATAAGATAAATTTTTATTTTTGGATAGTAAAATTTCTTTACTTTTCCTCAAAGTTACAAAGAGATATAAAATATACCTGAAAGTAGAAATAAAGCACAATAAAGTATTTGAAATTTAGTTCTAATTCAGTTAGGGAAAGTCAAATTAACTCTGTGTCTGGGTTTTTTATTTACTTATATTTTGTTTTGGGACAATGATGTCTGACCTTTGTACCTCATTAGGTTTTAGTGAGGATACATGAGAATATGTTTTGGATACACTTTATAACCCATGGAACCTCATAGCTATAAACAATATAGTTATATTATGATCTGACAATATAGCTATATTCATGATCTGACAAAATAAAGCATGCAATCAATCTGAAAACATAAATTTCACCTTGAAAGTTAACTCAGAGAATATTGAGATTTGGGTTTCATGCAATAGCTACTGAGTAACATAATCAATATTACCCTCAAATTTAGTTCTTAAGTTGACACAGATATACTGTTAAAAAATGAATGACTCACATACAGGGTTATCGTTACCATCTTTCTAAAGTTCATATATATGTGTTAGTATACTGTATTGGTGTTTTTCTTTCTGGCTAACTTCACTTTGTATAATAAGCTCCAGTTTCATCCACCTCATTAGAACTTATTCAAATGTATTCTTTTTAATGGCTGAGTAATACTCCATTGTGTCTATGTACCACAGCTTTCTTATCCATTCATCTGCTGATGGACATCTATGTTGTTTCCATGCCCTAGCTATTATAAACAGTGCTACGATGAACATTGGGGTACACGTGTCTCTTTCAATTCTGGTTTCTTTGGTGTGTATGCCCAGCAGTGGGATTGCTGGGTCATAAGGCAGTTGAGACGACCCAGAAGTATGGTACAGGGAGGGAAGAGGGATGGGGGTTCAGGATGGGGAACATGTGTATTCCTGTGGTGGATTCATGTTGATGTATGGCAAAACCAATACAATATTGTAAAGTAATTAACCTCCAATTAAAATAAATAAATTTATATTTTAAACTCAGTAATGGCTAGAGAAAAGAAAAATTGAAATCTAGCGAAGACAATTCTTTTGGAAAATGAGATTATTTGTGCAGGTGCTTTTCTTTTAGATGATCTAATACAGAGATTTAATACTTGAGGATACTCAGAGACTAGAGAGCTGAGCTTGGAGAAGGCGATGGCACCCCACTCCAGTACTCTTGCCTGGAAAAATCCCATGGACAGAGGAGCTTGGTAGGCTGTGGTCCATGGGGTCACAAAGAGTCGGACACGACTGAGCGACTTCCCTTTCACTTTTCACTTTCATGCATTGGAGAAGGAAATGGCAACCCACTCCAGTGTTCTTGCCTGGAGAATCCCATCCCAGGGGGCCTGGTGGGCTGCTGTCTTTGGGGTCACACAGAGTTGGGCACGACTGAAGTGACTTAGCAGCAGCAGAGAGCTGAGCTAGTCATTCTCAAATATGTGAATTATCAACCTTTTGGCAGCTGCTCAATTACAGTAAAAAATTAGGCTTATCTAGCACTCAAGTATCAGCTCACATCCTTGTAAATTTCTGCCTCTGTGATTCAAATCCCTACTGATTTGCTGGCAGCAATAGTTAATATGTCAGATTTTTTTTTCACTCATGTTCACTGATCAGAATATATGTACTTGGAAAATGTTTTAGTGCTATTTAGAGGATATCTCATTTAGCCTTTTGATTTTGAGATCTATACAAATAGTTTTCTGAAAGCAAAAAATGGCTTCTTTATTAATAATCTGAGACAAAAGGTCTTATACCTGTGACAATCTGGTCAACAACAAATTATCCATGACACCCTCAAAAGGAACAATTGGAGTAAATGGATTATGACAGAAGCAATATTGTTTACAAAATAATGAGATGATAAAATAATGATTAGCTGATATGTTCTAGTCTGGTTACTCTGTGGTTAAAGTTGTCTCCTCATTTGAATTACATATTGTATATAAGAATATGAATTATAACTTCATAAACTAAATGTATAAAATATTTGACAGCAATAAAAAAATCAGCTCAAGTAAAAATATATCTGGTATTTTCCTTGGAATGTTTTATTGTTATATTAATAATTAGCTAATGTATCTCAAACAATTTTAAAATGGTCAAGTACATAGTTATAGAAAACATGAAAATATTAATAATAGTACAAATGCATAAGTAGTCTTGATAAAATGGTTAAATTTATTCATTGAAATATTTTAAGAACATGAAACAATTTCAAAAGTCTTATATACACGGATAACATATGACTAAATGATAAAGATTCTCTCAGATAAAGCATAATGAGTGAGATAATACTGAAATTTAAAAATCTGCTAGTTATCTCTGTATTAGGGTTTATTTTATTTTTCTTCATATATTTCTCCTTTTTTGTCTCAGATTTCTCAATCAACAGGTTAATTTTTAAAATCAGGAAAATAGAATATTATTTTAAAATACATACTTTTTAAAATTTAATATCTACAAGTGCTCAAGCAGATCCTACATGAATTTCAGACCATTAAGGATACATGTTGCACTTCTCAGGTGATATAGCGATAAAGAATCTTCCTGCATACAGGAGATTTGGGCTCGATCCCTGGGCCAGGAAGTTCACCTGGAAAAGCAAATGTCAACCCATTCCAGTATTCTTGCCTGGGAAATCCTATGGACAGAGAAGCCTGATGAACTACAGTTCATGCAGTCGCAAAAGAATTGGACATGACTTAGTGATTAAACAATAACAACAAAAGATATGCATAAGCTTACTGATATAATTGAATTATATTAGGTATTTTCTTAAAATATACAATACTACCTTTGATCAGAACTAAAAAAATATATCTTTCAAAATTAACTTTTTCTTATTAATTCCCAGGTATAAGTACTGTGGCTATTTGACAAGACATATATTTATTATTCAGTTCAGTTCAGTCCAGTTCAGTCACTCAGTCGTGTCTGACTCTTTGCGACCCCATGAATTAGCCTCCCTGTCCATCACCAACTTCCGAAGTTCACTCAAACTCACTCATTGAGTTGGTGATGCCATCTAGCCATCTCTTTCTCTGTTGTCCCCTTCTCCTCCTGCCCCCAATCCCTCCCAGCATCAAAGTCTTTTCCAATGAGTCAACTCTTTGCATGAGGTCATCAAAGTATTAGAGTTTCAGCTTTAGCATCAGTCCTTCCAAAGAACACCCAGGACTGATCTCCTTTAGAATGGACTGGTTGGATCTCCTTGTAGATCAAGGAACTCTCAAGAGTCTTCTCCAACATCACAGTTTAAAAGCATCAGTTCTTCAGTGCTCAGATTTCTTCACAGTCCAAATCTCACATCCATACATGACCACTGGAAAAACCATAGCCTTGACTAGACGGATCTTTGTTGGCAAAGTAATGTCTCTGCTTTTGAATATGCTATCTAGGTTGATCATAACATTTCTTCCTAGGAGTAAGCATCTTTTAATTTCATGGCTGCAGTCACCATCGGCAGTGATTTTGGAGACCAAAAAAATAAAGTCTGACACTGTTTCCACTCTTTTCCCATCTATTTCCCATGAAGTGATGGGACCAGATGCCATGATCTTTGTTTTCTGAATGTTGAGCTTTAAGACAACTTTTTCACTCTCCACTTTCACCTTCATCAAGAGGCTTTTTAGTTCCTCTTCAGTTTCTGCCATAAGGGTGGTGTCATCTGCATATCTGAGGCTATTGATATTTCTCTCGGCAATCTTGATTCCAGCTTGTGCTTCTTCCAGCCCAGCGTTTCTCATGATGTATTCTGCACAGAAGTTAAATAAGCAGGGTGACAATATACAGCCTTGATGTACTCCGTTTCCAATTTGGAACCAGTCTGTTGTTCCATGTCCAGTTCTAACTGTTGCTTCCTGACCTGCATATGGGTTTCTCAAGAGGCTGGTCAGGTGGTCTGGTATTCCCATCTCTTTCAGAATTTTCCACAATTTATTGTGATCCACCAGAGAAGGCAATGGAACCCCACTCCAGTACTCTTGCTTGGAAAATACCATGGATGGAGGAGCCTGATGGTCTGCAGTCCATGGGATCACGAAGTCAGACATGACTGAACAACTTCACTTTCATTTTTCACTCTCATGCATTGGAGAAGGAAATGGCAACCCACTCCAGTGTTTTTGTCTAGAGAATCCCAGGGACAGAAGAACCTAGTAGGCTGCCATCTCTGGGGTCACATAGAGTTGGACACGACTGAAGCGACTTAGCAGCAGCAGCAGCATTGTGATCCAGACACTCAAAGTCTTTGGCATAGTCAATAAAGCAGAAATAGATGTTTTTTTTTTCCGGAACTCTCTTCCATTTTTGATGATCCAGGGGATGTTGGCAATTTGATCTCTGGTTCCTCTGCCTTTTCTAAAACCAGCTGGAAGATCACATTTCACGTATTGCTGAAGCCTGGCTTGGAGAATTTTGAGCATTACTTTACTAGCATGTAAGATGGGTGCAATTGTAGTTTGAGCATTCTTTGACATTTCCTTTCTTTGGGATTGGATGAAAACTGACCTTTTCCATTCCTGTGGCCACTGCTGAGTTTTCCAAATTTGCTGGCATATTGAGGGCAGCACTTTCACAGCATCATCTTCTGAAACTTGAAATAGCTCAACTGGAATTCCATCACTTCCATTAACTTTGTTCATAGTGATGCTTCCTAAGGCTCACTTGACTTCACATCCCAGGATGTCTGGCTCTAGGTGAGTGATCACATCATCGTGATTTTCTGAGTCATGAAGATCTTTTTTTGTACAGTTGTTCTGTGTATTCTTGCCACCTCTTCTTAATATCTTCTGCTTCTGTTAGGTCCACACCTTTTCTGTCCTTTATTGAACCCATCTTTGCATGAAATATTCCCTTGGTATCTCTAATTTTCTTGAAGAGATCTCCAGTCTTTTCCATTCTGTTGTTTTCATCTATTTCTTTTCAATGATTGCTGAGGAAGGCTTTCTTATCTCTTCTTGCTATTCGTTGGAACCCTGCATTCAAATGGGTATATCTTTCCTTTTCTCCTTTGCTTTTTGCTTCTTTTCTTTTCACAGCTATTTGTAAGGCCTCCTCAGACAGTCATATTGCTTTTTTGCATTTCTTTTCTTAGGGATGGTCTTGATTCCTGTCTCCTGTACAATGTCACGAACCTCTGTCCATAGTTCATCAGGCACTCTGTCTATCAGATCTAGTCCTTTAAATCTATTACCCACTTCCACTGTATAGTCATAAGGTATCTGATTTAGGTCATACCTGAACGGTCTAGTGGTTTTCTCCACTTTCTTCAATTTCAGTCTGAATTTGGCAATAAGGAGATCATGATCTGAGCCACAGTCAGCTCCCAGTCTTGATTTTGCTGACATTATAGAGCTTCTCTGTCTTTGGCTGCAAAAATTATAATCAATCTGATTTTGGTGTTGACTATCTGGTGATGTCCATGTGTAGAATCTTCTCTTGTGTTGTTGGAAGAGGGTGTTTGCTATGACTAGTGTGTTCTCTTGGCAGAACTCTATTAGCCTTTGCTCTGCTTCATTCTGTACTCCAAAGCCAAATTTGCCTGTTACTCCAGGTGTTTCTTGACTTCCTACTTTTGCACTCCAGTCCCTTATAATGAAAAGGACATCTTTTTTGGGTGTTAGTTCTAGCATGTCTTGTAGGTCTTCATAGAACTGTTCAACTTCAGCTTCTTCAGCATTACTGCTTGGGGCATAGACTTGGATTACCGTGATATTGAATAGTTTGCCTTGGAAACGAACAGAGATCATTCTGTCTTTTTGAGATTGCATCCAAGTACTGCATTTTGAACTCTTTTGTTGACTATGATGACTATTCCATTTCTTCTCAGGGATTCCTGCTCATAGTAGTAGATATAATTGTCAGCTGATTTAAATTCACCCGTTACAGTCCATCTTAGTTCACTGATTCCTAGAATGCCGATGTTCAGTCTTGCCATCACCTGTTTGACCACTTCCAATTTGCCTTGATTCATGGACCTAACATTCCAGGTTCCTATGCAATATTGCTCTTTACAGCATCAGACCTTGCTTCTGTCTCCAGTCCCATCCACAACTGGGTGTTGTTTTTGATTTGGCTGCATCCCTTCATTCTTTCTGGAATTATTTCTCCACTGACCACCAGTAGCATATTGGGCATCTACCGACTTGGAGAGTTCATCTATCAGTGTCCTATCTTTTTGCCTTGTCATGCTGTTCATGGGGTTCTCAAGGCAAAATACTGAAGTGGTTTACCACTCCCTTCTCCAGTATCAGAGAGATGTAAATCAAAATCAAAATGAGACGTCATCTCATACTTGTTAGAACTCTTACTGTAAAAAAGACAAAAGGTTAAAAATGATGAAGAGTGGGTACAGTGTTGGTGGGAACATGAAGCAGTATAGCCACATGGAGACTAGTATGGAAGTTTGTCAAGAAATTGAATTAGAACTACCATTTGACCCAATCATCCCACTTCTTGTTTATATCCAAAAGAAATAAAGCCATTATGACAGAGATATCTGCATTTCTAAGTTATCTGAAGCATGAATTCAAAGTAACCAAGGTATGGAAACACACTGAGTGTCCACCAATGGATGAATGGTTCAAGAAAATGTGGCATATATATACAGTTAAATATCGTTCAGCCTTAAGAAGAAAGAAATCCTGTCCTTTATGACCGAATGAATGAACCTTCAGGGCATTAGTCAGTGAAATAAATCGGAGGAAAAGACAAATTCTGCATGGTATCACATGCTATGTGTGTGGGACCTAAAAATTTGTTTTGAACTCCTTGAAATGGAGTAGAAAAGTGATTGTCAAGGGATTGCTGGGGGGAAGAATGGAAATTGAGAGAGTAGAATGAATACAGACTTTCAGTTATAAGATCAATAAGGTCTGAATCTCATGTATTACATGGTGACTATAGTTGATTACTTTGTATTGTATAATTGAAATTTACTCAATGTAGAACCTCAGTATTGTCACCAATACAAAACAAAAACAAAAAACAAATAAACTGAACCAGCCCAACAAGAGTTAAATGTGTGAGTTGGTAGATGCATTAAAAAAAAACCAAAAAACAAAAAACAAAAAACTTCCTTGGTTTTCTGTGATACCTTCATGAATGTTTGACCCAGGTCACTGTTTCTAGGATACTAGTTCTTTTCTTTATGCCCTCCTCTTTTCATTTCTTTGTCTTCCAGTAAATAAGAAGACAATAGAACAGTAGAACTTAGATTATCACTCTTGATAGTCTGAAATAAGCAGTTCTAAAACTTTTTAAATATAAACTTGAAGTTGCTGCTTTAGGATACAGCAAACTTAGAAACATTTGCCACTTGTAAACATGACCTATATGAATCATTAATGGTGTGGGGGATCTCCTGCTAAGAAAATAAATGATCTGCTTTGTGCAGAGTGGTAAACCATGACTTTTGGTCTTAGGCAAGGTGAGAGGATCAGGCATCAAATAAGGTCACTTGAAAATAAGAGAGGGCTTAGGATTTCCAAGAGGAAGATTTATTTTGCTTTATTTTTCAATCATTTCTTAAGGTCAATATCAGGAGCACTACCAGAATCTGCAAACATTAATAAGAATGGCTTACAGCACATCACATTATTAGAGGAAATTTAGTATGTGAAGGTCAAAGAAGAACATTTTTCATTTAGTATTTGTTTCACCCAAACTAACTATACAGCACCCTAAAACTTTACTGAAAATGGCCAAATACATATGAGGTTAGCAATATCAAGATATATATATATATATATATATATATATATATATATATATATACACAAAATCTTTTGGAAAACTCTCTTGGCAAATAGTTAAGTCAGCACAACTGGCCTCTTTCCAAGATTTTGCTACCTTTGGTATCACCAAAGATTTTACTGGTATCCATTCTACTGGTACAAAAACCTTTTACTTATATCTCAAAAACCTATATAGAATTCATTCTTGAAAATATTTTACTAGTAATATTTTAAAGATATTTATAATGGAAACTGATTTTCTACTTTCATTTACCATTTTAAAATAGAGATTTCCTGGTATTTTTATGAATATATTGATAAAATGCTTTAAAGTTCTTAATCCTTTGGTGAAATCTTTTGCTATTCCTTGCTACCCCTTGACCATGGTACTTCCTATAAATGCATCTGAAAATATTTCTCATAAACTCAGGTTTTTACTATTTTATTCATGTGTATTCTATGAAACATAAAATTGATGATTAATTTATATATGCTTATGTTTATATATTTTTTAAAAAGTTTCTGATCTCTGACTTTTAAATCAATAGACTTTTATCTTTCTTTCTACACATTTACATTTTCTCTAGTTTTGGCATTTTGATTTTAGAAACTCACTGAGTTCTTGACCCAATTTGCTGAGATTAGGGTTTTGACTTCTCAATTTTATTTCATATAATTGGGTGACTTCTGCTTTTTCTTAAAAGTAATATGATTTTAAATTTATGAAGATATATCATTTTAAGGAGGAAATGTCAATTTTTTGTAGATAACTGTCACTATAACTCTTTTCATGAAAGCAGACATCAGATATCCACAGCATAGGATGAAAACCTAGAAACTGGACAAGGAGAGACTGAGGAATGCACAAACTTAAAGGAATATCTTTGGAACAAATAAGTGAGGAGAGAAAAACATATTTTTAAAAGGCAATGCAAATGTAATAGCAGTATGCAGAATTATTTTATATCAACTAGTAAAGACTAAATTTCTCAGATGATAAAAATGAAAATGAAGGTATACAAATCAACAAATTATGTTGAAATATGTAGTCAATACTGTGAAATAAAGAGAACAAATATTTCGGTCTCCTGAAACTCTTACATTCCTGTTTCTTCAATTCAGTTCAGTTCATTTCAGTCGCTCAGTCGTATCCGACTCTTTGTGACCCCATGAATTGCAGCACGCCAGGCCTCCCTGTCCATCACTAACTCCTGGAGTTCACTCAGACCCGTGTCCATCGAGTCAGTGATGCCATCCAGCCATCTTATCCCTCTGTCATCCCCTTCCCCTCCTGCCCCCAATCCCTCCCAGCATCAGAGTCTTTTCCAATGAGTCAACTCTTTGCATGAAGTGGCCAAAGTATTGGAGTTTCAGCTTTAGCATTGTTCCTTCCAAAGAAATCCCAGGGTTGATCTCCTTCAGAATGGGACTGGTTGGATCTCCTTGCAATCCAAGGGACTCTCAAGAGTCTTCTCCAACACCACAGTTCAAAAGCATCAATTCTTTGGCGCTCAGCCTTCTTCACAGTCCAACTCTCACATCCATACATAACTGGTGGAAAAACCATAGCCTTGACTAGATGGAACTTTGTTGCAAAATAATGTCTCTGCTTTTGAATATGCTGTCTAGGTTGGTCATAACTTTTCTTCCAAGGAGCAAGCGTCTTTTAATTTCATGGCTGCAGTCACCATCTGCAGTGATTTTGGAGCCCCCAAAAATAAAGTCTGACACTGTTTCCACTGTTTCCTCATCTATTTCCCATGGAGTGATGGGACCGGATTCCATGATCTTCGTTTTCTGAATGTTAGCTTTAAGCCCACTTTTTCACTCTCCTCTTCCATTTTCATCAAGAGGCTTTTTAGCTCCTCCTCACTTTCTGCCATAAGGGTGGTGTCATCTGCATATCTGAGGTTATTGATATTTCTCCCGGCAATCTTTATTCCAGCTTGTGTTTCTTCCAGTCCAGCGTTTCTCATGATGTACTCTGCATATAAGTTAAATAAGCAGGGTGACAATATACAGCCTAAAGGCCACTCTAAATATAAACAGAATCAATAGTGAAATAGACATATGAGCATTAGTAAAGCACTCTTGAGAAGATAATACAAGTTAGTAGAACCACCACAGAAAATTTTTTTCCAACAGGTCACAATGGATCCCTTTCTGTATTAAGAAATGTTAATTCTGAATGTTAGATAAAAGTTTTATACTACATTGCTCTTGTAGCTTTCTGTATTATTTCTAAGTAAAAAACAAAATTATGTACTTAGTACATATGGTAATTGTAAGGTTAAAATAAAAGTAACTGATAATTACCGTTGTAGAGAAGAGCTGACTTTATTTCCACATCTAATATGACACTTAATCTCACCTTTACCACAGGATGATAGGCAAGAGAGGGTCAATTACTTGAGATCAATGGATACTCAGTTCAGTTCAGTTCAGTCACTAAGTCATGTCTGACTCTTTGCAACCCCATGAACTGCAGTAGACCAGGCCTCCCTGTCCATCACCAACTCCCAGAGATCATCCAAACCAATGTGCATTGAGTTGGTGAGGCCATCCAACCATCTTATCTTCTTGTTGTCCCCTTCTCCTCCTGCCCTCAATCTTTCCCAGCATCAGGGTCTTTTCAAATGAGTCAGCTCTTCACATCAGGTGGCCAAAGTATTCAAGTTTCAGCTTCAACATCAGTCTTACCCATGAACACCCAGGACGGATCACCCTTAGGATGGACTGGTTGGATCTCCTTGGATCTCCTTGCAGTCCAAGGGACTCTCAAGAGTCTTCTCCAACACCACACTTCAAAAGCATTAATTCTTTAGTGCTCAGCTTTATTTATAGTCCAACTCTCACATCCATAAATGACCACTGGAAAAACCATATTCTTGACTAAACAGACCTTTGTTGACAAAATGATGTCTCTGCTTTTTAATATGCTGTCTAGGTTGGTCAAAGCTTTCCTTCCAAGGAGTAAACATCTTTTAACTTCATGGCTGCAATCACCATCTGCAGTGATTTTGAAGCCCCAAAAATAAAGTCAGCCATTGTTTCCCCATCTATTTGCCATGAAGTAATGGGACTGGATGCCATGATCTTAGTTTTCTGAATGTTGAGCTTTAAGCCAGCTTTTTTCACTGTCATCTTTCACTTTCATCAAGAGGCCTTTTAGTTCTTCTGCACTTTCTGACATAAGGGTGGTGTCATCTGCACATCTTAAGATTTCTCCCAGCAATCTTAGTTCCAGCTTGTGCTTCTTCCAGCCCAGCATTTCTCACGATGCACTCTGCATATAAGTTAAATAAGCAGGGTGACAGTAAACAGCCTTGACATACTCTTTTTCCTATTTGGAACCAGTCTGTTGTTCCACGTCCAGTTCTAACTGTTGCTTCCTGACTCAAGAATACTGCAAAATTTAGCTAAACTAGCTAACTTAGTGTATGTATGGCTTGGAAATTGTGATGCTGAATCAATTCAGCTTTTATTTTGAAGTTACTGCATCATGATTTATTCAGGAAAAGATAAATTGATGCTAGGAATGTTAAACAAAGGGAATTTTATAGAGCAAAATGGCCTTATAGGAACTGAAGAATTTAAATAGCAAATGGGAAACTGGCTAAGCCAGAGATAATAAGCAATGAAAAGAGAGATGAAACAGAGGAGGTTAACAGAAACCAGGGGTCCTAGATGGGGCCCTATGCATGGTGTGGGTCCTCAAATCTCTGAAGGGGAGATCCTCCTGGCTGACCTTCATGTCCACAGTGAAGAATGATGAGGCTGATGCTGGGATTTGCAAAGGAAGCTGGAGATCACAGCCAATTCTCTCTTCTGGAACGATGTTGACTTAAAGGAGCAGGGAATGCAGCAATAGAGACCCAGATGTAGAGAACTAACATGTGGATAACAGTGGGCAAAGGAGAGGTTGAAAGAAATTGAGAGCACAGAGCTGACATCTATACACTACCTTGTGTAAAACAAATAGCTTGTGGGAAGCTGCTGCATAGCACAGAGACCTCAGCTCTGTGCTGTGTGATCTAAGAGGGTGGAAAGCAGGAATGGGAGGGGAGTCTAAGAGGGAGGAAATATATGTGTATGTATAGATGATTCACTTCACTCTGCAACAGAAACCAACATAACATTATAAAGAAATTGTATCCCAATATGACAGGGAAAATAAATGAAAAACAAAAAACAGGAAGCAGTTTTTTTCTTATTCACCAATCCCTTTGTTTCCTTCTCGGCCTCCTATTGTGACTAGCATGGGTGTGTGGACTGAGAAATATTGTTTATAAAGTTGCAGTCCCAACATTTCAGAGATGAGTATAAAGTATAAAGGATAAGTTTAAAACTGAAAGACCACGAATAGCTGACCAGAAAAATTGCTTACTAGCAAGTCATTTTTAGGGGATTTTAATCCATTATTTTATATGGAATATCTAGAGAGGCTTCTAGATTTCTCTGTAAAAACTGATTAACTTCCAAGTTCATGTCACTAAATATGTTTTTTTTTTTTTTTTCTAATGGAAAGCACAACTGAGTAGTAATATAAATTGATACTTTCTCAGGAATGGTTTTTTTTCATAATTTATTATTAATATAGAATGAGTACTTTCAGATGGAGGAATGACTTTGTTCCATTTATTTACATTGGAAACCAAATTTAATTGAATGTGTCAATTTGCTTTGAAATATATCCTTTGACATTTCTGTATACATCCCCCCTCTATCCTCAGTAAAACATATAGCTTTTCTCATTTCACCTTCTTCACAAGGAGTAGGGATTGTAGAATGGATAAATAATGGTTATAAATGAAACATTTTCTCTTGTGTCGTCTGTTCTCAAAATTTTGTTTCGGGTTATGTGTGATTGATCTTGTTGATATTTTAAAATTTAGCATGAAGAATAGTCTTATGAATGCCTTTTATTCATGAAAAAAAAAAAGGAAACTAGTTTTGTTTCCTGTTCTGACTCTATTACCATTGTTCAACGTTCAGTTGAATAAAGCAAAGTACATTTAACCTTCAGGCACACTCTGCAAATCTCAACACATCTACTTAAAAATTATTTTTAGGAGTAATATTTTCAATTTGGAGTGAAGTTCCTTCAATTCAGTGCAAAAATCAATACAGTAAATGAACACACATGCAAATCAAAGTAATTGTGTTTGTAACTTTTGTTACAAACTTTTCCATATTTTAAAGCCTTTTTTCTGAGAAGCTGAAATATTAAAAACTCTTTGTCTACAATTTTCCATCTGTTTTTATCCTTTTCATGGAAGTGACTTGGATCATGCAACAGAGATCATTGCTTGTAGGTATCATCTAACACTAATTTATACTTAAAATGTTATTGTATTTTTACCAAAGTATATTTGATTTACAGTTTAAATTATATTTATATTAGTTTCAGATGTAAAGCATAGTGATTCAGTAGTTTTACGGTGTATACTACATTAAAAGTTATTATAAGGTAACAGCTATAATTCCCTGTGTTATACAATATATCCTGTTGCTTATCTATTTTATACAAAATACCTGTATGTGTTCATACCTTTAAGGTTCTGCTTCCCCATTGTCTCTCTCCACTAGTAACCATCAGTTTGTTTTCTCTGTCTGTGAATCTGTTTCTGTTTTGCTCTATACCTTCATTTGTATTACTTTTTTAGATTCCACATGCAGGTAACATCATGTAGTATTTATCTTTCTCTGACATTTCACTAAGAATAATGTTCTGTAGGTCCATCACATTTCTGCAAATCTCCATACTACCCAAATCAATCTACAGATTTAATGAAATCCTTGTGAAAATATCCATGCCATTTTCCATAGAACTGAAACAAATATGATTGCATTTGAACATTTGCTGGAGCTCTGTATCATAGACTGAATATTTGTGTTCCCCCAAATCCATATGTTGAAACCCACATTACAGGAGTGGTTGTATCTGAACGTGGGGCCTCAATGTTGTTGCTGTTGTTGTTCAGTCACTAAATCGTATCTGACCCTTTGTGACCCCATGGCCTGCAGCATGCCAAGCTCCTCTGTCTGCCATTCTCTCTTGGAGTTTGCTCAAATTTGTGTCCGTTGAGTTGGTGATGGTGTATAACCATCTTAACCTCTGCCTTCCCCTTCTCCTCCTGCCTTCAATCTTTCCCAGCATTAAGGTCTTTTCCAATGAGTCAGTTCTTTACATCAGGTGGCCTTGAAGTAATTAAGTTTCATTGAAGACCCAAAGGTAGGGCACTGAAAGACTAGGATCAGTGTGCTTATAAGAAGAGATACCAGTGAGCTCGCTCGCTCTCCAGATATAATACAGAGGAAAGGCTATATGGGCTCATAGCAGGAAGGAGGCTATCTACAAGTTAGGAAGAGAGCTTTCATCATAAATAGAATGAATATACTTTTTGTACTTCTAGTTTTCAGAACTCTGAGAAAATTAAAGCATGTTGTTTAAGTCACTTAATTTTACTATTTTATGATGGCAGCCCAAGGAGACTAGTAAACTTTGGAAGACAAAACAGGGACATTTCATATATGCAATGCTACACTGCACCTTGTAAGCTATCCAAATCTATATCCTTTATGAAGGAAAAAGCTAGAACCATATACTCATCTATGTGGATTCTACTATGAAATGATGTCCCTTTCACCCTGTATAACATCTGATGGTGTTCAACACACAATAGCATATATTGAGAGAGGCAGTCAGGTAAAATGCTCATTGTGGTCATTACCTGTGGTCTGTCTTTACTTTCATGTCAGGACATTAAAAACATGAAAATGAAAACAATCTCTCCCTTAAAAAAATGTTTATTGTGTGATCTTATGTAGACAATAATGTGAGAAAGAAGTAACATGCTTTCAAAAATTATATTTTAGTTGATCCTTAAGATTGAGTTTTTTATTTTGTTACATTGAATTTTGGTATATCATTAAATGTATATAATAAAACATATCCAATGCATAAAAAATAAGTACATGTTTAATATTAAAATGTAAATGACCTCCTAAAAATCAACAGGTAAAAGAAAATATGCAAATAAAATATTGATGAGTACATAATTCCTAAAATGAAAATGCAAATGGAAAATGAACATATAGTAACATTTCAAATCTTATTAAAATTAATAAAAAGCAATCTAAAAATATCATTTATTAATCCATTGCTTCAACAAAAGATAAATGATGCATAATACCAACAGAGGTATGACAAATGGACATTCATTTATTTACGGTAAAAATATATGCTAAAACATTATTGGAGGGTAATCAAGTAGTGGTTATATGACTTGCAATGTGTTTATAATTGACCAAGACTTTTATTTCTAGAAACATATTTTTTAAATAATTGAATATTCTAAAAAGTATAATGTGAAATGATTAATTTTACATTTATTGAAAACTGGATGACTTAAATGCTTATCAAGGGAATAGTAGTAGCTATAGTTCCATAGCTTTAATAATAGCAGTTTTTATAGCTTTCCATAAAATGGAAAAATAGATAATAAAGAGTTTAAAGTGTATTTATTTATATATATACTATTCTAGAAAGATCATGAAGATATATTTTCAGTAAAAAACACAAAATTAGATGCACTGTATGACATCGTTTATATGGTTACCTATCTGTGTGTTTATAAACCAAATGAATGCTTTCAAAAGGCATATAAAATGAATTTTATATTTAATGGGACATTTAGAACGGAGTTTCTTAACTAAAATTTGGTCTTCTAGTATTTTTAAAATTAACTAAGTCACTAAATAAATTATATAGAATTTAATAAACATCAATCAAGAATGGCACAATTTCATCTTAAATTTCACAAGACGGAAATCAGGATCACAAATGGTATTTAAGTTCAGTGCCGCTGCTCAGTCATGTCTGACTCTTTGTGACCCCATGAGCTGCAGAATGCCAGGCTTCCTGGTCCATCACCAACTCCCAGAGTTAACGCAAACTCATATCCATTGAGTCGGTGATATCATCCAACCATTTCATTCTCTGTCGTTCCCTTCTCCTGCTGCCCTCAATCTTTCCCAGAATCAGGGTCTTTTCAAATGAGTCAGCTCTTTGCATCAGGTGGCCAAAGCATTGAAATTTCAGCTTCAACATCAGTTCTTCCAACAAACATTCAGGATTGATCTCCGTTTAGGATGAACTGGTTGGATCTCCTTGCAGTCCAAGGGACTCTCAGCAGTCTTCTCCAACACCATAGTTCAAAAGTGTCAATTCTTCAGTGCTCAGCTTTCTTTATAGTCCAATTCTCACATCCATACATGACTACATCAATTCTTCAGTGCTCAGCTTTCTTTATAGTCCAATTCTCACATCCATACATTAACTAGATGGACATTTGTTGGCAAAGTAATGCCTCTGCTTTTTAATATGCTGTTTAAGTTGGTCATAACCTTCCTTCCATGGAGCAAGTATCTTTACATTTTATGGTTTCAGTCACCATCTGCACTGATTTTGGAGTCCACAAAAATAAAGTCTGACACTGTTTCCACTGTTTCCCCATCAATTTGCCATGAAGTGAAGGAACCAAATGCCATGTTCTTCATTTTCTGAGTGTTGTGCTTTAAGCCAACTTTTTCACTCTCCTCTTTCACTTTCATCAAGAGGCTCTTTAGTGCTTCTTCACCTTCTGCCATAAGGCTGGTGTCATCTGCATATCTGAGGTTATTGATATTTCTCCCAGCAATCTTGATTCAAGCTTGTGCTTCCTCCAGCCCAGAGTTTCTCATGATGTACTCTGCATATAAGTTAAATAAGCAGGGTGACAATATACAGCCTTGATGGACTCCTTTTCCTATTTGGAACCAGTCTGTTGTTCCCTGTCCAGTTCTAACTCTTGCTTCCTGACCTGCATACAGATTTCTCAAAAGACAGGTCAGGTGGTCTGGTATTCCCATCTTTTGAAGCATTTTCCATAGTTTATTGTGATCCACACAGTCAAAGGCTTTGGCATAGTCAATAAAGCAGAAATAGATAGTTTTCTGGAACTATCTTGCTTTTTTGATGATCCAGCAGATGTTGGCATTTTGATATCTGGTTCCTTTGCCTTCTCTAAAACCAGCTTAAACATCTGGATGTTCATGGTTCACGTATTTTTGAAGCCTGGCTTGGAGAATTTTGAGCATTACTTTACTAGCATGTGAAGGTAGTTTGTGGTAGTTTGAGTATTGTGTGGTAGTTTGAGTATTCTTTGGCATTGCCTCTCTTTGGGATTGGAGTGAAAACTGACCTTTTCCAATACTGTGGCCACTGCTGAGATTTCCAAATTTGCAGGCATATTGATGCACTAGTTTCACAGCATCATCTTTTAGGATTTGAAATAGCTCAACTGGAATTCCATCACTTCCACTAGCTTTGTACTTAGTGATGCTTCCTAAGGCCCACTTGACTTCACATTCCAGGATGTCTGACTTTACATAAGTGATCACACCATTGTGATTTTCTGGGTCGTGAAGATATTTTTCTGTACAATTTTTCTGTGTTTTGTTGCCAGCTCTTCTTATCTTCTTCTGTTAGATCCATAGCATTTCTGTCCTTTATTGAGCCCATCTTTGCATCAAATGTTCCCTTGGTATTTTCTTTAAGAGATCTCTAGTCTTTCCCATTCTGTTGTTTCCCTCTATTTCTTTGCACTGATCACTGAGGAAGTCTTTCTTATATCTCCATGCTATTCTTTGGAACTCTGCACTCAAATGGGTATATTTTTTCTTTTCTCCTTTGCCTTTCACTTCTCTTCTTTTCACAGCTATTTGTAAGGCCTCCTCAGACAGCTGCTTTGCTTTTTTGCATTTCTTTTTCTTGGGGATGATCTTGATCCTTGTCTCCTGTAAAATGTCATGAACCTCCATCCATAGTTCATCAGGCACTCTGTTTACCAGACCTAGCCCCTTAAATCTATTTCTCACTTCAACTGTATATTCATAAGGGATTTGATTTAGGTCATACCTGAATGGTCTAGTGGTTTTCCCTACTTTCTTCAATGTTAGTCTGAATTTGTCAATAAGAAGTTCAGGATCTAAGCCACAGTCAGCTCCTGGCCTTGATTTTGCTGACTGTATAGAACTTCTCCATCTTTGGCTGCAAAGAATATAATCAATCTGAGATTGGTGTTGGCCATCTGGTGATGTCCATATGTAGAGTTTTCTCTTGTGTTGTTGGAAGAGAGTGTTTGCTCTGACCAGTGAATTTTCTTGGCAAAACTCTATTATCCTTTCTCTGCTTCATCTATACTCCAAGGAAAATCTTCATAAAGGACACCAAATTGTTGAGAAGCTGCTTCAGAGAACATTTTTATCTTTGCATTCTCTAGTTAACAGGGAGTGAAAATGACCATGGATGAGATTTGCACTGTCTGAATGTCCCAGAGAGGGTTGAAATTTTACAATTAAAGCACAAGCTCCAGTAATTTTAAGTGAATTATGGAAATAATTAATTTAATTCCCTGAATTGTTATTAATAGAATATATGTTACATATATTATCAATTTATTGAATTATTAGTATATGCCATGCATGGAATTAGATTTTACCTTTGTTTTGGGTGTTGAATCCTTTTAGAGTTTTCCTATGCAAAGTTTCATTATCAGACCAGGGACACTGATATCACTTAAGACTTAAGAGCTTTTAGCAAATGTTGAATCATGGGCACACTTCTATTATTTAGCAAGAACCCTATTTAATTCAGGTGACAATGTTTCAAAATATTATTTTAAAGGACTTGAAATATTATAATGCTACATTAGGTACCAGTTCTATTAAAAATGTCTACAGAAAACTGAGTTGTCCCCTCTCACTCAGCAATCATTACTTTGGAAGTTTAGGGAGAGGAACAGGCTTTAGGTGAAGGAGTAGGGAGAAAGAAGATTATGTTAAATTCTATTGAAAAGTATCAGGTTAGCAAGATGAAAAGAAGAAGTTTCACAATAACATAAACATTAAAATAAGCATAAATTAAAGAACACAAATTTCAAAAGACAAGTTACTGTCTTAGTCAAGGTGAAATCACCAAATGGAAAGAAAATAAAAGGTTTCATAAGTAGCTTTTAAGTACTTAATGCAAACATCCATTTGTGTAACAAAACTGTAGAAATTTGATAGTACTACAACAGTAAGGTGAAAACAGGGACTAGAGAGCTCTGGAAACAAATTGAAAAAGAAAATTACAACAACACAGAAATAATAAATATATTCTAAATAACACAAAACAGACCAGATATGGTTGAAAACGGAATCACTGACACACTGGAGGAAAGAAGTATTAAAATTGTGTGAATACAGAGGAAAAAATGCAAGATCAAAACAATTAGATCAATCACAATAGATGTTTTAGCAGAATTACTGTCATCTGTGATTGGAAAATCCAATAAAATTCACAAAATCATTCATCCAAAATGGATAAAATTTACACAGAAATAAAGTTTTAAATATATCAGCAGAACAATAGAATACACAGTGTTCCAGAAACAATAGGTGCCAAAAAAAAAAAAAAAAAAAGTCCCTGGAAATAATCAGCTGTCATTGAAACTGAAGAACTAAGTATTGTGTGGCCTATAAAGAAGTCAGAAAGTTTATGCATGATGGGGAAATTCAGAGAAGTCTCAGACTCACCCATGAAAAAGTGCAGTGGCAGAGTATTAGTACTGTATCTACAATAAAATCAGTATGCACAAAAGCTACAGAGTTCTGAAGAAATAAAAATCAAATACCCAGTACCCAAATAGATCCAAATATATGGATCTTAAATCTACTCAAGACCCATATACCCAAGTACTTTATCATTCAAGCATGAATATATGACTAACTTTTTATACAAAATAAATTTTAAAAAGGAAATAAAACCATCACTAAGTCTTTCTGGGAAAAGAAAATAAATAAACAGAGAGACAAATAAACAGATCATCTTGGACAAAAAAGCCAGTCAAGTACAGATGTAGAAAAGAATTGTGGAAATCCAAACCAAATAAATATAAACTTAGTATCTGTGCTAATGAAACTTTAAGTGAAAATACACATTAATAATGAAGGTTTGGGGTATGAAAAAAATGTCCAGGACTTTGTAGGATATATCATTTCACACTGAAGCTCCTGAACTTTCAATATTTTTATAATGTTTCCTTAAATTTTGAGATACCTTAAGGAATAGGAATATCTTTAGAAGAATAAATATTTATACAAATACCATTTTAAACCTTTAATTTGCTTTCATTTTTCTTTGAAACTCAACCAAAATGAAATTTTATATAAAGCATAATTTATAGTATGCCCCCTGTTTTAAATAAAATACCTCCCTTTTAAAATTCTTTTTTCTTTCTTTCGCTTTCTTGCTTTGACTCCTTTTCTTTATCTTTCTTTCTGTTTTCTATAAGCATAGCAAATCATCAGGGATGCAATCTATTTAATTGTTAAAGTGCAATTTCTGGCTAATGTGTGCTTAAATTTGTTCTGGACATGTTTTCATGTTGCTTATATTTTAACAAAACAGCAATTATTAATAAAACAAAAAAGATATCTAAAAGAATGCATACCAAAATGTAAATGTCTCTTTTTGGTTGAGAATATTGGATTGAATGCAGACAGAAAACAAGAAAAATATATATATAAATTAACACTCCATAATATGTATACTGTGCAGTGCTGCGCCATGTTGCGCTCAGTCATGTCTGACTCTGCATGACCCTATGGACTATATCCCTTAGACTCTTCCACCCATGGTATTCTCCAGCCAAGAATACTGGAGCACATTGCCTTTTCCTCCTCCAGGGGAATCTTCCTGACCCAGAGATTGAACCTGGGTCTCCTGCATTTCCTGAACTGGCAGGGTGATTATTTACCACTGAACCATCTTTGGGTTAGGAATGAAAATTTATCTTTTCCAATCCTGTGACCACTGCTGAGTTTTTCCAAATTTGTTGGCATATTGAGTGCAGTGCTTTCATAATATCATCTTTTAGGATTTGAAATAGCTCAACTGGAATTCCATCACCTCCACTAGCTTTGTTCGTAACAATGTTTCCTAAGCCCCACTTGACTTCGCATTCCAGGATGTCTGGCTCTAGGTGGGTGATCCCACCATCGTAGTTATCTAGGTCATGCAGACCTTTGTTGTATAGTTCTGTGTATTCTTGCCACTTCTTAATATCTTCTGATTCTGTTAGGTCCATGCAATTTCTGTCCTTTGTGACCCCATGCCAGAACTTCCTGTCTTTCACCAACTCCCGAAGTTTTCTCTCTCATGTCCATCAAGTCAGGGATTTTATCCAAACATCTCATTCTCTGTCATCCCCTTCTCCTCCTGCCTTCAGCCTTCAATATTTCCCATCATCATGGGGTTTTCCAATCAGTTAGTTCTTCACATCATGTGGCCAAAGTATTGGAGTTTCAGTTTCAGCATCAGTCCTTCCAATGAATATTCAGGCCTGATTTCCTTTAGGAATGACTGGTTTGATCTACTTGCAGTCCAAGGGACTCTCAAGAGTCTTCTCAAACACCACAGTTGAAAAGCATCGTTCTTTGCTGCTCAGCTTGCTTTATAGTCCAACTCTCACATCCATATACTACTGCTGGAAAATCATAGGTTTGACTAGATGGACCTTTGTTGGCAAAGTAATGTCTCTGCTGTTTAACAGATTTTTTTCTGGAACACTCATGCTTTGTCGATCCAACAGATGTTGGCAATTTTATATTTGGTTCTCTGCCATTTCTAAATCCAGCTTGAACATCTGGAAGTTCATGGTTCATATACTATTGAAGCTTTACTTGGAGTATTTTGAACACTACTTTGCTAGTATGTGAGATGAATGCAATTGTGTGGTAGTTTGAATATTCTTTGGCATTGCCTTTCTTTGGGTTAGGAATGAAAATTTATCTTTTCCAATTCTGTGACCACTGCTGAGTTTTTCCAAATTTGTTGGCATATTGAGTGCAGTGCTTTCATAGCATCATCTTTTAGGATTTGAAATAGCTCAACTGGAATTCCGTCATCTCCACTAGCTTTGTTCGTAACAATGTTTTCTAAGCCCCACTTGACTTCGCATTCCAGGATGTCTGGCTCTAGGTGGGTGATCCCACCATCGTAGTTATTTAGGTCATGAAGACCTTTTTTGTATAGTTCTGTGTATTCTTGCCACTTCTTCTTAATATCTTCTGATTCTGTTAGGTCCATGCCATTTCTGTCCTTTGTTGTGCCCATCTTTGCATGAAATGTTCCCTTGGCATCTTTAATTTTCTTGAAGAGATCTCTAGAATTTCCCATTCTGTTGTTTCCCTCTATTTCTTTGCATTGATCACGGAGGAAGGCTTTCTTACCTCTCCTTGCTATTCTTTGGAACTCTGCTTCAGATGGGTATATCTTTCCTTTTCTCCTTTGCCTTTCTCTTCTCTTCTTTTCTTAGATATTTGTAAGGCCTCATCAGGCAATCATTTTCCTTTTTTGCATTTCTTTTTCTTGATGATGGTCTTGATCAGTTCCTCCTGTATAATGTCATGAACCTCCATCCATAAATCTTCAGGGACTCTGCCTATCAGATCTCATCCCTTGAATCTATTTGTCACCTCTAATGTATTATTGTAAGGGATTTGATTTATGTCATACCTGACTGATTTAATGGTTTTCCCCACTTCAATTTAAGTCTGAATTTGGCAATAAGGAGTTCATGATCTGAGCCACAGTCAGCTCCCAGTCTTCTTTTTACTGACTATATAGACCTTCTCCATACTTGGCCACAAAAAATATATAATCAATCTGATTTCTATATTGACCTACTGATTATGTCCATGTGTAGAGCCTTCTCTTGTGTTTTTGGAAGAGAATGTTTGCTATGACCAGTGAGTTCTCTTGGCAAAACTCTGTTACCTTTGCCCTGCTTCATTTTGCAAATTTGCCTGTTACTCCAGGTATGTCTAACTTCCTACTTTTGCATTCCAGTCCCCTATAATGAAAAGGAAATCTCTTTTGGGTGTTAGTTCTAGAAGATCTTGTAGGTCTTCACAGAACTGTTCAATTTCAGCTTCTTCAGCATTACTGCTTGGAGCATAGACTTGGATTACCGTGATGTTGAATGGTTTGCCTTGGAAACGAACAGAGATCATTCTGTCGTTTTTGAGATTGCATCCAAATACTGCATTTTGAACTCTTTTGTTGACTGTGATGACTATTCCATTTCTTCTCAGGGATTCCTGCCCACAGTAGTAGATATAATTGTCATCTGATTTAAATTCACCCATTCCAGTCCATTTTATTTCACTGATTCCTAAAATGTCAATGTTCACTCTTGCCATCTCCTGTTTGGCCACTTCTAATATACCTTGATTCATGGACCTAACATTCCAGCACATTCCAGGTTCCTATGCAATATTGCTCTTTACAGCATCTAACCTTGCTTCTGTCGCCAGTCACATCTACATCTGGGCATTGTTTTCGCTTTGGCTCCATCTCTTCATTCTTCCTGGTGCTAATTCTCCAGTCTTCTCCAGTAGCATGTTGAGCACCTACTGACCTTGGAAGTTCATCTTTCAGTGTCATAGCTTTTTGCCTTTTCATACTAAGAAGGAAACCATCTGATTGTGTTATTCTTATGTCTTACTAGTGAACGTCTGAAGAATAATATGCATAGAGAAGGAATTCATCACATTTTCATTTCTAAACCTGGCAAGTTGCTAAAACTGTCAGAAGCTTTTGAAATGAAAGAAAAGTTTTATTATTTTATGTTCCAACGGGGTCTGTGTGTAGTCTTGCCTGGGGTTCTGAACAACATGCTGCTAAAACAGTTCACTGACATTAATTGTATCGTATTCCATTATTATATTGGGCTTCACTGGTAACCATAATTATACAGAGTTGATCTTGGGAATTATGTTGTTTGTTTTGAAAATTATGGTTTCTATACATTTATCAGTCCAGTCTGTAATTAATATCATATATCCTAGATTTTTTTGTTGAATACCTTCCTTAAGAAAGAGAGTTCAAATAATTGCTATTTTTTTCTTCTGTATAATCATAAGGGATTTGAATTAGATTGTACCTGAATGGTCTAGTAGTTTTCCCTACTTTCTTCAATTTCAGTCCGAATTTGACATTAAGGAGTTCACGATCTGAACCACTTTTAGCTCCTTCTTTTGTTTCTGTTGACTGTATAGAGCTTTTCCATCTTTGGCTGCACAGAATATAATCAATCTGATTTCAATATTGGCGATCTGGTGATGCCCATGTATAGAGTCGCTTCTTGTGTTGTTGGAAGAGGGTGTTTGCTATGACCAGGGCATTCTCTTGGCAAAACTCTGTTAGCCTTTGTACTGCTTCATTCTGTACTCCAAGGCCAAATTTGCCTGTTGCTTCAGGTATCTCTTGACTTCCTATTTTTTCATTCCAGTCCCCTATGATGAAAAGTATATTTTTTGGTGTTAGCTCTAGAAGATCTTGTAGGTCTTCATAGAACCGTTCAACTTCAACTTCTTCAGCATTAACTGTTGGTGCATGGACTTGGATTATTGTGATACTGAATGCTTTGACTTGGAAATGAAGAGATCATTCTGTCATTTTTGAAATTGCAACCAAGTATTGCATTTCAGACTCTTGTTGACTATGATCGCTACTGCATTTCATCTAAGGGATTCTTGCCCACAGTAGTAAATATAACAGTCACCTGAATGAAATTTACCCATTCTGGTCCATTTTAGTTCTTTGACTCTTAACATGCTGATGTTCACTCTTGCCATCTCCTGTTTGATCCCTTCCAATTTGCCTTGATTCATGGACCTAACATTCCAGATTCCTATGCAATATTGTTCTTTACAGCATCAGACTTTATTTTCACCACCAGACACATCCACAACTGAGCAGTGTTTCTGCTTTGACTCAACTTCATCCTTCTTTCTGGAGCTATTTCTCCAGTCTTCTTCAGGAGCATATTGGACACCTACCAACCTGGGGAGTTCATCTATTAGTGTTATACCTTTTTACTTTTTTATACTGTTCATGGAGTTCTCAAGGCAAAAATGATGAAGTGATTTGCCATTCCTTTCTCCAGTGGACCACATTTTGTCAGAACTCTCCACCATGACCTGTCTGTCTTGAGTGGCCCTAGATGGCATGACTCATAGTTTCACTGAGTTAGACAAGGTTGTGATCCATGTGATTAGTTTGGTTAGTTTTCTGTCATTGTGGTTTTCATTCTGTCTGCCCTCTGATGGATTATGATAAAAAGATTGTGAAAGTTTCCTGATGGGAAGGACTAGCTGTCGGTATAACTGGGTCTTGCTCTGTTGAGCAGGGCCATGCTCAGGAAATCTTTAATCTAATTTTATGCTGATGGATGGGGCTGTATTCTCTCCCTGTTGTTTAGTCTAAGGCCAAATTATGGAAGGGGTAATGGCAGCAATGACAACTTTCTTCAAAAGGATTTTTGCCAGCAACTCTTGCTCCCAGGACTGTTGTAGTCAGTTTCCCTGACTCCACAGCAGGCCACTGTCAACCCAAAACTCTGCCAGAGAGTACTGTATACTCACAGGCAAATCTGGCCCAGTCTCTTGTGGGATAACTGCTCCTTTCTCCTGAGTCCTGGTGAACACACGGATTTGTTGTTCCATCCAAGAGTCTGTTTCCTAGAGGTTCTCAAGCCTTTTGTTGAATCTCCAGGTTGGGAATTCACTTGTGGACCCTAGAACTTTTTCAACCGTGTGAAAATTTCTTTGGTATAGTTGTTCTCCAGTTTGTGGGTCCTCTGCTCTGCAGCTCTATAGGGGGACTAATGGCAACCTCCTCCAAGAGGACTCATGCCACACACTGTGCCTCCCTGGTCTGCTGCAGCCAGAGCCCCTGTCCTACAGCAGGTCACTGCTAACCAGAGTCTCTGCAGGAGACATTCAAACACTCAAAGACAGGTCTGGCTCAGTCACAGTAGGGGGCCACTACTCCTTTCCCTCAGGATTAGGTCTAATAGATAGAGTGCCTGAAGAACTATGGATAGAAGTTTGTGACATTGCACAGGAGGTAGTGATCAAAACCACCCCCAAGAAAAAGAAAGGCAAAGAGGGAAAATGATTGTCTGAGGAGGTCTTACAAATGGCTGAGAAAAGAAGGGAAGATAAAGGCAAAGGAAAAAAGGAAAGATATACCCATCTAAAAGCAGAATTCCAAAGAATAACAAGGAGCAATAACAAAGTCTTCCTAAGTGAACAATGCAAAGAAATAGTGGGAAACAATAGCATGGGAAAGACTAGAGATTTCTTCAGAAAATTAGACATACCAAGGGAACATTTCATGCAAAGATGGGCACTATGAAGGATAGAAACAGTATGGATCTAACAGAAGCAGAAGATATTAAGAATTGGTGGCAAAAAGACACAGAAGATCTATACAAAAAAGATCTTAATGACCCAGATAACCATGATGGTGTGATCACTCACCTAGAGCCATACATCTTGGAGTGTGAAGTCAAGTGGGACTTAGGAACAAAGCTAGTGCAGGTGATGGAATTTCAGATGAAATATTTCAAATCCTAAAACATGATGCTGTTAAAGTGTTGCACTCAATATGCCAGCAAATATGTAAAACTCATTAGTGGCCACAGGACTGGAAAAGGTCAGTTTTCATTCCAGTTCCAAAGAAAAGTAATGCCAAAGAATGTTCAGACTACTTCATAATTGCACTCATTTCACATGCTAGTAAAGTAATGCTCAAAATTCTCCAAACTAGGCTTCAACAGTACATGAACTGAGAAATTCCAAATGTTCAAGCTGGGTTTAGAAAGGGCAGAGTAATCAGAGATGAAATTGTCAACATTTGATGGATCATAGGCAGAGCAAGAGAATTCCAGAGAAATATCTAATTATGCTTCATTGACTAAAACTTTTGATTTTATGGATCACAACAAGCTGTGGAAAATTCTTCAAGGGATGGGACTACTAGACCACTTTATCTGCCTCCTGAGAAACTTGTATGCAGGTCAAGAAGGAACACTTAGAACCGGACATGGAGCAGCAGACTGGTTTCAAATTGGGAAAGGAGTACGCCAAGGCAATATATTGTTAACTCTGCTAATTTACTCTATGCAGAGTACATCATTCGAAATGCCAGGCTGGATGAAACATAATCAGGAATCAAGATTGATAGGAGAAATATCAATAACCTTAGATATGCAGGTGACACCACCCTTATGACAGAAATCTTAGAGGAACTCTAGTGCCTCTTGATGAATGTGAAAGAGGAGAGTGAAAATGCTGGCTTAAAACTCAACATTCAAAAAACGAAGATCATGGCATCCGGTCCCATCACTTCATGGCAAATAGGTGGGAAACAATGGAAACAGTGACAGATGTTATTTTCTTGAGCTCCAAAATCACTGAAAATTGTGACTGCAGCCTTGAAATTAAAAGACTCTTGCTCCTTGAAAGAAAAGCTATGACCAATGACCAACCTAGACAGCATATTAAAACACAAAGACATTACTTTGCCAACAATGGTCCATCTAGTCAAAGCTATGGTTTTTCCAGTAGTCATGTATGGATGTGAGAGTTGGACCATAAAGAAGGCTGCATACAAAAGAATTTATGCTTTTGAACTGTGGTGTTGGAAAAGACTCTTGAGAGTCCTTTGGACTGCAAGGAGATCAAACCAGACAATCCTAAAGTAAATCAGTACTGAATATTCATTAGAAGGACTGATGTTAAATCTGAAGCTGCAATACTTGGGCTACCTGATGTGAAGTACTGACTCATTGGAAAATATCCTGATGCTGGGAAAGATTGAAGGCAGGAGGAGAAGGTGACAACAGAGAACAAGATGGTTGTATGGCATCACTGACTCAATGGACATGAGTTTGAGTAAGCTCTGGGAGATGGTGAAGGACAGGGCAGCCTGGTGTGCTGCTGTTCATGGAGTCTCAAAGAATCTGATATGACTGAGCTACTGAACAACAAATCTTTTCTTCTGGCACTTTAAAACTACAAAGAGTTTTTCTTAAATCAAAATAACTTGTGAAATAGTTCTTTGTTGAGCAAGATAGTGGAGGAAAGAAAATATTAAAGCTGTATATATTCTCTGAAAGATACTCAAATTATAATTGAATACTTTTATTTCACTGAATTGAAATGAGCATTTATTTGGCAACAGAAAAAAAAATATGGCTCAGCTGGAAAAGAATCTGCCTGCAATTCAGGAGACCTTGGTTCGATCCCTGGGTTGGGAAGATCCCTTGGAGAAAGGAAAGCCTACCCACTCCAGTATTGTAGCCTGGAGAATTTCATGAACTGTATAGTCCATGGAGTCGCAAAGATTAGACATGACTGAGTGACTTTCACTTTCAGAAAAAACATACTTTTTTTCTTAACTAAAGAAAAAACTATATATAATAGATATAATTTTAACCTCTCATGTGTTTTAGCACATTTATTCTAACTGTACTTTCTTATGTCATCCTTAACAAATAGCTGTTTTAAGATAAATATATATTTAGATTATATTTGTATTAAGCTAGAGGCTCTAACAAATGTAAAATACAGTAATTAATTTGAGTTTACAGCTATACTTGGACACATATATTATGATGTTATAAGAATATACAGCCATATGATATGTACATATTATTTAAATAAGAAGAAATTGACTTTTCTCATATTTTACTTTCAATTTAAAATGAAATTCTGTTATGGTTGTTTATGTTTTACATAACCCCACTCCAGTACTCTTGCCTGGAAAATCCCATGGACGGAGGAGCCTGGTAGGCTGCAGTCCCTGGGGTCGCCAAGAGTCGGACACGACTGAGTGACTTCACTTTCACTTTCATGCATTGGAGAAGGAAATGGCAACCCACTCCGGTGTTCTTGCCTAGAGAATCCCAGGGATGGGGGAGCCTGGTGGGCTGCCGTCTCTGGGGTTGCACAGAGTCGGACACTACTGAAGCGACTTAGCAGCAGCTTAGTTTTTCAAGAGGGTTAATCATAATTATTGCAAACTGAGTTTTGTTTAATTTTGCAGAACTAAATAAATGTAGCTAATATTTTTGGTACTGTGTCTAACCCTTTTTAATAATGTATATTCCTTATAAAAGTTAAACATTATTTGAGTATGTTATTTATCTTTACTCATGTGAGCTCTTATCATAAGAATCTCAAGCTTCATAAATGCATACATGTTATTTTTTTCAAATATGAAGTAAACCATTTATTTTAGTTTCGATTTCTGCTGCATTGTCCCTTGCTACTGACAGAACATTCTTATGCAAGCATGGGCCCTTTTTATATAGCTCTAAAGATGGGCAGTTTGGAGGCAATGCTAGCCATTATACAGAATGGATGCTACTTTGTTACCCATGAGATGAACCTATGGCTAGTTTATATATCTGCATTTTGTGGAAGTTCCCAAAGTCATTTACAAGATAAGTGGTTTATGACATGAAGAATATTATTACTAACTTCAGGATCTCACTACCATCCATATTTATTTCTCTCTTTTGTTACACACTTTTTGTCCTTTTATTTACATCTCTTCCTTTTTTCCTCTATTTTTTCTTTACTTATGTGTTTGTCTTTCCTACTATATCATCTAGGAATTGGCTTGTCATAGAAATAGCTGCAAAAGTAAATATATATTTTCCTTCTTAAACGTAAAGCAATGAAATGGCTTATTTGAAACTCAGGTAAACCTGAGGAATTCCTTTCCTATTCCAACTGGTATCTCTTCTCACATTTATGCATGTGTGATCCTTTAATTTTTACAACACACACTCTGTCTGAGCACAGAAGAGACAGTTAATTCTGCAGTATTTGAATATGTCTAGAGGGAAATTAAGAGATTGAAAGCTGTTTATTTGCAAAGTTTCTATAACAGATTCAGACTTCATTCAGCTCAGCTCCCTAAGAACTCAGAGTAAAAATTTAGCAATGCTTTGATCTGATTCTGTAGGAATTATGTCTGTATGCTTTTCTCCCCTACCTTAAAGTGTGAAAGTTTTGTGAAAATCTTACCTGCCACATTCATATCTACATCCAAATGACTAGTAAAGCATCTGAACTGTGAGAAAATTGTTCGGATGAACAATGAATTTCCTACTATCACTGTGACATCATAATTGTCAAGAAATTAAAAAAAAAATCCTTAAAATACCTAAGGAGGGGTTTCTTCCCTTTAGGATCTCCTATATCTGATTTCAGAAAAGTAGCTTGTTTCAAATCCACTCATGCTTTCTTAGGATGTTTGTACTATATATTTCTTTCTAGCAAACATCCTTAAGATGGTTGCATGTGTGTGCTTAGTCACTAAATATCCAACTCTTTTGCAAACCCATGGACTGTAGCTCAACAGACTCTTTTGTCTATGGATTTTCTGGACAAAAATGCTGGAGTAGGTTGCCGTTTCCTGTTCCATGTCATTCAAAAGTTTAGCTTATTCAGTAACTAAAGCATTACTCTCTTGGGTACTATTTAAATGTCTCAATCTCATTACTACTGATACAATACACAGAAGTATATTTCATGTAAGGAAAGAAGAGTTTATCACTCAGACTCACTCTGATAAATCTTGAGGGACAGGATTATATGACATTGAAAATATTTTGATTCATTCATTCATTTATTTGCTCACTCATTTATTGTTTTTTATTCATTTAAATACAGATTCTGGAATTTTTCTCATAGACAAAGCATACTTTTGCTAGCCAAATTACAGCAGAAAGCAGACTTTGTGGAGAAACTTGTATGTTTTAACAGAATCTTTTTTATTATTTTGGTAAAATTATTTAGAAATTAATTTCATATTTTATAAAGTCCTTTGTAAAGTAGTACAGGAAAATAGAAGAGAAAATGGAAAGATATATCTAAAATGCAATGGCACTTACTTGTATCACTTTTACAAGGAAGAGCAACTAAACTTTGATTTGTTGATGTTATAATAGTTTAAAAAAAAAGAGAAAAAAGACATTGAAACTTCACATAATCTATGTTAACCCTGAGCATCTGAACAAATGGTTGCCATCTTACTAAAGTAACATATCATAGCAAGTTCCACGGTATTAGATGTTCTGAAGAAAGTAAAACTAGCATGATTTACTGAGCTCCCTAATATAGAACTGGACATGGAATAACAGACTGGTTCCAAAAAGGAAAAGGAGTACGTCAAGGCTGTATATTGTCACCCTGCTTATTTAACGTATAGGCACAGTACATCATGAGAAATGCTGGGCTGAAGGAAGCACAAGCTGGAATCAAGATTGCTGGGAGAAATATCAATGACCTCAGATATGCAGATGACAACACCTTTATGGCAGACAATAAGGAAGAACTAAAGAGCTTCCTGATGAAAGTGAAAGAGGAGAGTGAAAACGTTGGCATGAAGTTCAACATTCAGAAAATTAAGATCATGACATCTGGTCCCATCACTTCAGTTCAAATAGGTGGGGAAACAGTGGCTGACTTTATTTTTCTGGGCTCCAAAATCACTGCAGATGGTGGTTGCAGCCATGAAATTAAAAGACACTTACTCTTTTTAAGGAAAGTTATGACCAACCTAGACAGCATATTAAAAAGCAGAAGCATTACTTTGCCAACAAATGTCCATCTAGTCAAGGCTATGGTTTTTCCAGTAGTCATGTATGGATGTGAGAGTTGGACTATAAAGAAAACTGAACGGTGAAGAACTGATGCTTTTGAACTGTGGTGTTGGAGAAGACTCTTGAGGGTCCCTTGGACTGCAAGGAGATACAACTAGTCCATCCTAAAGGAGATCAGTCCTGGGTGTTCATTGGAAGGACTGATGTTGAAGCTGAAACTCCAATACTTTGGCCACCTGATGCTAAGAGCTGACTCAGTGGAAAAGACCCTGATGCTGGGAAAGATTGAGGGCAGGAGGAGAAGTGGACGACAGAGGATGAGATGGTTGGATGGTATCACTGATTCAATGGATATGGGTTTGGGTGGACTCTGGCAACATCTTTTCAAAGGAATAAAATAATATAAATTAAAATTTCTCCAATATGCCTAATTATATACTTCAAATTTTTATATATAATAATAGTCAAGAAGATCCCCTAGAGGAGGGCTTGGTAACCCACTCCAGTATTCTTGCCTGGAGAATCCCGTGAACAAAGGAGCCTGGTGGGCTATAGTCCATAGGATTGCAAAGAGTTGGTTATGATGAAGAACTTAGCACACATGTAATTTTAATAGCTCAATACAGTTATCCGTATTATCAAATCCTTTTTTTACTCATAGTTCGTCAGATTGGTCTTATCAAATGTAGTTTAAAATAAACTAATGTAGTTTAAAATCACCAGGATTCCCTGGTGATCCAGTGGGTAGAAAGCTAAGGTTTCACTGGTGAGAGCTCGGGTTCAATCCCTGATCAGGGAACTAAGATCTAAGATCCTACAAACCACATAAACCTAGAGGACATAACGGTAAATAAAATAAGTGACACAAACAAAGACAGATACTGTGATTTCACTTATTTGTGAAATCTGAAAAAGGCAATTCATAGGAGCAGAGCATTGAATGGTGGTAGCCAGGGAATGGTGGTTAGAAAAAAATGGGAATATACTGATCAAATAGCACAAATTCCTGTTATAAGATGAATAGATTCTGGGGATCTAATGTACAGCATAATGATTAATACTATAATGTATAATTTAAGTTTGCTAAGTGGTTACATCTTCTGAAATTTTTATTGGAGTATAGTTGATTTATATGTTGTGGTAGTTTCAGGTGTATGGAAAATTGAATCAGTTATACATTTCCATATATCCACTCTTATTTAGATTCTTTTCCCATGCATGTCATTACAGAGTATTGACTAGACTTCCCTGTGCTATAGAGATTGAGGTTGACATATATGCATTGTGCTGCGTGTGCTCAGTTGTGTCTGCCTCTTTGCATCCCTATAGACTGTAGCCCACAAGGCTCCGAGGAATTTTCCAGGCAAGAATACTAGAACAGACAGCCATTTCCTACTCCATGGGATCTGCTCCACTGGGATGGAATCCAAGTCTCTTTCATCTCCTGCCTAGCAGGCAGATTCTTTACCACCGAACCATCTGGGAAGCCCTTATATATACATTACCGTATATCAAATAGGAGAGTATATCTTAAAATGTTCTCACAACAACTAAAAAATGATAATTAATGTGAAGTGAAGGATGTGTAAATTAACTTATTGTAGTAATAATTTTATAGTATATATATAGATTATATTATCAGGTTGTACACCTTGAAAAAAATCTATATAAATTCTGCATTCCACAGAGCATTTGTCAAAACAAACAAGTAAAAATCAGCACCTATTTTTCAACATTACCACTTCTGGTGGCATTACCAGATGGGAACAATAAGATACTGATCAGAAAATAAAAAAGGCAAAACTGAAAAATCAGAAGAAAATAGAGGGTTTAAAAAGCTTCAATATATTGCTGGATAAGACTCTGGAGAGTCCCTTGAAATGCAAGAAGATCAAACTACTCAATCCTAAAGAAAATTAACCCTTAACATTCATTGGAAGGACTGATGCTAAAGCTGAAACTCCAAAACTTCAGGCACCTGATGCAAAGAGCTAACTCATTAGAAAAGACCCTGATGTTTGGTAAGATTGAAGGCAAAAGGAGAAAGGGGTGGCGGAGGATGAGATGGTTAGATAGCATCATTGACTCAATGCACATGAATTTGAACCTCTGCATAAGAAGCAAAGGATAAGTTGAAAAATGCCTGTTGGAGTGCTGTGTGTTTCAACACACACACACACACACACACACACACACACACACACCCTCAACAAAGACTGAAGTATATACTGTTTCCTGACATTGAAGAGAATCTGTCCAATCATTAGCTCTCTACTAAGCTAAATCAAAGATCTCAGTAACTGCACATAGAAAAGAATACAGATTTTTTAAATAGAATTAGTCCAAGAAAGTCAATGAGCAAATAACCAGAAACAAACAGCAACAACAATAATCCGTGGGAGGATGGACTGAGTCCCAGAGTTACCTTATCATAGTATTTAAGATGCCCAGTTTTCAAGAAAACATTATAGGAAACACAAAAACTTTTAAAAAGTGTCTCTTAAATACAGAAATAAGAGTCAATAAGAACCATCCTTAAGGAAGTCCTGACATTGGAATTATTGAGAGAGTTAAAGTTTCAGTTAGGTTCAGTCGCTCAGTAGTGTCTGACTCTTTGTGACCTCAAAAACTGCAGCACGCCATGCTCCCCTGTCCATCATCAAATCCCAAAGCCCACCCCAATCCATGTCCATTGAGTCAGTGATGTCATCCAACCATCTCATTCTCTGTCATCCCCTTCTCCTCCTGCCCTCAATCTTTCCCAGCATCAGGGTTTTTTCCACTGAGTCAGCTCTTAGCATCAGGTGGCCAAAGTATTGGAGTTTCAGCTTCAACATCAGTCCTTCCAATGAACAGCCAGGACTGATCTCCTTTAGGATGGACTGATTGTATCTCCTTGCAGTCCAAAGGACTCTCAAGAGTCTTCTCCAATGCCACAGTTCAAAAGCATCAATTTTTCAGTGGTCAGCTTTCTTTATAGTCCAGCTCTCACATCCATATATGACCACTGGAAAAACCATAGCCTTGACTAGCTGGACCTTTGTTGACAAAGTAATGTCTCTGCTTTTTAATATGCTGTCTATGTTGGTTATAACTTTCCTTCTAAGGAGTAAGCGTCTTTTAATTTCATGGCTGCAACCACCATCTGCAGTGATTTTGGAGCACAGAAAAATAAATTCAGCCACTGTTTCCACATCTATGTGAACTGAAGTGATAGGACTGGATGCCATGATCTTAGTTGTCTGAATGTTGAGCTTTAAGCCAACTTTTTTACTCTCCTCTTTCACTTTCATCAAGAGGCTCTTTAGTTTGTCTTCACTTTCTGCCATAAGAGTGTTGTCATTTGCATATCTGAGGTTATTGATATTTCTCCCAGCTCTTGATTTCAGTTTATGCTTACTCCAGCCCAGCGTTTCTCAGAATGTACTCTGCATACAAGTTAAATAAGCAGGGTGACAATATACAGCCTTGACGTACTCCTTTTCCTATTTGGAACCATTCTGTTGTTCCATGTCCAGTCCTAACAGTTGCTTCCTGAACTGCATGTAGGTTTCTCAAGAGACAGGTCAGGTGGTCTGGAATTCCCATCTCTTGAATGATTTTCCACAGCTTAATGTGATCCACACAGTCAAAGCCTTTGGCATAGTCAATAAAGCAGAAATAGATGTTTTTCTGGAACTCTCTTGTTTTTCCCATATCCAGCAGATGTGTTGGCAATTTAACCTCTGGTTCCTCTGCCTTTTCTAAAACCAGCTTGAACATCTGGTAGTTCAAGTTTCACATATTGCTGAAGCCAGGCTTGGAGCATTTTAAGCATTACTTTACTAGTGTGTGAGATGATTGCAATCGTGTGGCAGTTTGAGCATTCTTTGGCATTGCCTTTCTTTGGGGTTGGAATGAAAACTGAACTTTTTCAGTCCAGTGGCCACTGCTGAGTTTTCCAATTTGCTGGCATATTGTGTGCAGCACTTTCACAGCATCATCTTTTAGGATTTGAAATAGCTCCACTGGAATTCAATCACTTCCACTAACTTTGTTCTTAGTGATGCTTTCTAAGGCCCACTTGACTTCACATTCCAGGATGTCTGGCTCTAGGTAGTGATCACACCATCATGATTATCTGGATCATTAAGATCTTTTTTGTACAGTTATTCTGTGTATTCTTGCCACCTCTTCTTAATATCTTCTGCTTCTGTTAAGTCCATACAATTTCTGTCCTTTATTGAGCCCATTTTTGCATGAAATTTTCCCATGGTTACTCTGTTTTTCTTGAAGAGATCTCTAGTCTTTCCTATTCTATTGTTTTCCTCGATTTATTTACACTGATCGCTGAGGAAGGCTTTCTTATCTCTCCTTGGTATTCTTTGGAACTCTGCATTCAAATGGGTATATATTTCTATTATCCTTTGCTTTTCTCTTCCCTTCTTTTCACAGCTATTTGTAAGGCCTCCTCAGACAGTCATTTTGCCTTTTTTTCATTTCTTTTTCTTGGGTATGGTCTTGCTCCCTGTCTCCTGTACAATGTTACGAATCTCTGTGCATAGTTCATCAGACACTCTGTCTATCAGATCTAGTTCCTTAAATCTATTTCTCAATTTCACTGTATAGTCATAAAGGATTTAATTTAGGTCATACCTGAATGGTCTAGTGGTTTTCCCTACTTTCTTCAATTTCTGAATTTGGCAATAAGGGGTTCATGATCTGATCCATACTCAGCTCCCAGTCTTGTTTTTGCTGACTGTATACAGCTTGTCCAAATGCATCATTGACTATCTGATGATGTCCATGTGTAGAGTCTTCTCTTGTGTTGTTGGAAGAGGGTGTTTGCTACAACCAGTGTGTTCTCTTGGCAGAACTCTCTTAGCGTTTGTCCTATTTCATTCTGTACTTCAAGGCCAAATTTGCCTGTTACTCCAGGTGTTTTTTGACTTCCTATTTTTCATTCCAGTTCCCCATAATGAAAAGAACATCCTTTTTGGGTGTTAGTTCTAGAATGTCTTGTAGGTCTTCATAGAACTGTTCAGTTTCAGCTTCTTCGATGTTATTGGTCTGTGCAAAACAGTGATATTGAATGATTTGCCTTGGAAATAAACAGAGATTATTCTGTCTTTTTTTGAGATTGCATCCAAGTACCGCATTTTGGACTCTCTTGTTGACTATGATGGCTACTCCATTTCTTCTCAGGGATTCCTGCCCACAGTAGTAGATATAATGGTCATCTGAGTTAAATTCACCCATTCCAGCCATCTTAGTTCGCTGATTCCTAGAATGTCGATGTTCACTCTTGCCAACTGTTTGACCACTTCCAATTTGCTTTGATTCATGAACCTAACATTCCAGGTCTCTATGCAATATTGCTGTGTAAAGAACATTGAACCTTGCTCTATCTCCAGTCCCATCCACAACTGGATAAGGATACCATCCAAGATGGACGGATCGAGGTGGAGAGGTCTGACAGAATGTGGCCCACTGGAGAAGGGAAAGGCAAATCGCTTCAGTATTCTTGCCTTGAGAATCCTATGAACAGAATGAAAAGGCAAAAAGATAGGACACTGAAAGATGAACTCCCCAGGTCAGTAGGTGTCCAATATGCTACTGGTGATCAGTGGAGTTAAAGCTTCAGTTCAGTTCAGTTCAGTTGCTCAGTCGTGTCCGACTCTTCGTGACCCCATGAAATGCAGCACGCCAGCCCTCCCTGTCCATCACCAACTCCCGGAGTTCACTCAGACTCACGTCCATCGAGTCAGTGATGCCATCCAGCCATCTCATCCTCGTTCGTCCCCTTCTCCTCCTGCCCCCATCCCTCCCAGCATCAGAGTCTTTGCCAATGAGTCAACTCTTCGCATAAGGTGGCCAAAGTACTGGAGTTTCAATTTTAGCATCATTCCTTCCAAAGAAATCCCAGGGCTGATCTCCTTCAGAATGGACTGGTTGGATCTCCTTGCAGTCCAAGGGACTCTCAAGAGTCTTCTCCAACACCACAGTTCAAAGGCATCAATTTTTCGGTGCTCAGCCTTCTTCACAGTCCAACTCTCACATCCATACATGACCACTGGAAAAACCATAGCCTTGACTAGATGGATGTTAGTCAGCAAAGTAATGTCTCTGCTTTTGAATAAGCTATCTAGGTTGGTCATAATTTTTTTTCCAAGGAGTAAGTGTCTTTTAATTTCATGACTGCAGTTACCATCTGCAGTGATTTTTGGAGCCCCAAAAAATAAAGTCTGACACTGTTTCCACTGTTTCCCCATCTATTTCCCATGAAATGATGGGACTGGATGCCATGATCTTCGTTTTCTGAATGTTGAGCTTTAAGCTAACTTTTTCACTCTCCTCTTTCACTTTCATCAAGAGACATTTTAGTTCCTCTTCACTTTCTGCCATAAGGGTGATGTCATCTGCATATCTGAAGTTATTGATTTTTCTCCCGGTAATCTTGATTCCAGCTCGTACTACTGCCAGTCCAGCATTTCTCATGATGTACTCTGCATATAAGTTAAATAAGCAAGGTAACAATATACAGCCTTGACGTACTCCTTTTCCTATTTGGAACCAGTCTGTTGTTCCATGTCCAGTTCTAATGTTGCTTCCTGACCTGCATACAGATTTCTTAAGAGGCAGGTCAGGTGGTCTGGTATTCCCATCTCTCTCAGAATTTTCCACAGTTTATTGTGATCCACACAGTCAAAGGCTTTGGCATGGTCAATAAAGCAGAAATAGATGTTTTTTTGGAACTCTCTTGCTTTTTCCATGATCCAGTAGATGTTGGCAATTTGATCTCTGGTTCCTCTGCCTTTTCTATAACCAGCTTGAACATTAGGAAATTAAGGCCCTTTTAAGAATGTGGTGACATTCTCCTTCATGCGTTCCTTAACTTTTGTGAAACAATGTATCTTGCCCAAGAACTGGCCTTTCTTTAGGAGCTAATGATCACACAGCACAAAGGAAATGTTTTCTTTAGGTTCTATGTTAATAGATATAAGTGTAACAAATGTTGCCTGGGAAACTGTTTCTCAAGATTTCGACCCTAATTACACAGCAAGTGTATCTTACCCAGAGAAGTTGCCTGGAACCCATTCTTTCTGTCTAATCTTGTGCCAAAGTTATCTCAGAATGAATGCCTTGGGAAAGGGTCTGGTGGAACTCTTATAACCTTGAGGTATTCTTTTTATCTATTTTCTGCAGCCCGTTGAGAAGTATACAGTTCAGTTCAGTTCAGTCACTCAGTGGTGTCTGACTCTCCGCGACCCCATGGACTGCAGCACGCCAGGCCTCCCTGTCTATCACCAACTCCCAGAGTTTACTCAAAATCATGTCCATTGAGAAGTATATAAGGCCTGCTTAAACTAGTGAGGTGGGTACTCTCCTACCCGCTTCTGATGTTTATGTAAAGTGTGAAAGTTGCTCAGTTGTGTCCAACTCTTGCAATCCCATAGACTCTACAGTCTATGGAGTTCTCCAGGCCAGAATAATGGAGTGGGTAGCCGTTCCCTTCTTCAGGGGATCATCCCAACCCAGACTTGAACTCAGGTCTCCCACATTGCTGGCAGATTACTTTACCAGCTGAGCCTCCAGGGAAGCCCTCTGATGTCATGTCAGAAGTTTTTCTGTCACTTTCACTTTAAATAAAAATCTGCATAAAGGTTTGAATGACTGAGACCTGTCTTTGATCCAGGAGTTAAATCCTCTCCTTCGGAGACCATGAATCCTGTGGCACCATTCACCATAAGCTATTATTATGAGAGAAAGAATTTTAAACCCCTATCATAAATGTATTCAAAAAGTAGAGCAAATTATATCTTAAAAATGGAACTGTTGGAACATTGTTTCACTGAATAAAAATATAAATAAATGAATAGAAAATATTTTAAAATAACTAAATAGAAATTCTGTGTTTAGAAGTAAAATTTGAAATTACAATTTTACAAATGGCTCAATAGCAGATTTTAGAACCAAAGCAGAAAAAAATCCTCAAAAAAGATAAATCAATTGAGATTATCTAGTCAGAGAAACAGAGATAAGTGAAAATATGGAAAAATTACAAAATTCTCAGTGACTTGTGGAGCACCATGAATCTCATCAATGCATGAAAAATAAGATTCATAGAGTTATGGAGAAAGGGAGTAGAGAAAGATGGCTGGAACTTTTTTTAGTTTTAGTGAAAAGCTTTCATCTATACCTAGGAAGCTTAACAAACTGAAAGGAGGATAAATTCAGAGACATAGACCTTGAAGTGAAGTCGCTCAGTCATGTCCAGCTCTTTGCGACCCCATGGACTGTAGCCTATCCTCCGTCCATGGGATTTTCCAGGCAAGAGTGCTGGAGTGGATTGCTATTTCCTTCTCCAAGGGATCTTCCTGACCCAGGAATCAGACCTGGGTCTCCCACATTGCAGGCAGATGCTTTACCATCTGAGCCACTAGGGAAGTCCATCCTGCTATATAGCATAGCACCAATAGTTAACAACATTACATTGTATACATAATGAATTTTCTAAAGGGTAGATCTTAAGCATTCTCACCATAAAAAATGCATTATAATACATAATAACTCGTTAAAATATAATAATATTAAAGAAGACCAGAGGAAACTTTTGGAGGTAGTTGACACATTTATAATATAGTTTGTAGGGATGGTTTCTCAGATATAGGCTTATCTCTAAACACATCAAGTCATATAAACTAAATACATATAGCTTTTTGTATTCCAATGATATCTCAATAAATTTATTTTTTAAAGAGTACAGATCTAGATACATCATAGAAAAACTGTCAAAAACAAACAAACAAAAAATATCTTCAAAGCTGTAAGAGAAAAATGATTTAATGGTATGAATCTTATCTCAATAAATGTTATTGAAACAAGAATGAATGTGTATAAGAGGCCATAAAAATAGAAAACATTATAAGGAAAAGTGTTTACTTGTAAGAGTTAGAAACATTAATGACATTTTTATTTGTTCAAAATGTTGTTTTCATTGGGAAGATCAATCAAAGAATGACTGACATACTAATCAATTCGACTTAAAATCAGTAATTTCTGAATTCACCTCTTTGGCTTTATGGAGATACTGGTTTCTTCTTTAATGAGAGTTAATTAGGCACTTCTCTCAGCCATTTGATGACTGCTCAGAAAAAGACAAAATAAATGAAAAGCAATAAATACCATGCTTAGAAATTGAAAGAAAATATATGTCTTTTAGAAAAGTGTTCTAGTGAACTAAAAATGAAATAATTCATTGAGATTCGAGCATTTTTTTCCTATTACCCTACAATATGTTATTTTTCATTGTAAAAAGGGTTTTGAATTAGGCTATAATATCATAAGCAGTGAGACACTCTCTTTCAAAAGTACCTGGAAGATTTTCAACATGGAAATGGAGTCTAAACATATTTAGAAAATAGTTGCTTTCCTCCAAATCAAACCAAAATACATCTATCTTTTAAAGACATACTGGTTTTGAAGTTCCTACATTTTAGTTAGAGAAAATTTCTTTTTACAACTATATATTCTAGCAGCCTTGAGGCACAAAACTGAAAGACTATTCTACAGATTGAATAAATGGCCAATTCTTAAGCCATTTTTGACAATTCACTGGATATTCAGAATGGAAACTGTATCTTAAATCTTTTTAAGGGCAAATTCATTTTTATGGAAACAAAGAAAGACAAGTTACACTTTTTTTCAACATTCTTATTGTGAACAGTAAAATACTGTTAGACATAGAGACTGCCAACATAGAGACTGCCAACATAGAGACTGCAATAGCATAGATGAAGTTTAAAGTTGAATGCAAAATTAGATTTTAACATCAGACAAGAATCTAAGAAGCCAGGCAATTAAAATGAAATTATATGTATTTGTTTAATTTACAAGTATTTTAAATAACAGAGTCTCTGTAATGATTAAACACTCTTATTTCCTAAAATAGGTTGAATTAACATCTAAATATTTACTTATAGAAGATTAGAAAAATTAACTGCTTCTACCCACTAGGAAAAATACAGACACTTTAAAAAATTCCATGTATTTTCTGAAGTTAATTTTTCACCATTAGGCAATGATATTGATGTCTTTTCTCAAGTAGATGGCTATTGGGGCTAGATTAGTTAATTTCAAATTTATTTACACTATGTTAAAGATATAATAATAATTATTATTATTATTTTAAAAAAATGTTTAACAAACCATTCAAACTTAGTAAACCGGCTCTTCCACTCTGGGCTTGATGCTGTTTTGTGGAACAGTAAGCACACAAAGATTGAAATTAATAAGTACAGGACCTGGTATAGTGCCTCCTTCAGGCAAATGGTGTAGAAAATTAAAATCAGCCAGCATACTGCGTACACTTATTTCTTCAGTGGCTAGGCAAAAATGGGCACTCAGTGGTACCTGGGGCTACACTGACGTTTCCACAGTAAGAGTAAAGTCTGCAGAGAAATCTGAAGGGGGAAAAAAGAAGCTCCACTATTTAAAGAATATGTTACATGGGCTAAAGTGATTAATTTATATAACAACAGCATAAGAACAAAAATCCTAGTGAATTAAACCAACTATTTTATTATAATGTATATATGCAATGTTCTAATTTATTTAAACCAATTTAACATTAGTTGCAAGTCATTTTTATTACATTATATATTGAAGATAATTGTTTTCCTTGAAATGGATGCTCTTATTCCTTCAATTTGTACATATTAAAAATAATAGTTAAATGATTTTCTCCCTTTTTTTAAGGAAAAACATCATAATGAGTGGATGAAAGTGGAAGACATAGACACATTTACATGCAAGAGATGTTTTGTGAAAGTCTGTTTCCTTAAGAGGAAATAATTTTAAAGCAAACAAACAGCCTTGTTATTTAGATTTAAAATATTCCATTTAAAGTCGTTACATTGGAAAACAAGAGAATTGCCAAGGGCATTAATTAAACATTAGAGATATTAAGTTAAAATAAAATAAATTACATGTTACAGCAAATATGTATAACTGTTAGAAATATAGCTCTATACTACTTGAAAAAAAGTTAATTCATAAGCATACTCTAGTATTCTTAGGAAATTAATGGATTGAAAAGGTTATCTCTTTTCTACTCAAATGAATTACTCATGAAATAATAGCCAATATGACATCTGTTAATAAGCCAGGTTCTAATATCACAGAGGAAAAGAAAATGAACCATCTTCAGATTAGCATGAATCATAGCTGCTTGAAGGCAGATATTTGCCCTAAAAAGCACCATATGGATGAAGAATCAACTAAGCAAGTCTTACCATGAGTTGCATATTTTGAGTAAGACTTTGGTTGTATATTTTTAAATGAGGCTCTATGCCTTATACTTGTATATTTGTAATGATTTTATTTATATACAATATTGGAAGTCTCATTTTATTTCATTTCATGTAAAAAGACATATGCTAAAGTGTTTATCAGGTGGCTTTACACAATCAGGACAGCCCTGATAGCTCGGTTGGTAAAGGAGCCGCCTGCAATGAAGGAGACCCTAGTTGGATTCTTGGGTTGGGAACATCTGCTGGAGAAGGGATAGGATACTCACACTAGTATTCTTGGGCTTCCCTTGTGGCTCAGCTGGTAAAGAATCCTTCCACAATATGGGAGACCTGGGTTTGATGCCTGGTTTATGAAGATCTCTTGGAGAAGGGAATAGCTACCCTCTCCAGCATTATGGCCTGGAGAATCCCATGGTCTGTATAGTCCATGGGGTCCCAAAGAGTTGGATAGTACTGAGGGACTTTCACTTTTTACACAATCAAGTTTTAGTAAATTATCATGGCACTAAAGTTGTAACCTTAGTGCATATAAGGGTGATATTAACTAAGAGACTCATAGTTGAGGTACTAGCTGGGTTACATTTTGGAACTATCTTCCATTTGCTTATTTTGGCACACATAGAATATAGGCTGTCTTTACATTTCACATTTTCCACTAATATGTTTCTGGCTATGTGCTGAATTGCATTTTTCTGGTTTTAAAAAAGACATGCATTGAAAAATATTATATAACATACTGAATACTTACACATTTCAAAAGACTCAAAAGTAATAACAACACATTTTTGAGATTTGAATGCTACTAAGCTAAGTTAAAAAACTACTTGCTTTAAAACTGATTATTCACTACAATGGATTTAGGCATTTTGAAATATCACATTAATTTTTATAACCTATTATGTCGTCTAGAAACTCACAAATCTTCATACAATGCATGTTTTTAATAAAGTGATTTTCAGCAGCTAGAACATTCATAAAATGTTTATGCTGAAATCAAGGATAGTAACATGGGTTTTGGGTACTTCTAAAAATGTATATATCCAAATTAGAAAAAGGCATTTGATTAATAAATGGTCACAATTTTGACTTTAATTTGATTAAAAGGATTTGCTTTATATAATTATGATGACACAGTCTTTAGCTTTTCAAAATCTGGGGAAAATAAGGCAATTCTAACTATAGTAGATGGTTCAGAGTAAGAAATTTTTTATTTCACCAAGTCATTAAGTGAAACACAGAAACATCATCATATGTGACGTAGAAATGCAGAGTTAAGTAAACCAGAAAATAATAGTAAATTTCCATGAATGGTCCAATATTTCTGGGATACTTTATTTTACTCCACTGTTAAATTTTTCATAGATTTGCATATGATGTGTTGCAAAATAATTTTATAATGTAGGTTTTTATATTTTGCTTCCTTTAGGAAAAGAGATTCATTGAACACAGTCTTAAAATTATTTAAGCCATTTAAATGTTCAAAACAAAAACTATCAATATTGAGGCCTTCTGATCTGAGATGCGTAAAATCTTTAAATTTTACTTACCTATTCATCTTACTCTTATGTTTAGTTTCCTTATAATGCTAATCATTTTATTTCATTTTTAATATCAAACACAAAATCTGGTCTTTAATGTCTTCTTCAAAAATTAACTCTCCAAAAACATACAGCAGGTGTAGTGCTAAATAAATGAGATTCCTAAAAACACTTAAGTGATTAAGACTACTACTTTTTAGAAAACTAAGATCATGGCATACAGTTCCATCACTTCATGGCAAATAGATGGGGAAACAGTGGAAACAGTGGCTGACTTTATTTTTCTGGGCTCCAAAATCACTACAGATGGTGACTGCAGCCATTAAATTAAAAGACACTTACTCCTTTTAAGGAAAGTTATGACCAACCTAGACAGCATATTAAAAAGCAGAGACGTTACTTTATCAACAAAAGTCCATCTAGTCAAGGCTATGGTTTTTCCAGTGGTCATGTATGGATGTGAGAGTTGGACTATAAAGAAAGCTGAGCACAGAAGAATTGATGCTTTTGAACTGTGGTGTTGGAGAAGCCTCTTGAGAGTCCATTGGACTGCAAGGAGATCCAACCACTCCATCCTAAAGGAAATCAGTCCTGAATATTCACTGGAAGGACTGATGTTGAAGCTGAAACTCCCAATACTTTGGCCACCTGATGGGAAGAGCTGACTCATTTGAAAAGACCCTGATGCTGGGAAAGATTGAGGCAGGAGGAGAAGGGGACGACAGAAGATGAGATGGTTGGAGGGCATCACTGACTCAACAGACATGGGTTTGTGGTGATGGACAGGGAGGTCTGGCATGCTGCGGTTCATGGGGTTCATGGGGTTCATGTCCACAAAGAGTTGGACATGACTGAGTGACTGAACTGAACTGAACTACTTTTTAAAAGAGTAAATATCTTCAAATTTCAACAACTCCATTTTTATAGTTCTTGAAAAACTTGGTCAATTTTTTAAAAAAGTTTATTCAACTTCTATCCCAATAATAATGAATTAAACATTAACATGCCTATATCATGCCAAAATAAGTAGAACTTTTCTCACTAGAGTTATCTTTTAGTTTTTTTTTTTAAATATTACTGAGAACTTCTTATATTTTCCTTTTTCTCTACACTGTTATCTGTATGCCACTGAACACAGTTTTTATTACACTATACATCTTTTCTTACTGATTTCAAAGAATTTATGTGTTAAAAATTTTTTTTTTTACATTGGGAACTGGTTTTATTTTAGTTCCTAGGTATGATTCAAAGATTTATATTTATTTCAGTAAAGCCAATGTGGTTTAGGTTATTCCAAAAAGTAACTTCAAATCAATTGAGTATTGTTGACTGAGTGATAAGTAGTATTTTTGTGAATTACTGATGTATAGATGTTGCTTCATGTATGAATTTTTGGATACTAGATATTAGTGTATTTAATATATCCATAAATTGTGCAACATATGTTACATTCTTTAATTATACCTTTTTATTATTACCCTAATCCTAGATGTCGATATCCAGAGTTACTGAATAAAGTTTAGTGATTATAATGTCATTTTATCAATAAAGAAGTGGATGCTTCTAAAAGTGAAATCACGAGAAAACTAGTCTGCAGAAATTTTATGTTAAGATAAGGCCTCATTTAATGTCTCTGCTCTACTCTCACCCAGCTTATTTAACTTATATGCAGAGTACATTAAGTGAAATGCCAGGCTGGATGAAGCACAAGCTGAAATCAAGATTGCTGGGAGAAATATCAATAACCTCAGATATGCAGATGACACCACCCTTATGGCAGAAAGTGAATAAGAAATAAAGAGCCTCTTGATGAAAGTGAAAGAGGAGAGTGAAAAAGCTTCCTTAAAACTCAACATTAAAAAAAACTAAGACCATGGCATCTGGTACCATCACTTAATGGCAAATAGATGGGGAAAAAGTGGAAACAGTGAGAGACTTTATTTTGGGGGGCTCCACAATCACTGCAAATGGGGACTGCAGCCATAAAATTAAAAGATGCTTGGTCCTTGCAAGGAAAGCTATGATCAACCTAGACAGCATATTAAAAAACAGAGACATTACTTTGTCAACAAAGGTCCATTTAGTCAAGGCTATGGTTTTTCCTGTGGTCATGTATGGATGTGAGAGTTGGACTATAAAGAAAGCTGAGTGCCAAAGAATTGATGCTTTTGAACTGTGGTGTTGGAGAAGACTCTTGAGAGTCCCTTGGACTGCAAGGAGATCCAACCAGTCCATCCTAAAGGAAATCAGTCCTGAATATTCACTGGAAGAATGGATGATGAAGCTGAAACTCCAATACTTTGGCCACCTGATGCGAAGAACTGACTCATTTGAAAAGACCCTGATGCTGGGAAAGATTGAAGACAGCAGGAGAAGGTGATGAAAGAGGATGAGATGGTTGGATGGCATCACCGATAATGGACTTGAATTTGAACAAGCTCCAGGAGTTGTTGATGGACATGGAAGCCTGGTGTGCTGCACTCTATGGGGTCACAAAGAGTCAGACAAGACTGAGTGACTGAACAACAACATAACTGTCATAGATACAACTCTAACCTGCAGCCTCTTCAACAACAAGCCAAGGAGGCTGAACCACACTCTTTCCCACAGTCCATAATGCTGCCAACTTCCAGGTTTTCTGTCCTCACTTGTAAACTGGATTGAACCAGAAAAAGTCAGTTGTTGCATCCAACATATCACTTAAGATGCCACACTTCGAATTAGCTGGTCTCCAGCTGCCCCCACCAAAAACCTTCACATAGACTATGCCTATCAATATAAAGCCTCCCACTCTCTTGGCTGGCTTTGAATCTCTGCAAAACAGAAATGATGATGGCTGACTCTGTCACTATAGAAAATTGTTGAATAAACAGCCTCTGGGCTTTTTTCATGTTTGGATAGTGTTTATTTTCCTGGAGACTTCACTGAGACAAGGTGTGCATCAAGTATCATCATGGATCCCAGACACATGTAGGTGTACATGTAGTGAACATGTAGTTATACACGTAGGTCTCTTATGCATTGCTGATAATGGCTTGAAAAGTCTGCTGGTAATACAAGTGGAGGGGAGAAGACACATTTAAGAGATACTATTAAGATGTTACCTAATGAAAATAAATTAATATAGCAATTATGATTTGATCATTATCACATATCAGTGTCACATAGGGAATATAAAAGTAAAAACAAATTGTAGGGACTTCCAGGAAAAATTTCATGTTTAAAGCATTTATGAGCAGTGCTTAAATAAAAATTGTAAAAATCTGGAAAGAGATTCATAGTCCCCAGTGTAATAGCTTGCATTTGAAGACATGGACTTAGATAATGCCATTCAGATACTATAACGCAGAAAATGTGTGGATATAAAAATGGTAAAGGTCTGAGAGATGATTTGAGGATCCACCTATAAAACATGGATGGCAGAGAAGATTGCACTAAATAAATGGAGAAAGAAAGTCCACAGGAAAAATGCTAAGTTAGAATGGTGTCATCAAAGTCAGCAATACAGACAACTTTGAAGAAAAAGAGAAGGTTGAATTTTGTCAAATGTCACAGACAGGATTAAGTAAGATAAGAATGAACAGGAGAGATCACTGATGATATTAGTGAGCTCATATACATCAGTGTGATGGGAGTGAAAGCAGGAACATAATCAATTGGAGATTACCAACACCACAAGCAGCACCAGAAAATGGGATTTACTCTATAAAGAGACAGGAGGGAACTGTGAGCAGACTGCACGTTTCAAAAGAGAGTTTAATTAATGTAATTTATGATATATCAGTAAAGTGGTATCCTATATGGTATTTAAAATTCATGTTGGACAAGAAAATTCACTAATATAGGGTTATGTTGAAATATATTAATTAAAAAATAAATATAGATATATTTCTCATTTCAAAAGACAAAAATGTTAGGTAGGCCAAAAAGTTCATTCTTATTTTCATACCATCCTGAGGAAAAATCTGAATGAACTTTTGGGCTACCCAATGACTTTGTGAATCTGTCTATAAAATCATTATTAAGCAGCATTCTCTCTTTGCTGAGAAATGCTTTTTTATATTCATAGAAAGAATGTTGCTTATTTTCAAAACTATGTATGATGATCAGATCATACAGATTTTTAAAATAGAAATAAAACTAACAAACATGGGATATTTTATGATGAGGGAGATAATTATAGCTTTTCTTCTATTTTTAATGCAAAAATATATTGCTATTGAAACAAAATTTATATGTTAGTTTCCAATTTGATATGTTATGACAGCTGTGCAAACCATGCAAAGCAAGATATAAAATATTTCCGTCGTCCAAGAAATTTTTGTTTGTTGCTGTCTATGCGTTCCTCACTTCGGCCAGTGATATTAACATCATAGATCAATTTTGTTTATTTTTTTGACTTCATATAAATAGAATCATAGATTATGTACTGTTTTTGTCTTCCTCCTATAGCTCAGCATAATGTTTTCGAGATTCACTTATGCCATTATGTGTACATGGAGTTCTTTTTTTAATTGATCAGCAATATTCTGATATATGAAATACTAAAATTTGAATATCTGTTCTCCTAGTGATAGATATTTGGTTGGTTTCTAATGTATAGCTATTTTGATTAAAGCTGTTGTAAATATTGTTATATACTTTTTATAAAGAACTGTAAAGTAAAATAAAGTAAAAAAAATAAAAAAAGAATAAAATATTTTTTCAAAGTTGATATACAGTTTTCTACTCCAGTCATTAATGCATGAGAATTTCAACTGTGCCCTATTTTTGTCAGCAGTAGTATGAATTGCTTCATTTCTAGACATTGTAGGGTTTTTAGTCTTTATCTCATTGACAAGGTAACAACGTTGGTAAAATTTCAGGTACTTACTGATCATTTCTCTATCTTCTTTTGTAAAGGGTTTTTCATCATATGTGTTTAATTAGATCGTTGCATATTTATTATGGATTTGTAGGAGATTTGAAAATAGTTTATATATGTGATTCATTTCTGAGCAATATGAATTACAGATGAGTCTTTCCACACCTGTAATTGGTCTTTTCTTTCCTAAGTGCTGTCTTTTCATAAGCTGGCAGATTTTATTTTTGCAAAGTTCAACCATCACTTTTAATGATTAAATTTTCCTATGTTAAAAAAAAAATCTTATTTTACCCCAAGTTGTGAAGACAGTTTTCCCTGTGGAGGCTTTATGGTTCTAGTTTATCCTTTTAACCCTATAATCCATCTTGAATTGATATTTTTATTAAGCTTGGTAGATATCAAGATATTAATATTTTTTTTCTTTATGACTATACAGCTCTTCCAAATCATTTGTTAAAAAGAGACCTTTCAAGCAAGTCTATTTTTGGACTTTAATTCTCTTCCATTTACCAATTTCCATTTTCAATCAGTACCAGTCTCTAAATTAATATATCTTCCTTAATAAATCTTCAGATCGGGTAAACTAAGTCCTCCAAATGTGTTCCTTACATATTTCTTTGATTATTTTGGGTATTTTAGATCCTTTGCTTTTCAATGAAGTTTCAGAAACAAACAAACAAACAGTTGCTTGGGGGATGGAGAGTGAAGAACTGTTAACATTTTAATTGGGAATGTGCCAAATTATTAGATAAATACGAAGAGGTCTGAAACCTTAACAGTACTGAATTTTTCAATGCATGAGCACTTATCTCCCAACTAGTTTGGGTCCTCCGTAAGATGTCCTTGGTATTTTGTAGTTTTTTGGCAGTTTTAATATTTTTTCATGCAGATGTCTTACATATTCTATGGTGGATTTGTTGTGGTTTATGGTTCTTTTTGATGATATTTCAATAATATTGTGTGTATGTACATAAATTATATATATAATTTATATATAAAATTATAAGTGTTATGGATATAATGTCAATTACAATTGTTTGATATAGCATGAGTATGTGTATATTATATGTATAATGTAATGTATATATGGGTGCTTTCCTAGAGGCTCAGTGGTAAGAAACCCATTTGCCATGCAAGAGATGAGAGTTTGATACCTGGGTTGAGAAGATACCCTGGAGAAAGCAATGGCAACATACTCCAGGATCCTTGTCTAGGAAATCCCATGGTCAGAGGAGCCTGGCGAGCTATAGTCAATGAGATCGCACAAGAGTTGGAAATGACTTAGCAACGAAAGAACAACAACATACATATACAGTTTCAGTTCAGTTCAGTCGCTCAATCGTGTCTGACTCTGCAACCTCATGGACTGTAGCACACCAGGCCTCCCTGTCCATCACCAACTCCCAGAGCTTGCTCAGACTCATGTCTGTTGCGTCAGTGATGCCATCCAACCGTCTTATCCTCTGTCACCCCATTCTCCTCCTGCCTTCAATCTTTCCCAGCATCAGGGTCTTTTCCAATGAACCAATTCTTCCCACTAGGTGACCAAAATATTGGAGCTTTAGTTTAAACATCAGTCCTTCCAATAAATATTCAGGATTGGTTTCATTTAGGATTGATTAGTTTGATCTCCTTGCAGTCCAAGTACTCTCAAGAGACTTCTCCAACACCACAGTTCAAAAGCATTAATTCTTCGGCGCTTAGCTATCCTCATAGTTCATCTCTCACATCCCTACATTACTACTGGAAAAACCAGTAGTCAAAACAGTCAGCTTTGACTAGATTGACCTTTGCTGACAAAGGAATCTCTCTACTTTTTAATATGCTGTCTAGGTTGGTCATAGCTTTTCTACCAAGGAGCAAGCTTCTTTTAATTTCATGGCCACAGTCACCATCTGCAGTGATTTTGGAGCCCCCCAAATTAAAGTCTGTCACTGTTTCCACTGTTTCCCAATCTATTTGCCATGAGGTGATGGGACCAGATACCACAATCTTAGTTTTTTGAATGTTGAGTTTTAAGCCAACTCTTTCATTCTCTTCTTCACTTTCATCAAGAGTCTCTTCAGTTCCTATATGCATTCTGCCGTAAAGATGGTGTTATCTGCATATCTGAGGTTATTGATATTTCTGGATTCCAGCATTTTGCAAAATGTACTCTGCATATATGTTAAATAAACAGGGTGACAATATACAGCCTTGAGGTATCCCTTTCCCAATTTGTAACCGGTCCATTGTTCCATGTCCAGTTCTAACTGTTGCTTCATCACCCACATACAGATTTCCCAGGAGGCAGGTAATGTGGTCTAGTATTCCTATCTCTTGAAGAATTTTCCAGTTTGTTGTGATCCACACAATCAAAGGCTATAGCATAATCAAAGAAATGGATGTTTTTCTGGAACTCTCTTCCTTCTCGATGGTCCAATGGATGTTGGCAAGTTGATCTCTTTCCTCTGCCATTTCGAAATTCAGCTTAAACATCTGGAAATTCTTGTTTCACATACTGTTGAAGCCTGGCTTGGAGAACTTTGAGCATTAATTTGCTTGCATGTGAGACTAGTGCAACTGTGCGGCAGATTGAACATTCTTTAGCATTGCCTTTCTTTGGGATTGGAATAAAACCCGACATTTGTCACTACTGAACTTTCCAAATTTGCTGGCATATTGAGTGCAGCACTTCCACAGCATCATCCTTTTGGACTTGAAATAGCTTAGCTGAATTCCATCACCTCCACTAGCTCTGTTCACAGTGATGCTTCCTAATGCCCACTTGACTACATGTGCTAGGATTTCTGTCTCTCGTTGAGTGGTCACACCGTCGTGGTTATCTGGATTCTTTAGTGTTTTATTGTCACCTCTTCTTAATACCTTCTGCTTCTGTTAGGTCCATACCATTTCTGTTCTTTATTGTGCCCATCTTTGCGTGAAATGTTCCCTTGATATCTCTAATTTTCTTGAAAATATTTCTAGTCTTTCCCATTCTGTTGTTTTATGCTAGTTCTTTGCATTAATTACTGAGTATATCTTTCTTATCTCACCTTGCTATGCTTTGGAAGTTTGCATTCAGATGCATGTATCTTTCTTTTTCTCTTTTGCTTTTAGCATCTCTTCTTTTCTCAGTTATTTGCAAGACCTCCTCAAACAGCCATTTTGCCTTATTTGCCTTCCTTTTTCTTGGGGATGGTCTTGATCACTGCCTTCTGTACAATGTCATGAACCTCCGTCCATAGTTCTTTAGGTACTCTATCAGATATCATCCCTTGAATATGTTTGTTACTTCCACTGTATGATCACAAGGGATTTGATTTAGGTAATATCTTAATGGTCTAGTGGTTTTCCGTACTTTCTTCAATGTAAGTCTGAATTTGGCAATAAAGGGTTCATGATCTGAGCCACAGTCAGCTTCCATCTTGTTTTTGCTGACTTTATAGAGCTTCTCCATCTTCGGCTGCAAAGAATATAATCAATCTGATTTAGGGGTTGACCATCTGGTGATGTCCATGTGTAGAGTCTTCTCTTGTGTTGTTGGAAGAGGGTGTTTGCTATGACCAGGACATCCTCTTGGCAGAACTCTGTTAGCCTTTGCCCTGCTTCTTTCTGTACTCCAAGGCCAAACCTGCCTGTTACTTCAAATATTTATTGACTTCCTACTTTTACATTTCAGTCCCCTATGATGAAAAGGACATCTTTTTTGGGTCTTAGTTCTAGAAGTTCTTATAGGTCATCATAGAACTGTTCAACTTCAGCTTCTTTGACATTAGTGGTTGGGACATAGACTTGGGTTACTGTGATATTCAATTATTTGCCTTGGAAATGAACAGAGATCATTCTGACATTTTTGAGATTGCACCCAAGTATTGCATTTCAGACTCTTTTCTTGACTATGAGAGCTAGTCCATTTCTTCTAAGGGATTCTTGCCCACAGTAGTAGATATAATAGTCATCTGAATGAAGTTCACCCATTCTAGTCCATTTTAGTTCATTGATTCCTAAAATGTCAATGTTCACTCTTGCTGTCTCTTGTGTGACCACTTCCAATTTACCTTGATTCATGGACCTAACATTCCAGTTTCCTATGCAATATTGTTTTTTATAGCACCGGACTTTACTTCTATCACCAGTCACATCCACAACTGGGCATTTTTTTTCAGTTTGACTCTGCCTCTTCATTCTTTCTGAGGTATTTCTCCACTCTTCTCCAGTAGCATACTGGGCACCTACATCAACCTGAGGAGTCATATCTTTTTGCTGTTTCATACTGTTCCTGGAGTTCTCAAGGCAAGAATGCTGAAGTGGTTTGCCATTCCCTTCTCCATTGGACCATGTTTTGTCAGAATGCTCCACCATGACCCATCCATTTTGCATGGCCCTACATGGCTCTTAGTTTCATTGAGTTAGACAAGGCTGTGCTCCAAGTGATCAGTTTGGTTTATTTTCTTTGATTACAGGTTATATATGTATTATTTTATGCTGTAAACAAGTATTTGCTGAAACCTACACTTTGTCTGCAATGAGCAACATAAAATATAGTGCCCCAAGATCAGAACAGGTAAATAGGAAATAACAATAAAAAAATGTTGCTTAGAGAAAGCAAGAAAATACTTCAAACATCAAAAGGCACTGAGAGTAAACAAAATGCCTACATATCTCTTTCAAATGGAATCCTGAATGTCCTAGCTTTAGCTGAGTTTTGTTCCTAAGTTCCTGTAGGATGTAAGATATTTCACTGAATTTCTGTATTAACCTACAACACAGGTTTTGGCCTGTAATCATGTCTGATAAACACAATCTGACATCCAGAGCTTAATCATGACAGGATTTGATTTATGGCAACTGTCTTTTCTACTTGATAAGCATCCATTTCACTCAGACCAAGACAACTTAGCAGACTTCAGGGTCAGTAAAATTTTCAACCTATTTTTTTTCTCTCTCTTTCTCTCACACACACACATTTTCCCCTCTCCTTTTATTTTTCAAATTTGAAATAAAACTAACAATATGTAAATAGTTAAAGACAGTCATAAAGAAAGCTCCCTAATCCCACTGCTTGTCTACTTATAGAATCCTCCATCTTGGGCTTTCCAGGTGGCTCAAGTGGTAAAGAATCCACCTGCCAATGCAGAGGATGAAAGAGGAGGGTTTGATCCCCGAATTCAGAAAATCTCCTGGAAGAGGAAATGGCCCTAGTATTCTTGTCTGGAAAATTCCACGGACAGAGGAAACTAGTAGGCTATAGCCCATGGGGTCAGATAGGACTGAGCATGCACACACACATATATACACACATTCTCAATTATTCCTGCATTGCAAACAGTATATTTTGTTTCTTGTGGTCTTTAATTTCCTTTTCTTGGTGAAACTTTTGTCTACGTATAAATAAAATTATAACTTACTTATTTGCCATTGTTTATTTTTCAGAGACATCTTGGTACTGGGTATTTAAAATAACCAAAAACAATGAAATAATAATAGACACTAAGAATAAAACAATAAATTTTTTTGGTGTCAAATAATGCAAAATACATAAGAAAATTTAATTAAATAAGATCATACTACACGACTCATCTGTGAATGAATATTTATGATGACAAAATATACAAATCATCTTGGTCAATATCCCTTGGGCCCTTGGGCCCTTTCTCGTAGCATGAGATTTGTGTGATATGTATGGTGAGGACCTGGAGAAGGAGCCAAATCTTTTATCTCCATATTTATGCCAAAAGATATACATGAAAATTAAAACTTAAAATGAGCATATAATCATATTGCTTTGAATATGGAAATACAAAGCAGAAGAAATAGTTAAGTGTTGGCTGTCCCAATATAAAGCAATTAAAAATGCAAAGGAATTGGAGGAAATTATCAGAAAAATTAACATTTTACATTATATAATGTTATATTAAAGCTGTAAGGCAAAAATGCTAAAAATTTGTAAAATGTGCAAATAAATGTTAAACTTTGAAAAAATTATATTTGTATAGGTGGGCATGAAACAATAAGACATGGCTAACAAAGTATCAATTTTCTCACATATTCAGACATATTTTTATTTTGGAATGATAGGCCATCTATAAAGCACCATATATACAAATAATTACGGGAAACATCAGTTTTCATTCCAATGCCAAAGAAAGGCAATGCCAACGAATGTTCAGACTACCATGCAATGGCATTCATCTCACACACTAACAAAGTAATGCTCAAAATTCTCCAAGCCAGGCTTCAACAGTACATGAACTGTGAAATTCCAGATGTTCAAGCTGAATTTAGAAAAGGCAAAGGAAACAGATCAAATTGCCAACATCTGTTGGATCATTGAAAAAGCAAGAAAATTCCAGAAAAACCTCTACATCTGTCTTATTTACTATGCCAAAGCCTTTGATTGTGTGGATCACAACAAACTTTGGAAAATTCTTCAAGAAATGAGAATACCAGACCACCTTACCTGCCTTCTGAAAAAGGTCAAGAACAAACAGAACCATACATGGAACGACGGACTGGTTCAAGATTGGGACAGGAGTATGTCAACGCTATATATTGAAACCTTGCTTATTTAAATTATATTCAGAGAACATCATGTGAAATGCCCAGCTGGATGAAGCACAAGCTGGAATCAAGATTGCCAGAAATAATATCAATAACCTCAGATATGCAGGTGACGTCACCCTTATGGCAGGAATCAAAGAACTAAAGATCCTCTAGATAAAAGTGAAAGAGGAGAGTGAAAAAGCTGGCTTAAAATTCAACATTCAAAAAACTAAGATCATGGCACCTGGTCCCATCACCTCATGGCAAATAGATGGGGAAACAATGGAAACAGTGACAGACTTTATTTTCTTGGGCTCCAAAATCACTGCAGATAGTGATGGCACCTATGAAATTAAAAGATGCTTGCTCCTTGGAAGAAAAGTTATGACCAACCTAGACAGTATACTAAAAGCAGAGATGTTACTTTGCTGACAAAGATCCATCTAGTCAAACCTATGGTTTTTTCAGTAGTCATGTATGTGGGAGTTGGACTATAAAGAAAGGTGAATGAATTTCAAATAATTGATGCTTTGGAACTGTGGTGTTGGAGAAGACTCTTGAGAGTCCCTTGGACTGCAAGGAGAGTCAATACTAAAGGAAATCAGTCCTGAATATTCATTGGAAGGACTGATGCTGAAGCTGAAACTCCAATACTTTGGCCACCTGATATGAAGAACTGACTCATTGGAAAAGACCCTGATGCTGGGAAAGATTTAAGGGAGAAGGAGAAGAAGGTGACAAAGGATGAGATAGTTGGATGGCATCACACACTTAATGGACATGAGTTTCAGCAAGCTCTGGACATTGGTGATGGGCAGGGAGGCCTGGCATGCTGCAGTCCATGGGGTCTCAAAGAATCAGACATGACTGAGTAACTGAACTAAACTGAACTGATAAAGCACCATATATACAAAGAATTGTGCTGTTGGAGAAGACTCTTGAGAGTCTGTTGGACTGCAAGGATATCAAACCAGTCAATCTTAAAGGAAATTAACCTTAAACATTCATTGGAAGGACTGATGCTTAACTGAAGCTTCAATACTTTGGACACTTGATTCAAAGAACAGATTCATTGGAAAAGATTCTGATGTTGGGAAAGATTGAAAGCAAAAAAGAAGGGGTGGAAGAGAATAAGATGATTAGATAGCATCACTGACTCAATGGACATGAGTTTGTGCAAACTCTGGGAGATAGTGCAAGGTAGGGGAACCTAGTGTGCTACAGTCCATAGGGGTCCCAAAGGCGGCCACAATTTAGTGACGGAATAACAACAAAGAAACCACCATGGTCTATCACGGGGACCACTTCTGCTTTTGAATATCTGATTGTGTTCCCTCCGTACTTGTTCCCATACTCCAGGCTGCTATGCCTCATAAGCTACCTGTTCTAGATTTATGATATACAATCTAGACAGTGGAGGTATATCCTGATGAAATTTTTGTAGAGAGGCATTCATCTTTCCTCTTAAAAGTGCCATTATCAAGTTCACAAGGTTTTGAATGACTTTGACCTAAATCAGTGATATATTTACAGGAAGAATTTAAAGTCCTTGTCTCTCTGAGTGTTCCCAAAAGTGAGAGGGTCATTTCAAGACTACTGCTGACTCATTCCCTTTCTAATCCAACTCCGGAACAATGTGACTATATCTCATATTTCTCATACATCTTTTTACAATTTGTTTTTCAATATTTTATGCAATAAATCATTAATACCTTGGAAACAATCAAATCTGATAGAAAATATGTTAATCATAAACACATCCCTATGTTAATATTTTGATATAATCTTAGTCCAATTTTTTCTTTTTCTCTCATTATAGTTATTTGACACATTTTATATGTATTCATATAGGCATTGAATTACATAATTTTTTGCAACTAAGTATACCTTCTTTTCTGTCCAATTTTGTATCTGGTGGTATCAAAACATGTGAGGAGTTTCAAATATATCTTATTAAGTATTTTGTCTTCTGCTATATTCTTATATCTGTAAACCTACAGAATCTTTGTTACATTTGCTTTTTAGTCACTAAGTCATGTCAGCCTCTTTTGAGACCCCATGGACTGTAGCCCACTAATCTCCTCTGTTCATGGGATTTCCCAGGCAAGAATACTAGAGTGAGTTGCCATTTCCTATTCCAGGTGATCTTCCCAACTCAGGGATTGAACTCATGTCTCCTGCAGTGGTAGGCAAGTTCTTTACCACTGAGCCACCAGGGAAGTCCTCATCTTTGTTTCCCTATATGATGGCATTAGAAGGATTTACAATTATAGGAGCAATGTTTGATTGTTTTCCTCTACTCTTTTGGTTTTGATAGAGCTTCTAACAACAGCCATCAAAAACGCATGTATGTGCCATCCTTTCATTTGATAGTCCGTGTTTGTCCACTTAGCATCTTCTCTGAGATATAGATCTGTTTCCTCCAATGACACTAATATATTCTTTTTTAAATTGTTTCAAGATTTTCACCTCTTCATACCAAAGATATAGAGAGAGCTCTACACACATCAAATTATTGCTATTTCATCCGATTACCTCCTTTTTTCCTCTACTGAATCCTGTTTAAGACACTGTGATTCATAGTTCAGAAAAACAATTTTGTTGCTGCCAACTACTAGTAAAACAAGTTGAACTGCAAAGATAGATTGCATGAATCACAGATGTTACCCAACCCCCAAATTTACTGATATAAAAGATGGTGCAACATTCAAAACACAGACAAAATATTATTTTCCATGAGAAGTGGGAAGCCTATGAGACCTGTCAAATTTGTCTCTCTTTTTTTTTTTTTTTGGATTTATTCCTTGAATTATTATTTTTATTTATTTATTTATTTTTAAAATTTCTTTTTAAATTTTATTTTTACTTTATTTTACTTTACAATACTGTATTGGTTTTGCCGTACATTGACATGAATCCACCATGGGTGTATACAAGCTCCCAATCCTGAATCCCCCTTTGCTTCAGGATGAATTTTGGCTTTAGAATAACAGTAATGCATTGGTCACAAAGAGAGACTTTTTAACGTTAAAACATCTGCATTTTATATTCCTTAAATCATATAAGTTATCTGAGTATTCCTCCTCCTCTATCCAGCCATATCCTATGAATCCATAAATGCTATGTTGTTTATTTATAATATGAAGATATCAGCATCAGCTATGTCAAGATAAAGTACTTTTGTAGACAGAGTACTTTCCACTATTAAATACCATTGGCGAGTTTGCAGGGAGAAGGCAATGGCAACTCACTCCAGTACTCTTGCCTGGAAAATCCCATGGACGAAGGAGCCTGGTAGGCTGCAGTCCATGGGGTCACTAGGAGTCAGACACGACTGAGAGACTTCACTTTCACTTTTCACTTTCATGCACTGGAGAAGGCAATGGCAACCCACTCCAGTGTTCTTGGCTGAAGAATCCAAGGGACGGGGGAGCCTGGTGGGCTGCTGTCTATGGGGTCGCACAAAGTCGGACACTACTGAAGCGACTTAGCAGCAGCAGCAGCAGCAGCAGCAGAGTGTTTGCATGTAGGTCAGGTTCAAATCATTAAAATCTGCTCCAAGGTCTTTTTTCCTGTCTTCACTGGCAGGAGTCAATAGGTTCAGAACTGTTGCTTTATGTACTTTAATCCTCACTGGCCTTTTATTTTCCTTAGTGCAATGGGATTTGGAAAATATTTTTAAATACTCAGAATACTGATATAAAGTTAGTCTAGTTCTTGGTGTGTCTTTCATTCATTAAATACCAAATATGGACTTTTGTTTAAGAGGAAACGCATACTCATGAAGATATGAACTCCGCTCTGGATTTAAATTCTGTCTCTGACACTGCTTAATAGAAAATTTGGGCAATTTGTTAATTTCTCTTACTTTGTGTATATGTTAGTTGCTGTCATCTCCGACTCCTTTTGATCCCATGGACTGTAGCCCACAAAGCTGCTTCTGTCCATGGATTATTCCAGGCAAGAATACTGGACTGGGTTCCCATTCCCTTCTTCAGGGGATCCTCCTGACTTATTGATTGAACCTGGGTATGATCGAAACCCATTACAGGCAAATTCTTTATCGTCTGAGCCACCAGGGAAGCCCTTGTCTTACTTTAGTTCCCTCATTTATCAGTTGGGGTATTAGTGCCAACCAACATATGAGGTCATATTTCCCTGGTGGCTCAGATGGTAAAAGCGTCTGCCTACAATGCCTAGGTTCGATCCCTGGGTCTGGAAGATCCCCTGGAGAAGGAAATGGCAGCCCACTCCAGTATTCTTGCCTGGAGAATCCTGTGGATGGAGGAGTCTGGTGGGCTACAGTCCACGGGGTCGCAAAGAGTTGGACACCACTGTGTGATTTCACTTTCACTTTCTTAATGCATGAGGTCAGTGTGAATAGTAAATGAAACAATGTAAATAAGGTCCTTAGGAGTGGTACCATTCATTTTAATTTCCATGAATGTCAGCTCTCACTAGTTGTTATACCCCAGTGATGTACACCATCTTGTGTTCAAATTTAAGTAATTGCACCCATTTCTTGGATGATGTTTATTTTCAAACCCTTCATTTGCTCTCAGGTTTGCATTTTGGTTACTCTTATGATAAATTCTGGTCTATTTTTCATGGCTTTATTTTTTCAGAGAACCAGAGGTTTACCCCCAAGTGTACATCATTTGGATCCAACCAACCCCTTGGATGACAACAACAAACCCAAGTCTTAAGCCAAAATTAAAGTACTGAGCTTAATCATTGGATAAATATATTCTATAATAGAAAATGTTTTTACCCCTTAACAGTAGATTTACATTTCTCCTTATATTGCTAGGAGGAATAACAAGCAGTTCAGCTTTACATTTAGGAACCAAACTCCTTTCAAATTGCATATTCATTTTGGAAGATTGCCAATCTATATTGCAGATAGGCACTAAATTAATTCATTTGTGTCCTGATTCAGCAGTGTTTGCTCAGGCAAAATTTCTGCCTGAAGTTCCATTGACTCTGAGGTCAATAAAGTCTTTGCATACATAAATCCTGATGAGTCAGGCCTTGAATAAGTATCTTTCCATTTCTTTCAGTGCAATTCCTGCTAACAGATAGCCAAAGTATCTTGTGAAAGATTTCAATTGACTTTTTGAAGACAAGCATCATGCCCTGAGGAGAACACTTGAAATTAAACAAAATGGACATACTATTCTTTCAAAATATTTTTTCAATTATTAAATAGTATGTATTTATATATAAATAACATATAAATTAATAAATTGTAAATAAAAAGAGGTGTCAATTTTACACAGAAGAAATATACAAAAATGATCTTAATGACCTGAATAACTACAATGGTGTGATCACTCACTGAGAGTCAGACAACCTGGAGTGTGAAATCAAGTGGGTCTCAGGAAACATCACTATGAACAAAGAACAAAGCTAGTGGAGGTGATGGAATTCCAGATGAGCTATTTGAAATCCTAAAAGATGATGCTGTTGAAGTGCTGCACTCAATATGCTAGCAAATTTGGAAAACTCACCAGTGGCCACAGGACTGGAAAAGGTCAGTTTTCATTCCAATCCCAATGGAATTGGAAAAAAAAAAGGGCAATGCCAAAGAATGTTCAAACTATCACACAAAACTGCACTCATTTCACATTCTAGCAAAGAAATACTCAAAATTCTTCAAGATAAACTTCAACAGTATGTGAATGAAGAACTTCCAGATGTACAAGCTGGGTTTAATAAAAGCAGAGGAACTAGTGATCAAATTGCCAACATTTGCTGGATCATAGATAAAGCTATAGAATTCAAGAAAAACATCTACTTGTGCTTCATCGATGACACTAAAACCTTTGACTGTGTAGAACACACCAAACTGTGGAAAATTCTTAGAGATGGGAATACCAGACTACTTTACCTGCTTTTTGAGAAACGTGTATGCAGGTCAAGAATTAACAGTGAAAACCAGACATGGAACAACGACTGGTTCCAAATTGGGAAAGGAGTACGTCAAGGCTGTATATTGTCACCCTGCTTATTTAACTTCTATGCAGACTACATCATGAGAAATGCTGGGCTGGATGAAGCACAAGCTGGAATCAAGATTGCTGGGAGAAATATCAATAACCTCAGATATGCAGACGCTACTACCTTTATGGCAGAAAGTGAAGAGGAATTGAAGAGCCCCTTGATGAAAGTGAGACATTACTTTGCCTACAAAGGTCTGTATAGTCAAAGCTATGTTTTTTCCTATAGTCATGTATGGATCTGAGCTAGACAGTAAAAAAGGCTGAGTGCTGAAGAATTGATATCTTTGAACTGTGGTGCTGGAGAAGACTCTTGAGACTCCCTTGGACAGCAAGGAGACCAAACCAGTTAATCCTAAACTAAACCAACCCTGAATATTCATTGGAAGGACTGATGCTGAAGCTGAAGCTCCGATACTTAGGCCACCTGATGCAAAGAGCTGACTCTTTGGAAAAGACTCTGATGCTGGGAAAGATTGAATACAGGAGAAGAAGGGGATGACAGAGGATGAGATGATTGGATGGCATCACAGACTCAATGGACATGAGTTTGAGCAAGCTCCCAGAGATGGTAAAGGAAGGAAAGTCTGGCGGGCTTCATTCTGTGGGATAGCAAAGAGTTGGACATGACTGAGTGACTGAAAAACAAAATAATATCGGGTGAGTTTAATTGAAAACAACTCATATGGAAGCATTCTTCCACTATTGATGTTTGCAATTTTAACATCGTGTGTGTGTGTGTGTCTGTATAATGATTCCTTTATGGTTTTTCCAGTGGTCATGTATGGATGTGAGAGTTGGACTGTGAAGAAAGCTGAGCGCCAAAGAATTAATGCTTTTGAACTGTGGTGTTGGAGAAGACTCTTGCAAGTCCCTTGGACTGCAAGGAGATCCAACCAGTCCATCCTAAAGGAGATCAGTCCTGGGTGTTCATTGGAAGGACTGATGTTAAAGCTGAAACTCCAGTACTTTGGCCACCTCATGTGAAGAGTTGACTCATTGGAAAAGACCCTGATGCTGGGAGGGATTGGGGGCAGGAGGAGAAGGGGACGATCGAGGATGAGATGGCTGGATGGCATCACCGACTCAATGGACGTGAGTCTGAGTGAACTCCGGGAGTTGGTGATGAACAGGGAGGACTGGCGTGCTGCAATTCATGGGGTTGCAAAGGGTTGGACACGACTGAGCGACTGAACTGAACTGAGTGATTCCTTTCCATTTTCTAGGATATATCCTAAGAATTTTACCAATCACTAATATACCAATCAGAGAGCAGGAAGAAATTGATTCTACATTAAAACATCATCTAATGAGGATTTTGGAGAAGGAAATGGCAACCCAATCCTGTGTTCTTTCCTGGAAATCCCATGGACAGAGGAAGGTGATGAGGTATAGTCAATAGGGTCACAAAGAGTCGGACACAACTTAAAGTAAACAACAACTACAATGAGGATTTAATTACACAAAGACTATTTGCAAAAGTATAGTTGGTGAACAGGAGACTGTATCAGTTAAATCTTGTTGTGAGACAAAGCTCTCCAAGATTGTGTCTTAAACCAACAGCCACATATATAGCTTGAAATTCTGTGTTTTGGCATTTTGAGTGGAGTCAGCTCAGTGTAAGTTTCTTTTGATTTTAGCAGGTCTTACTCAACCATCTATAGTCATCTTCCAGGGCCTGGCAGGCAGCTGGCAGGCAGTTAGCCAGTACAGGATGCCTCAGCATAGCTCAACTCTGATCATGGGATTTCTCGTTCACTAGTAGGCAACCTTGAGCCTTTCTCATGTTTGGACAGGGCTACAAGGCAAATAGCAAAAACATGCATGGCATTTGAGAACTAAACTCAGAATTGGTCCATCGTCACTTTATACATTTTTGTACAAAGCACTTTAAGATTTATTGCCATGGAAACAGCTCATTGATTTTTCTTTAAACTTTTATGTTCTCTTAAATGATTCAGAGGGAAGCTTCCCTTATCCAGAGGCTGTGCCAAAGTTCATGGCCATAGACCTGAATAGGTCAAGAATTTCTCAATCATAAAAACTAACAGTTTATAAAGCACTAACAGGTAACTGGGAAAGTTCTAAAATTCAAAAAAAAATGGGATAAGAAAAGCAGAAATTAAAAAAAGAAATAAATTAGTAAAACTAGAATCTAATGCAATGAAAATTTACTTGTATTTACTTGTATCACTAAGTAACAGCAATAGGCATAAGGAAGAAAACAACCTCAGATTAAAAATAAAACTATCAAAGACAGAACAATATGAAAAAAAATGGAATTTTGCAGCTGTAGTGAATAGATTTTCTAGAACATAGGATCAAATGACAAAGATTAAATGTTTGGGAAAAAATAAGACCTCTAGGTTATCGATCAAAATTGACATTTTAACAACTGCATAAGATGTATTATAGAAAGAGAAAAACATAAAAATTGAAGAGAAGAAACTCATCACCGAAATTCTATCCTGTTTTCTAGAATTACAAAGTTTTCAAATAAAGAGGACACAGTTATTGCCTGACACAGTGAATTATAAAGACTCTTTGCCAAAAACCACTGTGAAAATTCTGTAATAACAAAGATAAATAATAGATTCTAGAAACATCCAGTAATAAACCACAAGAGAAAGCAAGTAAAAAGATACCCTGAAAAATGAGAATTAGGCTGTATTAGACTTTATAACATGCATCACAGTTGAATATTTATGCTATTCTATTGTTAGCTACATGAGATTGACAGCTTTTTTGATTGTTTCACTACTAAATTCAAAATAATTCATACCTTTTCTGAAGCAATATATGCCATTAGTAAATATTTATTCAAAATGCTTAAACTTTGAAATGGACTTTGGTCATAGGCATGTAGGGCAGGTGTAAGAATCATTCTAACCAGGATGTATGAAAGATCATATTTTCTGTTTATTTATTTTGGACATGCCATGTAGCATGTGGGATCTTAATTCCTGGACCAAGGATTGAACCTGCTCCCTCTGCTATGGAAGCTGAAGTCTTAACCACGGGGCCTCTGGGGAGTCTTAAGATTGTATTTTCTAAGATGGTCTGTACTTCTGCTCCCATTCATGATGCTCTTGGTCATTATAATCCTACTATTCCTGCATTAAATGTTGGAATCTATCATTTTACTCTCTTGAATCTATTCAGTCTTTGAGAGTACTTTAACCAATATAATCCAATGGAAGTATCAAATCCAGGGATAATTCTTAACTAATCAGAGTTTCTGCATCCTGCTCCTTAAAACTGAGAAGTCATGCAATAAGAGGTTATAATATGTATGAAAGGTTATATACAGGTTATCTGTTAAACAGTCTCTAAGGAATTCTCAGCTAAGAACCAGCCATATGAATGAACCACCAGAGAAGATGTCTGATGGCCATAAAAAGAATATAAAATATTTGGCAATGACATTGGTACCAGACAGTTTGCAGAAGCAAGAATGACCTCGGGAAATTGATGAAAGATAACAGGACAGGGAGATGGGAGGCTGGAAGGATGGTAATATGTGTCTGTGGTGGCAGAAATCTTATCAAAACAAATGCCTATGATAAGATAAAAAAGAAATGCTTAACTTTATGAGCCTAAATTAATTTCAAGAAGTTGTTCGGGTGAAATGATTTCTTGTAGCAGTGTCTAAAAAGATGCAGATAGAGATAAACTGAAAGCAAAACCTTTCAATATTTTAGACAATTTTATAGTATATACAGAGAGACTTGGAGAACATTTCCATTAGCCTAGATGTTCTTAAGGTAAAAAATGAAATGAGATGAAGACTCAGATTTAGGATTTACAAGAAAAATTTTCCTCAGAGTAATTTTGAAATGAAGTATCTCGCTGTGAGTATTTTAACTAAGGTCCCAAAAGGATATAACATGATTCCTCGTAAACTTTTACTAGATAGATTTTATTTTGAAACTAGTAAAAGCATAAAAAAAAGGAAAAGATAACAGTAGTGTTTGCTTAAACCTGAAAATAACATGACATTATAAACCAATTATAGTCAGTAAAAACTAAAAATTAATTTTTTTAAAAAAAAAGGAAAACTCTATGGGAATTGTTGCTGTTGCTGTTTTTCAGTCCCTAAATTGTGTCCAGCTCTTTGCAACCCCCTTGGACTACAGCACACCAGGTTCCTCTGCCCTTCACTATCTCCCAGAGTTTGCTCAAATTCATGTCCATTGTGTCTGTGATGCTATCTAAACATCACATCCTCTGCCGCTGCCTTCTCCTTTTGCCTTAACTCTTTCCCACATCAGGGTCTTTTCCATGTGTTGGCTCTTCACAACAGATGGCCAAAATATTGAAGCTTCAGCTTCAGCATCAGTTCTTCCAATGAATATTCAGGGTTGGTTTCCTTTAGGATTAACTGATTTGATCTCCATTCAGTCCAAGGGGCTCTAAAGAGTCTTCTTCAGCACCACAGTTCGAAACCATCAATTCTTGGACACTTAGCTCTCTTTATGGTCCAACTCTTACATCTAACACTTTCCTTGTGTACTTGGTAAAGACTGACTTCTGTTGCTACTCATCCTGATAATCATATCTGACATCTATTTTGTTTGATGGTGTTCTTAAAATAATATTACTAATAAACCTCATGCCTGCTATAAAAAAAAGAATAGTAAGGGCATACACATGTCTTATATGGTCTTTGATACATAAAATGACTTCTGAATGATTTTAAAGACATGCTTAATATACTCTCCAGGTCTTATAATTGGTTTCTAAAAATCTTAAAGAAGCTGTCCTGTGGCACCATGCTTCATAGCCCAATGTCTGAAGGACTCATGTTATAAAGATTTGGGGGGCTTGACTTTTTGTTTCACAGAGTCAACTATCAATTCTCTTGCACTAGCAGAAGTGCCAGCAGTATGTACTGGAAAGTGTAAGGGTGGTCAATGTCAAAAGTAAACTTAGGATTCACAACTTCTTGCAAGTAAGAAGAAAGCTGAGAAAGATACCTAGCTAAAAGTATAGGGTTTTTTGTTTGTTTGTTTTTAATTGAAAGAAAGAGTCATTAAGAGTGCAGGATAAGTGCTCATGAAGAAAACGCCCACAAAGCAGGACTAATCTCTCTGCAAGAATCTAGAAATTTATACTGAACTAGATTTCAGGATTTCTATGAAACAGTGACAATCTAGACTTTTTTCATCCCTTACCCCCATTAAAGGAAATATTTCTTGAAGTTATTCTCTCTTTGTAAATATTTCTTGAAGTTATTCTCTCTTTGTACTACCACATATGTTGGAGGGGGTGAGCTTTTTTACTTTCCCTTTTGTGAACTGATTTTTAGATAAAAAAATAACCATACTTGAGTGAAACTTCACTCTGAACAGGGTCTGATTTAAATTTCAAGATTCTGGACATCTGGTTGATGTCTTAATAGCTTCTTAATCTGATTGTGGTGCTATAACAAAATCACAGATTGAGTGGTATATAAGCAATAAACATTTATTTCTTTCAAATTCTGGAATCTTGGAAGTCCAAGATCAAGGCACCAGTAAATTTAGTTTCCAATAAGGACTCATTTCTTGGTTTATAGATGACCATCTGTTTGGTGTGTCTTCAGATGGCAGAAAGGGCTAAGGATCTCTGTAGAGTTCCCTTTATAAAAGCACTAATCCTATTTATGAGGAGTCCATCTTCTTGACCTAATTATCTCTCAAAGGTTCCACTATGGAAAGCCATCATATTGGGCATTAGGTTTCAAAATAGGAATTTTAGGAGAACACACACATTTGACCATAGCATACAGGATGAGAGTTCAAGAGTCTTAGGAAATGGGATAGGAGTATATTGTATAAGAAAATATTCAGAATTGTACTCAGAAGGTAGACTGTGGAAGACTATATTTTATAAAGATCCTTATCATAAGGTTTTCAATGTGTCAAGAGATGGATTGTCTGTCTAGCTTTTTGAATTTGTCTGGGGCCTACAAATGTTTAAAAAACATCTGCTGTGTGAACACTTTAAAGATATAGGAGTTGCCATTTCCTTTCGTGTTGTGAGCCATGCTGTGAGAAGCCTAAGGTGTATAGAGTGACTTATGTAGACATTTGGTTTGACAGTCCCTTTGTTTCTCCTCAGTATCAACTAGTATCAACTGGGAGACAAGTCAATGAACCGTTTTTGATTTTGCAGCAGAATCAATTTTTTTATGGTTTTGGAGACATATATTCAAGAAATAAAATAATGAGAAATAAAGTTTTTAGAAAAGGAATCAAACTATGGAAAATCTAATAACTTTGATAATAGTTCTTTATGTATCATATTTCATAGAATAAAATGGAAGCTTTTTTATTATGGTAATGGCATGATCAACAATGCATTTGCAGAAAAAAGTACTATGAATATACACGTGATGAAGAATCTCTTAAGTCTTAATAATAAATTTGTTGTTCAGTTGCTCAGTCGTGTCCAACTCTTTGTGACCCCATGGACTGCAGTACGCTAGGCTTCCCTGTCCTTCATCATCTCCCAGAGCTTGCTCAGACTCATGTCCATTAAGTCAGTGATGCTATCCTTCCAACTATCTCATCCTCTGTTGTCCCCTTCTCCTGCCTGCAATCTTTCCAAATCACGGTCTTTTCTAATAAACTGGCTCTTTAAATTTCCCTGGTGGCTCAGTGGGGAAATGCCTCCATTTATAACTATGGATTGTAGGCAAACACCATGATTTTGTTTTGTTTTCCTTTTTACAAAAGTATAATGTGAACATATGTCTTCACATTTGTGTATGTACAGAAATCTATTATTAATTATATAATTAATAAAATATTCCATAGTACTAAGGGTTTAGGTTGCTACACTCATTCACATTTTTAAACTGGTAGTTAGCATGTCTATCACTAATTTCTCAAATAAAATAGATAGTAATATTTTATTTGACTATTCAACATTTTCCAAAATCAGAAACTCATCCTAGGGCACATATTTTGTTCCAGTTTTTCAAGTGTATTTTTAAGAGCATGCTCACATATTTAAAGTAAAGATATAAGAAATCCTGTTTAACTATAAACACTAAGTTTTATTATCAGGAAGTTGTTTCAAAATATAGAGAAAGCTTTCAGACAGAAACTTTGAAAAAAAACATAAAAATTTTGTCCTGCTTTTTAGTTAAATCATGATAATTTGGTTCAGAAAATACACATTTTCAATTATCAGTGGAGTAGGAAATGGCAACCCACTCCAGTATTCTCCCCTGGAGAATCCCATTGACAGAGGAACCTGGTGGGCTACAGTCCATGGGGTAGCAAAGAGTCGGACTCAACTGAGCGATTGAACACACACACACACACAATTATCAGATTATTTATCTTCCTATTTTATTAACGCACAAATTACTTTGGCCAGCTTAGTAACCCCTATATTCTAAATAGGACAATTATTCTGCATGCAATTTAATTACTGCTATGTTTTAAAGACTCTGATCTCCGACTTGATGGACATGAGTTTGAGTGAACTCCAAGAGTTGGTGATGGACAGGGAGGCCTGGCATGCTGCAGTTCGTGGAGTGGCAAAGAGTCAGACACAACTGAGCGACTGAACTGAACTGATGTCCTTTAAAAGAGTGATGTTGAAAGAAAATATATTTTAATATTTTTTTACTTTTCTTCCATAATCATCATAGTACATTTTTCTAGTCCCCATTAGCATCAAAAACATTGAATATGCTTGTCCCAGTAGAAAATGTTAAACTTAGACCAACACAATAATATTTAGTTATTTCAGGAAATGAGAATTTCAAAATACTTCAGATATTTTATACACAAGTTTCAAAAACTACTGGGAGTAAATAGTTGATGTTTGTAAATCTCACTTTTGAGCAAAATTAACATTCCTTTTTGTTCTTATTGTTGCCTAGTTTGATATGTTTTAAAATATTCAAATCTCTAATGGTCTTAAAATGATTTTGCTGAATATTTAGATAAATACTGCAGAATGCATTATTACTTTAACAGCCATTAATCAGCATGAGAAAATATTTTTACTCAAAAAATATGTCACTTCTTGCTGTTTTAATGCCTGTATCACATACTCAACTTATAAAATTATTTCAGTGTTTCTAAATTAACTACTCTATTAACATACATTTTTTTCTTGTGTCAGAATTGTCCTTTTTTTCCTTACTGTGTCTCTGTACATGTAAACATGTATCAGTGTTATTCACATTTTTAAACTGATTTTATTAAATATTGCTTGTTTTGATTACTTTTTTAAAAAAGTAAATTTTATTTTTAGAGCAGTTTGAGATTCACATCAAAGTTGAGTGGAAGATACACAGAGTTCCTATATATCTCTTGCTCACCCCTACATACAGGCCCCCAGCCATCAACATCTGACATAGAGGTGTACATTTGTTGGAACTGATGAATCTATCAGTACACTGAAATATCATTATCACAAAAAGTCTAATACTGCAGAGTTCACTATCAATGTCGTACATTCTTCAGGTTTTGACAAATATTTAACTGCATATATCTACAATTATAGTATCACCCAGAATGGTTTCACTACCCTAAAAATTCTCTACTATGCCTGTTCACCACCTAGCCTGCCCCTGGAATCCACTGGTCCTTTACTGTTTGCATGTGTGTGTGTGCTTAGTCACTCAGTTGTGCCTAACTCTTGTGAGCCCATACACTGTAGCCTGCCAGGCTCCTCTGTCAATGGGATTCTCCAGGCAAGGATACTATAGTGGGTTGACATTTCCTGTTCAAGGGGATCTTTCCAAACCAGGAATTGAACTCAGGTCTCCTGCATTTCAGGCAGACTCCTTACTGACTGAGCTATGAGGGAAGTCCTACTGTTTGCATAGTTTTTCCTTTTCCAGAAAGTCGTATGGTTGGAATCACGAAGTATAATACTCTTAAAATTGGCTTCTTTTACTTAGTGATATACATTTAAAGTTCTTCTGATAGCTTATTTCATTTTTAAATTCAATAATATTCCATTGTCTTATTCAAATTTGCATACTGAAGGGCATCTTGATTGCTTCCGAGTTTTGACAATTATGAATAAATCCACTATAAACATCATTGTGCAGATTTTCCTGTGGATATATGCTTTCAGCTATTATGGATAAGTGCTGAAGAACAGAATGCCAAATGATATGGTTAAAATATGTTTAGTTTTTTAAAGAAACCTCCAGAATGTCCTCTAATGCGGCTGTACCATTTTGCATTCCCACCAGCAATGTGTAAGTGTTCTTGTTGTCCCTCAGCCTGACCAGCATTCTATGTTTTCAATGTTCCAGAGTCTGGCTATTCTAATAGGTGCATAGTGGTATCTCACTGTTTTAATTGGCAGTTCTCTAACAACATATGATGCAGAGCTTCTTTCCACATGCTTATTTTACATCTGTAAATCTTTTCTGGTGAGGTGTCTATTAAGATCTTTGACCCATTTATTAACTGGGTTGTTCATTTTCTTATTGCCGAGCTTTAAGTGTTCTTTGTATGTTTTGGATAATGCTACTTTATCACATAACTCTATTGCAGATATTGTCTTCCTTTCTGTGATTTGTCTTCTCAGTATAGCAGAAATTATTGATATTATAATGCTATATTGATGTTATGTTAACTGTATATAACACTGTATGCCACTTCAAAATTAATGAATAAAAATGATGAAAATTGTTTCAGAAAGCCAACTGTTAAAACCTTTTTCATTGGCTAGAAATCTTGTCATTCATAACATATTTACTGAGTTTTCCCCAGTCTCTTTGAAAAAAATAGAACTAATATATCATGAGGCTTACTCATTATTGTTTTCAGGAAAGTCCCACCAGGATCCATGGATAGCTTTCTCCAATATATGATTTCAAACCATTGTAATACATTGAACATGACATGCTTTCATTGTTCTGTGAGAAATCACTCTATGAAAATTGGGCCAGTTTGCTGTTGAATGCCAATTCTAAATAACACAGAAGGCCCTGCTCATTTAATCTTCTGCAAATGGATAATGAAATTTCAATTGATTCTTATCACTACCTATCACTTTTCCTTTAGAGAGGTTGTGAGAAGGCCAGACTACATACAAATCCTGTAGTTGGTGGGTGGTTCCTGGAAAATTCTTCGTATCTCCCCCATAAACTGTTGGAACAGGACTAAGCATGCACACACAGCACCTCCATAATGAATGCAAGTGGGTTCAGCCATGTCCAGTTCTCTGCCCCCAGACTGTAGCCCACCAGGATTTCCCGGGCAAGAATACTGGAGTCAGTTGCCATTTCCTTCTCCAGCAGTCGAACCCCAGTCTCCTGCATTGCAGGTGGATTCTTTACCCCTCAGCAACCAGGAAGGCTGGTGAAAGAAAGAAGTTAGTGGGAAGGGACACATATTTTTTTCTATTATTACACAGAGACAAGAGTACTCATTTTCACGAGTCAAAATATAAGTGAGCTTCCCTGGTGGCTCAGACCATGAAAAATTCACACATTGTCACTATTAATGCACCATCTCTCCATTCACTTTTTTATTTAGTGTATATTTGTCACAGAGTTGAATAGATAAATTGCATTTATCAAGTGGCAGTGATTAAGAGAGGTAATTTTTCATTTCAATTTTCTAAATGTTTAGTTGAAGAAAAGTGTTCATTAAGGTATAGTATGATCCAGTTACTACTGTGAACCAAAGACCTATCTTAAAGGGATTGACTATAATTTGGAAATAAATTCAGATGCTGCCACAATCCAGCTAAATACTTTCTTTTATGATTTAGAATATCATGGCAATTCCATAAAGTCATTCTGTATAAACTAAAAGGTAATTTAACTGTAAAAGCAAAAGAGTTTAGAAAATAAGTTCAGAAAACTATTCAGAGTACAAATTTTAATTACCAATACAGAATTAGATCAGGGATGTGTGTACTTTCTGCTTTCGCTGGTATTTGATACATAACCAGCAGAAGGTGATGTCAAATAGTTTGAGTTAACAATTTGCTTGGGCTCAATACCAAGAATTTAAGATGGTAGTTAATACAATAAGGACATCAGAGACAAATGTTTTTCTCTATCAAAAGTCTAAAGGCTCAATGAAGGATACCCAGAAGGAATAAAAGTTGTTAAACAGTGTTACATCTTGGATTAGATACAATTCTTTCTCTGGCTTATCCTTCTCACTTAGCACACAAGAAAAAAAGTAAGAGTTATGAATAATTATACAAACAAAGTTCAAATAATTACCAAGCACTTAATTTGTATAAATAACTGATTATTTAATAAACACTCTACCTAAAAGATTATTTTAGACTTATTTTAATATGTATTCACAAGACATGGTATCAGTACTCCACCCATTGTACTTTTATTTTGTGAGCATATAATACTTTCCACTGTCTACAGTGATTTATTACCATCATGTCAAAATGAAATATAACTTTTTCAAATGGAAAGCTTAGCAAATAATCAAGAACTGTCCACTTTTTGTGAGAAACCATTTGTTTCTGATTCTCCTTCTTCACAGGACAATAGCTGTTCATCAGGGTAGGTCTTTCACAGAATAGCAATTTTACTATATTAGCTTTCAGTACTCAACCTCGTTGGTCTCTAATATAGAGATGTCTTCTCTTTTAAAACACAGAACACATGTAAATACTTAACTGAAGTGTCTGATCTCTAATAGAATAACAAAATAAAATTTGATAATTTGAATCTATTGATTCAATGCATTGAATTTAATCACTGAATCTCAGGGATTATTGAATTTATTTAATTGTTCAAATTAACGATTTAACAGTCAAACATACCAGAAAGATCCTTATTTCTTTTAGCTCTGCATGTCAGTTAGACCGTAGACCATAAGCCATTACACATGTATGTGTCTTTTTTTCTTTTTTTTAATATAAATTTATTTATTTTAATTACAGGTTAATTACTTTACAATATTGTATTGGTTTTGCCATACATCAAAATGAATCCGCCACAGGTATACACGTGTTCCCCATCCTGAACCCCCCCTCCCTCCTCCCTTCCCGTACCATCCCTCTGGTATTTATGTGTGTGTTTGTGTGTACATAAGATTAAGTTTGGACTTCATCAGAGATGATTCTAAGACAAGGCTTTGAAGGTGAGTGATTTATTGAAGACAGCATTCCAGAAAGAATTAATAAAGTAGAGTGAGAGTCAGGGAGGTGAGGAAAATAAGCCAATGAAAGGTGTATTGATGAGTGGATGACTAATGGGTGGATTTTGGGCTCCACAGAGCTGGGGGCTTAAGAGGTGGCTCAGAGCATGACTCAGTCACTCTAAAAAGAGATGCAAAATCCAGGATGCTTATCTACCAATTCAATTCTATCATAAGTAGACAGCTGCTTGCAAGGGCATTAGCTGTCCAGCATTCTTTGACCTTCAAGCAGTCCAGAGAAAATCTTCAGGTAGAGAAACAAGCATTTGCTCTAAGAAGACACAGTAGCAAAGGGTACCCAGACTAGAGAGGTGCTGACAGTATGTATTAGAATTTACATGTATAATTATACACACAGATTTTAATATCTAACCAATATGGAAATTTAACTTCAGAGGACAGTTAAAGATACTATAAAAAGAAGAAGAAAAAAAAAGAGTTGCTTTAATATCAAAGCAAAATTAATGTAAAATATCATCACCATGTGAATGCAATGATTTAATTATGTTTGAAAATATGAGGTTTTATATTAATTTAATAAAAATATTTGGTTGAACAGGAGTCCTTGACTAAGAAGAGAACCAGGATAGAGTTCAATAAGTGATGAAATGAGAAACCAGCCTTCATGGTAAGTGATTGTTGTTGATCAGTTGTTCAATCGTGTGGAACTCTTTGCCACCCCATAAACTGCAGCACACCAGGCCTCCCTGTATTTTACAATCTTCTGGAGTTTACTCAAACTCATGCCAATGAGTCAGTGATGGCATCCAACCATCTCATCCTCTGTCATCCACTTCTCCTGCCTTCAGTCTTTCCCAGCATCAGGGTCTTTTCTAATGAGTCGGCCCTTCGCATCAGGTGGCCAAAGTATTGGAGCTTCAGCTTCAGCATCAGTCCTTCCAATGAATATTCAGGGTTGATTTCCCTTAGGCCTGACTAGTTTGATCTCTTTGCAGTCCAAGGGACTCTTAAGAGTCTTCTCCAATACCACATTTTGAAAGCATCAGTTATTTGGTGCTCAGTCTTCTTTATGGTCCAGCTTTCATGTCCATATATGCCTATTGGAAAAATCATAGCTTTGACTAGACGGACCTTTGCCAGCAAAGTAATGTCTCTGCCTTTTTATACACTGTCTAGGGTTGCCCACTCCAGTACTCTTGCCTGGAAAATCCCATGGATGGAGGAGCCTGGTAGGCTGCAGTCCATGGGTCGCGAAGAGTCAGACACTAATGAGTGATTTTTCTTTCACTTTTCACTTTCATGCACTGGAGAAGGAAATGGCAACCCACTCCATTATTCTTGCCTGGAGAATCCCAGGGATGGGGGATCCTGGTGGGCTGACATCTATGGGGTCTCTCAGAGTCGAACACGACTGAAGTGACTTAGCGGCAGTAGCAGCAGGGTTGTCATAGCTTTTCTTCTAAGGAGAAAGAGTCTTTTAATTTCATGGATGCAGTCACCATCCACAGTGATTGTGGAACCCAAGAAAATAAAGTCGGTCACTGTTTCCATTGTTTCCCCATCTTTTTGCCGTGAAGTGATGGGGCCAGATTCCATGATCTTACTTTTTTGAATGTTGAGTTTTTTTTAATATTAAGCATTTTTTTGAAATTGCAGATGTGTCTTTTATTTTTATTTTTTAATATGAATTTATTTATTTTAATTGGAGGTTAATTACTTTACAATATTGTATTGGTTTTGCCACACATCCACATGAATCCACCACAGGTATGCACATGTTCCCCATCCTGAACCCCCCTCCCTCCTGCCTCCCCGTACCATGAGTTTTAAGCTAGCTTTTTCACTCTCCTCTTTCACCTTCATCCAGGGGTTCTTTAGTTCCTCTTCCTTTTCTGCTATTACAGTGGTGTCATCTGCATATCTGAGCATATTGATATTCTCCTGGCAATCTTGATTCTAGCTTTTAATTAATCTAACCCAGCATTTTGCATGATGTACTCTGCATAAAGGTTAAATAAGCAAGGTAATGATATACAATCTTGATGTACATATTTCTCAATTTTGAACCAGTTCATTATTCCATGTCCAATTCTAACTGTTGCTTCTTGACCTGCAAACAGGTGTCTCAGGAGGCTGGTAGGGTGGTCTGGTATTCCCATCTCTAAGAATTCTCCATAGCTTGTTGTGATCCTCACAATCAAAGGCTTGAGCATAGTCAATGAAGCAGAAGTGGGTGTTTTTTCTAGAATTCTCTTGCTTTTTCCATTATCCAACGGATGATGACAAGACCAAATAGAGACATAGAAATTATAAGCTGATAGAAACAGTCCAACTGCCAAATTAATTAAATACTCTGAAATAGTTACAAAAGACTAAATCTTTATTTTATAGATTTTGCAGAAATATTTATCTTACTTCTGAGATGGACATCATCTAGGGATATGCCATCACATGTCGTTCTTTTACTATTTTCTCTGATTCAATGAAAAATATATTTAATACATCCTTAATATTTTCATTTTGAAATTATATGGACACCTTAAGTGATTTCTAGTTGTCACCCTGCAGTATAACTCCCTGACTATATGATAGTTTCCACATAATATATCTTAGAATAGTCTTCCATAGTTTAAAACACACACACACACACAAACAGAATCACTTAAGGGGTACAGTGGCTTAAAATGTGCATTTCTAGCACTCTCTTCCATTTTCTTTCTGTGAAAATAAAATAATCAGAAGAATCTACTAATGGAACTTGGGATATTTGCATGTAGCTATGGATTTCTCTGAGTCTCGGGATGAGAGTGAGATAAAGACTTTTAGACTCACTGGAACTGAGAAAAACAAAACAAAACGGAAGTCTCACCACAGAAAAGGCAGCAAAGGAAGCTTTTTTCTGCCCAGAGAAGGGAGCTAGGGAAAAAAACCTTAAACTGCATTTGTTCTTTGTTCAGTGGCTAAACGAGTCCGACTCTTTGCGAACTCATGGACTGAAGCATGCCAGTCTCCTATGGATTTAGGCAAAAATAAATAAATAAATAGAATTTATGGATCTTTAAGCAAACTCAGTATACTGTTCTCCATAATGTCTGTCCCAATTTACGTTCCCATCAACAGAGCACGAGGGTTCCCTTTTCTCCACATCTTCACCAAGTTATTTCTTGGTTAATGTTCAATGATTAATGATACAGAGCACCTTTTTGTGTGTACCTATTCACAGTTTGTATGTCTTCTAAACAGACATTTAGAAAAATGTCTATCCAGTTCTTATGCCCATTTTTTAATTGGATGTGTTTTTCAACAGGTTTTTTTTGTGAGATCAGCTTGGTGTAGCCATAGATTTAGCAAAGATAGCCTAGAATTCAAGAACTACCTTATCTCAAAACCCTCCATCTTCCATTGAAATTGTGTTAAAAACCAGGGATCAGTTTAATATCTTAAATATGTGTCCCTTCACTGAAACTGCAGTATTATGATTAAATCATTTCATTTATAATTGAAGCCCTACAAACTTCAATTATTTTAGTGGGTTGTTTGTTGACTAAGGAACAAATATTTCATTAGGAAAAGACTGATAAATAGTGGCCCAGACTATCAAAAATCAATTTTCCTTGGAAAATTACTGACACAAGGACTTGAATTTGTTTGATCTATTGTTATTTTATGACTATGAGTATCTTTTCAATATCATTATTCATTAGCTATATTTCAATACCCTTTTAATGGTCTACAAGTTATTATTATGGTCCACTTGAAAATTATTTATTGGTCTTTTCAAAGGGAATTGCCTAAGTTCATGAAATTGTTTAATTCAAACCAGAAAGTATATTCATTTTGACAATAATTTAAAAATGCTAACCAAACATTAAAAAGATATCTTGAAGCTATTTATTCCTTCTAAAGTTATTTACAAGATGATATCTAAAGGTAAATAATTTTATGTCTAAATTAATTATATTTTTGATACTAATTTTGGTTTTGCCATGGTATCATGTATATATTTTATATCTTGAGGGTATGCTTTTTTCAAATTACTAGAAGGGATTTTAAAATAGATCTTTATTTCTATGCTTTAGAAAGAGGAATTGCACTTGTCTATTAAATGGTGATCTCTCATAATAGGATCAATTACAAATAAACATATTAAATCTCTACTATCAAAATTTCAGATTGAAAAAACTTTATATTGAATTATCAAGATTAACGGGTGTGCTGACATACATACATGCATATAGATTAGTGTGGAGGTTAAAATACTTGATGCAGTTAAAAGTAATTCATTTATATTAAACTACACCTAAAATAATTTTATTTTTCAGACAATAGTAGTATTTCATATTATCAATACACAGTGAAATAAAACCCAAGAACTTTAAATAATCTGTAACATTTTGTGTATAGCACATGCATCCATTTTTATTTTGGTGCCCACATTAATATATATCAATGATAAACTTTATTATTTTAAAACACATGGTTCAAACCTTTTGAAAATCCTTCTAAACTCAAAGATTCCATTTTACTAAACTTTATATCTCACCAATATCATGTTTATGGTTTTCAACCTCAGTAGTAAAGTTTTTATACTATTCTCCTAATCCTTCAAAGTACTGGAACTACCTTTCAAACTGTGGTTTCTAAAACTACACATTAAAAGTTTTAAGGTCAAATGAGGGAAGAGAATAGAGAAGCCTTTCTTATGAAGAGAGTGGGGTGCATGGTTTGACTTATTTTTAAAGGTCTGACCATCCCCCAACCTCTAACTTTGTACACTCCCTCTAAAATAGTTCAATAAATAAATACATAAATAAAGTATGCATGAAAATATTTCCATATATATACAACTCATATATATGTATATATGTAGATAGATATAAATATGTGTGACTTTTTTGTTACCAGGAACTTTCATGTTGTAATATTCTAGACACTGTGCATACAACATTTCATTTCTAAGAATAAACTATTAATTTTTCATGTTATCTCTATACAGAGATGGAGGCTTCTCTGGTGGCTCAGATCGTAAGGACTCTGCCTGCAATGCAGGAGGCCTGAGTTTTATATAGAGATGAGTAAACTACACTGCTCTCATATAGAATAATACCCTGGATTCTTCCTGTGTCCATTATCCATTAAAGTTTGCCATGCAATCATGTTTACCTCTTTTAAATAAACTGAAAACAAAGCTTTCTAAAATGCTTAATTTATTTAAAAATATAATCAGGAGACAAGTCATTTTCTGGTCACTGCTAACCAATGTCATTGCTCTGTGACTAAAATAGTCTGTAGGTATACATATAATTTTATGTTCTCTGTACATCTGTGCATGCTATGGTGCTTCAATCATGTCTAGCTCTTTGCCACCATGTGGACTATAGCCCACCAGGCTCCTCTGTCCAGAGGATTCTCCAGACAAGAATACTGGAGTGGGTTGCCAGTGCCTTCCTCCAGGGGATCTTCCCTACCCAAGGATCAAACACATGTCTCTTTATGTCTTCTGCATTGGCAGGCCAGTTCACTGTACACAAAACTTATCCCATTGATATTGATCCTCATAATTCTTCCTAAGTGTGTGCATGTGTGTGTGTGTGTGTGTGTGTGTGCGTGTGTGTGTGTGTGTGTGTGTGTGTGTGTGTGTGTTGTGGTGCTCAGTCATATCTGACTCTTTGCAACCCCATGGACTGTGGCCTGCCAGACTCCTCTGTCCCCGGATGTTTTCTAGGCAAGAATGCTGGTTGGGTTGCCATTTCCTACTCCAGAGGATGTTACCAAGCTGGGGATCAAATACACATTTCCTCTTTCTCTTGCATTGGAAAGTGATTTCTTTGCCACAGTGACATGCAGTCATAACATAATTACCTAAATAAACTTTGCGTCCTATAGCACTTCAGTATGGATCAAAACCTGGTGACCATGTCTTTTTTGTATATGAATTACTGAAGTGCCAAGAACTGATTCATACTCTGCACATAATTGGTTTCATCCAAGTGTAAAGCAAAAAATCTGCAGTCAGACAAATGTGATAGTAGTTGGGTGATGCCCAACATGCTGTTTGATAAAAGAGTTTTGCCAACAGCTCACAGTGCTTTTTCTCAGTGTCTGATGTTTGTCATAACATTCACAGCTATTTTTTACAAGCTTTAGAGCAAGTGCAATATAGTTTTCTCCCTAAACCACGATGCAAATTTCCTTGATGCTTCAGTATTTATGTTTTATTCTTTGCATTTAAATATATAATTTATTAATTTTAAACCTGCAAATGTTATTTTGTGCTTATTCTGTATAAAACTACAGTTGCTTTCTTAGCAGCAAGAAATGCTGGTTTGAAAACTATATGAAATTTTAATGGTTTCCTTTCACTACTTACATGGCTGCCAAGAAAAGATGCTGGGATCTGCAGCAAATGGAAATCCAGCTCCACAGGATTTTTACCTATGTGTTCATAATCAAGCCTATGCTCACATTATTTTAATATTTAAGGTGACCTGGCAACTTGATAGATTCAGAAACTCCATTATTTTAGTAGACACTGAACTTCAGTTAACCATTTTCCCTTTATATCATTCTTCTTATCACTGGTTTTATGCCATAGTGAAATATTGTGAGTCCTAGTAAGTCTTTGTGAGTTGGAATTATATTACAACACAATAATAACAATTTAAAAAACTCAAATAAATATAAACATTAATGCAAATTGTACTAGTCTAAGAGCAATTAAATAGTGTACCTATTTTAGGACATGGGCAACATTTCAGGGTGTGATATATTGGATTTCTATGAAAATTATTGTTAGACTTCAAATGACTGAAACATATATAAAATAAGAATTATTCAATGTCATCAGCCTCTAAAAATTGAAAACCTTGTTCCTATCAGAACACAAAGCATTAAGGGCCACCTGCAGTCCACAGACATAATTTTGAGATCATACAGGGTATAAGCTGATTTCAATGGTGTATTAAAATTCTATGATGATTCAGATTCTTTTCAGTTAGAGGTGATTTTAAAATTTCAAATATGATTCCCTGTTTTTACTGTTGTTGTTTAGTTGCTAACTTGCGTCCCACTCTTTTCAGACCCCATGGATGGTAGCCTGCCAGGGTTTTCTGCCCATGGAATTTTCCAGGCAAGAATACTGGAAATTACCAGGATCGAACCCATGTACCTTATGACTCCTGCATTGGCAAGCGAGTTCTTTACCACTGAGCCACCAGGGAAGCCCATGATTCCCTATGCTATACAGTAAAGCCTTGTTGTTTATATATTTTACATATAATGGTGTGCATGTGTTAATCCCACACTCCTCATTTATCCCTATCTACTCTTTCCCTTTTGGGTTTCTCTGATGCCTCAGGGGAATATGCCTGCAATGCAGGAGACACAGGAGACATGAGTCCAATCCCTGGGTTGAGAAGATCCCCTGGAGAAGGAACAGCAGCCCACTCCAGTATTCTTGACAGAAAAATCCTATGGACAGAAGAGCCTGAAAGGCTACAGTTCATGGGGTCATGAAGAGCTGGACAAAACTAAACACAAGTACAATTTTGATGATGACCCTTTTCACTTTGGAAACCATACATTTGTTTTCCATACCTCTAAGTCTGTTTCTGTTTTGTAAATAAGCTTATTTCAATAAACTTTTTTTTTTCCTTTCAAGAAAGAAAGTCTCTGCTTATACCACCACATCATTTAAGTGGAAAGAGGTTAGAAACTTTACAGCAGATAAATATTTAAATTATTTATAGACTATATGTATATATGTGAAGGGAAATATTAACATTCACTGATTTATTTTTACCATAACCACCAGTGAAGGAGTGTGCATCTTACTTTAGACACAACTAGGAATAATACTGGAGAAAGCAATGGCACCCCACTCCAGTACTCTTGCCTAGAAAATGCTATGGACAGAGGAGCCTGGTAGGCTGCAGTCCATGGGGTCACTAAGAGTTGGATAGACTGAGTGACTTCACTTTCACTTTTCACTTCCATGTATTGGAGAAGGAAATGGCAACCCACTCCAGTGTTCTTGCCTGGAGAATCCCAGGGACCGGGGAGCCTGGTGGGCTGCTGTTTATGGGGTCACACAGAGTCAGACACAACTAAAGTGACTTAGCAGCAGCAGCAGCAGCAGTAGCAGGGATAGTACAGTGTCTGAAATGGCACTAAGAAATCCAAGATAACTGTACATTAAGATATAACCTGCCCAGAAATAAACCCATGCACTTATGGGTGCCTTATTTTTGACAAAGGAGGAACAAATTTACAGTGGGGTAAAGACAGCCTATTCAATAAATGGTGCTGGGAAAACTGGACAGCTACATGTAAAATAATGAAATTAGAACACTTTCTAACACCATACACAAAGATAAACTCAAAATGAATTAAAGACCTAAATGTAAGACTAGAAACTATAAAACTCTTATAGGAAAACACAGGCAGAGCACTCGATGACATAAATCAGAGCAAGATCCTCTATGACCAATCTCCTAAAGTAATGGAAATAAAAACAAAAGTAAACAAGTGGGACCTGATCAAACTTAAAAGTTTTTGCACAACAAAGGAAACTATAAGCAAGGTGAAAAGACAACCCTCAGAATGGGAGAAAATATGAGCAAGTGAGAAATAACAATAACCTCAGATATGCAGATGACACCACGCTTATGGCAGAAAGTGAAGAAAACTAAAGAGCCTCTTGATGAAAGTAAAAAAGGAGAATGAAAAAGTTGGCTTAAAGCTCAACATTCAGAAAACTAAGATCATGGCATCTGGTCCCATCACTTCATGGAAAATAGATGGGGAAGTAGTGGAAACAGTGGCTGACTTTATTTTTTTGGACTCCAAAATCACAGCAGATGGTGACTGCAGCCATGAAATTAAAAGACAGTTACTCCTTGGAAAGAAAGTTATGACCAACCTAGACAGCATATTAAAAAGCAGAGACATTACTTTGCCAAAAAAGGTCCGTCGAGTCAAGGCTATGGTTTTTCCAGTAGTCATATATGGATGTGAGAGTTGGACTATAAAGAAAGCTGAGCACCTAATATTTGATGCTTTTGAACTGTGGTGTTGGAGAAGACTCTTGAGAGTCTCTTGGACTGCAAGGAGATCCAACCAGTTCATCCTAAAGGAAATCAGTCCTGAGTGTTCATTGGAAGGACTGATGTTGAAGCTGAGACTCCAATATTTTGGCCACCTGATGTGAAGAACTGACACATTTGAAAAGACCCTGATGTTGGGAAAGATTGAAGGCAGGAGAAGGGGGCAGCAGAAGATGAGATGGTTGGATGGCATCACCGACTCAATGGATATGAATTTGGATAACTCCGGGAGCTGGTGATGGACAGGGAGGCCTGGCGTGCTCTAGTTCATGGGGTCACAAAGAGTCAGACATGACTGAGTGACTGAACTGAGCTGAATAAAAAGTGAAACAACTGACAAGGGATTAATTTCCAAAATTAACAAGCAGTTCATCCAATGCAATGCCAGAAAAAGAAACAACCCAATCAAAAAGTGGGGAAAAGACCTAAATAGACATTTCTCCAAAGACGATGTACAGATGGCTAATAAACACATGAAAAGATATTCAACATTGCCCATTATTAGAGAAATGCAAATCAAAACCACAGTGAGATATCACCTCATACCAGTCAGAATGGCTATCATCAAAAAATCTACAAACAATAAATGCTGGAGAGGGTGTGGAGAAAAGGGAATGCACTCTCACTCTTGGTGGGAATGTAAATTGATAGAGCCACTATCGAAGAGGGTATGGAGATTCCTTAAAAAAATAAAAATAAAACCACCATATGACCCAGCAATCCCACTCCTAGGCTTATACCCTGAGGAAACCAAAACTGAAAAAGGCACATGTATCCCATTGTTCACTGAAGCACTATTTACAATAGCTAGAACATGGAAGAAACCTAGATGCCCACTGACAGATGAATGTATAAAGGAGTTGTGGTTACATATACACAATGGAATATCACTCAGCCATTAAAAGGATCACATTTGAGTCCATTCTAATGAGATGGATGAACTTAGAAACTATTATACGGAGTGAAGTGAGTCAGCAAAAGAGATAAATATATGCACACATACGCACTCTAACATATATGGAATCCAGAAAAATGGTACTGAAGAATTTATTTACAGGGCAGCAATTGAAAAACAGACATAGAGAATAGACTTATGGACATGGGGAGAGGGGAGGAGAGGGTGGGATGTATGCAGGAGAGTAACATGGAAACTTACATTCAGTTCAGTTCAGTCGTTCAGTCGTGTCCGACTCTTTGCGACCCCATGAATCACAGCACACCAGGCCTTCCTGTCCATCACCATCTCCCGGAGTTCACTCAGACTCAAGTCCATTGAGTCAGTGATGCTATCCAGCCATCTCATCCTCGGTTGTCCCCTTCGCCTCCTGCCCTAAATCCCTCCCAGCATCAGAATCTTTTCCAATGAGTCAGCTCTTCACATGAGGTGGCCAAAGTACTGGAATTTCAGCTTTAGCATCATTCCTTCCAAAGAAATCCCAGGACTGATCTCCTTCAGAATGGACTGGTTGGATCTCCTTGCAGTCCAACGGACTCTCAAGAGTCTTCTCCAACACCACAGTTCAAAAGCATCAATTCTTCAGCACTCAGCCTTCTTCACAGTCCAACTCTCACATCCATACATGACCATAGGAAAAACGATAGCCTTGACTAGACGGACCTTTGTTGGCAAAGTAATGTCTCTGCTTGTGAATATACTATCTAGGTTGGTCATAACTTTTCTTCCAAGGAGTAAGCGTCTTTTAATTTCATGGCTGCAATCACCATCTGCAGTGATTTTGGAGCCCCAAAAATGAAGTCTGACACTGTTTCCACAGTTTCCTCATCTATTTCCCATGAAGTGATGGGACCAGATGCCATGATCTTTGTTTTCTGAATGTTGAGCTTTAGGCCAACTTTTTCACTCTCCACTTTCATTTTCATCAAGAGGCTTTTTAGTTCCTCTTCACTTTCTGCCATACATTACCATATGTAAAATAGATAGCCAATGAAAATTTGCTGTATGGCTCAGGAAACTCAAAAAGGGGCTCTGTATCAACCTAGAGGAGTGGGATGGGGAGAGATTGGAGGGAGATTCAAAAGGGAGGTGATATAAGTCTACCTATGGCTGATTCATGTTGAGCCTTGACAGACAACAACAAAATTCTGTAAAGCAATTATTCTTCAATAAAAAAAGAAATTAAAAAGAAATAACAAAGATGTAACCTGGTGGGCACATAAGTAATCAATGTATATAGTGCTGCCACAGTGTGCATTACAACAAAGACAACAAACAGAAAACTTGGATTATCATTAAAAGATACTTACCATGATTGTTTAACCAGATGGTAAATTTATGTATGAAATGACTAACCTTGCTTATCAGTTACATGCCATAATTTCATTCCTTATATGAAATTATGAATTCGTATGAAATTAAAAAAGACTCTGATGCTAGAAGGGATTAGGGACAGAAGGAGAAGGGGACGACAGAGGATGAGATGGCTGGATGGCATCACTGCCTCGATGGACGTGAGTCTGAATGAACTCCGCCAATTGGTGATGGACAGCGAGGCCTGGTGTGCTGCGATTCATGGGGTCGCTAAGAGTCGGACACGACTGAGCAACTGAACTGACTGAACTGGTGAAATTATGAAATTATGCTTATAATTTCAAATCCTCAGACTATAAAGTTCTAGTATTTGAAAACAATTAGACCTGTATATTTAGAAGAATTGGTTGTGCTTCTAAACTTGTCTTCTCTTAGTTGCAATCTGACTTACCATGTATATCATGTTCTGGAATGCCTGTGATTATGAACAAACCTTAAGTGGAATTTAAATCCCTAAGTACTTGCACTGGCACTTTTTAATCTGTTTGTAAAATCTTGTCTTCAGTTCAGTTCTGTTCAGTCACTCAGTCATGTCCGACTCTTTGCGACCCCATGAATCGCAGAACGCCAGGCCTCCCTGTCCATCACCAACTCCCAGAGTTCACTCAGAGTCACATCCATCCAGTCAGTGATGCCATCCAGCCATCTCAGTGAATCTTGTCTTATTAATACATTAAAAAAAATCCTAGTTAATAAATTTACAAATCTCACAGCAAATTTTACCAGGATAATTATTTCAGGGAACAAACAAACGAAACAAAATATTATAATTCATTCATTTATTTACTATCAATATTACATATATATAAATTAAAAATAATTCTTCCCAGGAGATGGTGATGGACAGGGAGGCCTGGCATGCTGTGATTCATGGGGTCTCAAAGAGTTGGACACGACTGAGCGACTGAACTGAATGTCTTTCTTATAATGTCAAACATCACCAAATAGTTTGCATGTTTTTTTACATAAAGACTTTAAATGTTTTCATTTTCAAGTGTGAAAAATACAATTTTAGAGAAAGCTGTCTTTTTTTCATTGGACATTGGGCAAATGTTAATGTGGTTTCAATTATTTTTAAATTAATTATTCTGTATAAATATTGGACATATTTTTCTTACAACATTGAAAAATAGTGTGCATGCCCAAATAAACACACACACACACATATGTACATGAACGCAGACACAAAAAACCCACAAAAAAACTTAAATTGTCTGGCTTCAATGGTCTTTTGTGATGGCTTGCAATCAGCCTATCGACACAGGAGACATTATTATTGTAATTACACATAAAAAATATTTCTCTCTTTAATTGTTGTATTTCTTCCTTGGGTAACCAAATAAAAATTATATAATTGGAAACAGATCACTTTAGATATTGACATTAAAATGCTTATTTCCTCCTCCTAATGATAGCATTTTATGGTGTTTAAGAAATGGCCTTTAAAAATATCCTCGTATCATTACAAAGTTTAAATCGTTCACACTTTACAATTACAGTTTTTCCATAGGGCTAGTATATTTTAATCATTTTTAATAAAAAGAGAATATGTAAGTTTAATAAATATTGTTTAATTGGTGTATAATAAATCCTTCAGGCAGTACTATAGGTTTTGGACCTTTGCTTTTTTCACTATTTCTCCTCATACATTTAAATCCTTCCAGACTAACTTTATTATTGACTAAGAGTTGTGTATTCAAAAGTTTGTTGTTGTTGTTTAGTAGCTAAGTCATGTCCACCTCTTTTGTGACTTCACTGACTATAGCTTCCTACATCGCTCAGGAAATTTAGAATCTGCCCACAATCCTGGAGACCCAAATTTGATCCCTGGTTTGGGAAGATCTTATGGAGAAGTGAATGGCTTCCTACTCTGGTATTCTTGCCTGGAATATTTCATGGACAGAGAAGCCTGGAAGGCTACAGTCCATGGGGTTGAAAAGGGTTGGACATAACTGAGAGAATAATATTTTATTTTTGGACTGTAGCCTGCGAAGCTCCTCTGTTCATGGGATTCTCCACGCAAGAATACCAGAGTAGGCTGCTATTTTTCTCCAGAGGATCTCCCTGAACTAGAAATCAAACTTGCATCTCCTACATTCTTTACCACTGAGCCACCTGGGAAGCAACTGTGTGTTCTAACCTATGTTCAGTGATGTTTGTCTATGTTCAGCAATGTTTTTTAATTCCAATGTAAACTGTAATGAATAAGTAAAAAATAAATGTGTTTTGCAATGAAGTTGGCTTTATAAAATTATACTTACTTGATATTGTATAGCATAACATTAGTGCATTCTCTAATTACATTGTGTCTGTTAATGCTTCCTATCATAAGGTAACAGCTAAAGAATAAAATATTTGTGACTTTCAATATGGTATTTAGATATTTAGTGTTATAGCAAAACTCTTTAAATCCTATGTGGAAGGAACTGATAAAAGCCCCTCTGATAGCTTCTGGTAGCCAAGGTCATTCATTCTTGTAGATGGAGATGTTTCTGTGTCTCTTCATATGGACTTCTCCTAATGTCTGTGTGTAGGTACAAAATTTACTCTTTTTGAAAAGACCCAATCAGACATGACTGAGCATATATGCATAGGTCATATGGTCATAATGGATTAAGGTTCACCCTATGACCTCATCATTTTTTTTTTTCCAAATAAGGTCACATTCACAAGTACTTCAACATTTTTAGGGGAAGCTAAGTATTAGTTGCTCAGTCATTTCTGACTCTTGCCAGCCCTATGGACAACAGCCTGCCAGCTCCTCTGCCCATCGGGTTCTCCAGGCAAGAATCCTGAGAGTGTGTTGCCAATTCTTTCTCCAGTGGATCTTCCTGACCCATGGTCAAACTCAGGTCCCTGGCAGTGCAGGCAGATTCTTTACCATCTGAGCCACCAGGGAAGCCCCATTTTCCAGGGAACACAACTCACTTAATAACACCCAGAAATCATAAAATATGTGTGGTATGCACAAATCTCCTTCAGTTAAAGGCTTGTGTGTAACCAAACTCGTTGCTAGAGGAATCAGACAGCAATAAGACTCTGATGGTGTTGAGAACCGTAAAACATAAAAGTATCTAACAGGTTGACATTAAGAAGTGTGTGGTATAATCTGAGCACATGATTCAGATTGGTGGATTTTGGAAGTTCCAATTTATGGGTATTCAAAAGTAGGACCAGAGGTTTGGAAACAGCAAAAACTGACTAGGGAATATGAATTCCTAAAATCAGCAAACAAAAGCTTCCTTTGAAGACAAACTTGTTTCTTGAAGTGATATTGTTAGGAATACAATCTAAATTTGACAGGAAAAAGACAACCAGAGAAAGAAGAGAGATGGAACAGATAAAATGTAGTAGAGCAAATCAAAGGAGGAGAAGAACAAGAAGTCCTAAGATGTATTTGTTTTTTACTATCTCTTAAAACAATTGAAAAGGAAACTCTGAGTCCCTGAAGCTAGGAAAGCAATTCTGTTCTCCAATTCCTGTTGAAAGTGCAAAATAATTCATATCACCCAAACACAGAAAGAGGTTGCAATTGAATTTTTTCATATAAGTTTTGTAAAAAAAAAGAAGCCCAGAAGCAAAATAAGGTTCCTATGGACAATGAGCTCTGATAGCAAAAATCTGCCCACAAAACAGAAGAAAGCTGGAAACTCCCAAAGCAAACAAGTACACTGGACTTAGTTAAATAGGCAAAGGGACACTTTATTTAAAGCTGTTGAAATAGTGGAAAGAGATCCAAACAGTCTGAACTCAACTTCATGGAATCAAGGAGCCTGAGGATTTTTAAAAGTTGTAGTTGGGAAATCTTAAGACATCTACGTGTGCTAATTGATCTTACCCAAGGGAAAAGTAAACTTCTCTTTCTTTCATGACAGAAGTAGTTTTACAACTTGGAGAAAGGTGCCCACTGAAATTAAGCTCCTATCCTCCCATAGAAATTGGATGATGATAAGATATTTTCAAAAGGCATGGCTCCCAGGTCCTTGAGAAAGACAGCCTGAGTGGTAAAATTGGCAAGAGAATTTTACAAAGATTTTATGCTTCAAAGGAGCAGCAAACAATTTACATTTTTAAGTTTTCTGATGTAAGCGCTCTAAAACCAGAGAGGGCAAGAGCCACTGTGGACAAAGTTCATCAGGATTCTGTAGGAGGTAGGGTGTCAGGGGCCTGGAGGCGAGAAGAAGCTTGTCTAAACTTTAAGCTGAATGTTAAGGCCCCTACTTGACCCATATGTGATATTATACAGAGATTAGCAATCACTGCTGCTGTAACAGGAGTGGGAGTTGCTGACCAGCCTAGGTTTCCTGCTCATGATGTAGCAGCACTGACCCACCTCCAAGCCCCCTGGTAACCTCCAGAGGGTCATTTCGTCCCTAGGGACTGTCACTCCAACAGCTCTGATGACTCTGTCTTGAGAGTCTCTCTGATACCTCCTCTCACAGGATGTGGACCCTGAGCCCTAAACTACATTCAGCCAAGTTTCCTTCTCATTCTCCACCACACTCCCTCTCCCACTCAGTATGTATCTGCACACACATTGCCCCCTTGAAATCTCTCCTGGACTTCTGTCCTGGCCTTCTCCACAGATTTCCTTGGCCTAATGGTTTCTCTATCAAGATTACTGATTTTACCACATCACCTGAAGCCTGGGGTTGCAGCCATACCAGTTGGCCCTGGAGCTGGGTGTATGTGGGCCCTACTCACATTGCCCAGGTTCTACAGGCAGACTTGGCTCTTCATGCCTCCCTCTGCTCCCGGAACTGGGTGATGATAAGATATTTTCCTTGATCATATTTCAAAAGGCATGGCTCCCAGGTCCTTGAGAAAGACAGCCTGAGTGGTAAAATTGGCAAGAGAATTTTCATGTGGACCTTCATTTGAAGTTATATATATATATATATATATATATATATATATATATATATATATACAAGACCTTTTAATAAACTGTGGAAAATTCTTAAAGAGTTGGGAATACCAGACCACCAAACCTGCCTCTTGAGAAATCTGTATGTCGGTCAGGAAGCAGCAGTTAGAACTGGATATGGAACAACAGACTGGTTCCAAACAGGAAAAGGAGTACATCAAGGCTGTATATTGTCACCCTGATTATTTAACTTATATGCAGAGTACATCATGAGAAACGCTGGACTGGAAGAGGCACAAGCTGGAATCAAGATTGCTGGGAGAAATACCAATAACCTCAGATATGCAGATGACACCACCCTTATGGCAGAAAGTGAAGACGAGCTAAAAAGTCTCTTGATGAAAGTGAAAGAGGAGAGGGAAAAAGTTGGCTTAAAGCTCAACATTCAGAAAATGAAGATCATGGCATCCGGTCCTATCACTTCATGGGAAATAGATGGGGAAACAGTAGAAACAGTGTCAGACTTTATTTTGGGGGCTTCCAAAATCACTGTGGATGGTGCCTGCAGCCATGAAATTAAAAGACACTCCTTCGAAGAAAAGTTATGACCAACCTAGATAGTATATTCAAAAGCAGAGACATTACTTTGCTGACCAAGGTCTGTCTAGTCAAGGCTATGGTTTTTCCTGTGGTCATGTATGGATGTGAGAGTTGGACTGTGAAGAAGGCTGAGTGCCAAAGAATTGATGCTTTTGAACTGTGATGTTGGAAGACTCTTGAGAGTCCCTTGGACTGCAAGGAGATCCAATCAGTCCATTCTGAAGGAGATCAACCCTGGGATTTCTTTGGAAGGAATGATGCTAAAGCTGAAGCTCCAGTACTTTGGCCACCTCATGCGAAGAGTTGACTCATTGGAAAAGATTTTGATGCTGGGAGGGATTTAGGGCAGGAGGAGAAGGGGATGACAGAGGATGAGATGGCTGGATGGCATCACGGACTCAAGGGACGTGAGTCTGAGTGAACTCGGGGAGATGGTGATGGACAGGGAGGCCTGGGGTGCTGTGATTCATGGGGTCGCAAAAAGTCGGACACGACTGAGCAACTGAACTGAACTGAACAAGACCTTTTAGAACTAACACCCGAAAAAGATGTCCTTTTCATTATAGGGGACTGGAACGCAAAAGTAGGAAGTCAAGAAACACCTGGAATAACAGGCAAATTTGGCCTTGGAATGTGGAATGAAGCAGGGTAAAGATTAATAAAGTTTTGCCAAGAAAATGCAGTGGTCAGAGCAAACACCCTCTTCCAACAACACAAGAGAAGACTCTACACATGGACATCACCAGATGGTCAACATCGAAATCAGATTGATTATATTCTTTGCAGCCAAAGATGGAGAAGCTCTATACAGTCAACAAAAACAAGACCAGGAGCTGACTGTGGCTCAGATCATGAACTCCTTATTACCAAATTCAGACTCAGATTGAAGAAAGTGGGGAAAACCACTAGACCATTCAGGTATGACCTAAATCAAATCCTTTATGACAATACACTGGAAGTGAGAAATAGATTTAAGGGCCTAGATCTGATAGACTGTCTGATGAACTATGAAATGAGGTTCGTGACATTGTACAGGAGACAGGGATCAAGACCATCCCCATGGAAAAGAAATGCAAAAAAGCAAAATGGCTGTCTGGGGAGGCCTTACAAATAGCTGTGAAAAGAAGAGAGGTGAAAAGCAAAGGAGAAAAGGAAAGATATAAGCATCTGAATGCAGAGTTCCAAGGAATTGCAAGAAGAGGTAAGAAAGCCTTCTTCAGCGATCAATGCAAAGAAATAGAGGAAAACAACAGAATGGGAAAGATTAGAGATCTCTTCAAGAAAATTAGAGATACCAAGGGAACATTTCATGCAAAGATGGGCTCAATAAAGGACAGAAGTGGTATGGACCTAACAGAAGCAGAAGATATTAAGAAGAGGTGGCAAGAATACACAGAAGAACTGTACAAAAACGATCTTCACGACCCAGATAATCATGATGGCGTGATCACTCATCTAGAGCCAGACATCTTGGAATGTGAAGTCAAGTAGGCCTTGGAAAGCATCGCTAAGAACAAAGCTAGTGGAGGTGATGGAATTCCAGTTGAGCTATTTCAAATCCTGAAAGATGATACTGTGAAAGTGCTGCCCTCAATATGCCAGCAAATTTGGAAAACTCAGCAGTGGCCACAGGACTGGAAAAGGTCAATTTTCATTCCAATTCCAAAATAAGGCAATGCCAAAGAATGCTCAAACTACTGCACAATTGCACTCATCTCACATGCTAGTAAAGTAATGCTCAAAATTCTCCAAGCCAGGCTTCAGCAATAAGTGAACCATGAACTTCCAGATGTTCAAACTGGTTTTAGAAAAGGCAGAGGAACCAGAGATCAAATTGCCAACATCCGCTGAATCATGGAAAAAGTAAGAGAGTTCCAGAAAAACATCTATTTCTGCTTTATTGACTATGCCAAAGCCTTGGATTGTGTGGATCCCAATAAACTGTGGAAAATTCTGAAAGAGATGGGACTACCAGACCATCTGCCCTGCCTCTTGAGACATCTGTATGCAGGTCAGGAAGCAGCAGTTAGAACTGGACATGGAACTACAGACTGGTTCCAAATAGGAAAAAGAGTACATCAAGGCTGTATGTTGTCACCCTGTTTATTTAACTTATATGCAGAGTACATCATGAGAAACGCTGGACTGGAAGAAACACAAGCTGGAATCAAGATTGCCGGGAGAAATATCAATCACCTCAGATATGCAGATGAAACCAGCCTTATGGAACTAAAAAGCCTCTTGATGAAAGTGAAAGTTGAGAGTGAAAAAGTTGGCTTAAAGCTCAACATTCAGAAAATGAAGATCATGGCATCTGGTCCCATCACTTCATGTGAAATAGATGGGGAAACAGTGCAAACGGTGTCAGACTTTATATTGGGGGGCTCCAAAATCACTACAGACAGTGATTGCAGCCATGGAATTAAAAGACGCTTACTCCTTGGAAGAAAAGTTATGACCAACCTAGATAGTATATTCAAAAGCAGAGACATTACTTTGCTGACAAGGTCTGTCTAGTCAAGGCTATGGTTTTTCCTGTGGTCATGTATGAATGTGAGAGTTGGACTGTGAAGAAGGTTGAGCACTGAAGAATTGATGCTTTTGAACTGTGGTGTTGGGGAAGACTCTTGAGAGTTCAGAATGAACTGAACTGAACTGAACTGTGTATATATATTGTACCATAAGAACAAGGTGGGCAGTTGTTCAAGAGACCAAGACCAGAAAACAATTGATTTCCCAGAAAGGGAAGGTAAAATTTGAGGATTAATGGAAAAATCCTCTTCCAAATGGCAACAATAAATCTGTCCTGGAACAATCATGGGTGTGGAGAGGAGAGCAAAAGTGAGTTAACACACCTAAGAAAATGGAAGGCAGCTGAAAATATAGCATCAACTTCAGAAAAATTCAAAAGTGAAGTGATCTCAGAGCAGGAAGATTTGAAAAGTGACCAAGAAACCAAGATACAATTATGCATAAAGGAACAACTCATAGATTATAGTAGAAAAGTTTAAAAGTATTTCTCTGAAGCAAATAGAAGAACATTTAGGTCAAAATCCAACAAATGCTTCTCCACTCTCATTGCCAAGGCTCCAGCTTCAATCCATGGTCAGGGAACGAATATATCATGAACCAAATGGTGTGACCAAAATAAATAAATTAATTAATTAAAGTAATAATATATAGAGGGTAATAAGGTATAGAGTGGATGCATAGAGGTTAAATTTAAAGACACTTAGAAAAAAAAGCACTTTGTTTGCTGATTTATCTTTGGATTGATCTAAGCATTTTACACATCTTTAAAAGAAACTTAATTTTCAAAAAATTAATTAGAAAATAAGCTCTAATATCATTTATGATTATCAATTAAAAATAAATGAGATCTAGCAAACAAAACCCAAAGGCATTTTAAAATAATAAATGTATCATATATATCATAGCCAACTTTACTTATTTTAAAACTGTAGTTGTGACTCAACCATTAATACAATCCATTATTAATAAAGCTAAGAAAAATGTATTCTGTCATCTCCATAAATAAGGCATGTGACAAAAGTCAGAATTATTCATGTTTAAAATTGCTCTAAAAATTGGACATAGATATTTCTCAAAGTATGAGAATCTTATTTGACAAGGAACTATAGTGATCTTTAGCCACCTGATATGAAAAACTGACTCTATTGCAAAAGACCTTGATGCTGGGAAAGACTGAAGGCAGGAGGAAAGGGGGACAACAGAGGATGAGACGGTTGAATGGCATCACTGACTCCATGGACATGAGTCTGAGCAAGTTTTGGGAGTTGGTGATGGACAGGGAAGACTGGTGTGCTGCAGCCCTTGGAGTTGCAAAGAGTCGGACACGACTGAGCTACTGAACTGAACTGAACTGATAGTGATCTTCCCATTAAATTCTAGAGCAAGAAAAAATGTCCCATACTTCTTTTACTATTCAATTTTGCAGTCTGTTAGACTAGAAAGCACAGGTAGGAAACAATTAAACAAACATTAGCACTGTAAAATAAGAGGTAAACAAACATAAACTAACAGTTGATATGACTATGTATGTGAAAAAACTCATGAGAATCAACCAAACTAATGACATATTAGGAATAAATCTAGTAAATAGATGTTTAGAAAATCAGTACATAAAGTCAGTAACCAGCATATATACTGGGAAACATGGTTTGATACTATATTAGAAGAGGACACCAATTTATGATGCAAACATAAAAATCAAACACTTAGGTGTTAACTTTGTGTGGAATATAAAATTGTGAAAATAGAAAATTAAATATGTATTGATCACTTGACCCAACAATGCCATTTCTAGAAACCTAGTGGGAATAACAGACCACGTGACCTGCCTCTTGAGAAACCTATATGCAGGTTAGGAAGCAACAGTTAGAACTGGACATGGAACAACAGACTGGTTCCAAATAGGAAAAGGAGTACGTCAAGGCAGTATATCGTCAACCTGCTTATTTAATTTAGATGCAGAGTACATCAAGAGAAACGCTGGGCTGGAAGAAGCACAAGCTGGAATCAAGATTGCCAGGAGAAATATCAATAACCTCAGATATGCAGATGACACCACCCTTTGGCAGAAAGTGAAGAGGAACTAAAGAGCCTCTTGATGAAAGTGAAAGTGGAGAGTGAAAAATTTGGCTTAAAGTTCAACATTCAGAAAATGAAGATCATGGCATCCGGTCCCATCACTTCATGGGAAATAGATGAAGAAACAGTAGAAACAGTGTCAGGCTTTATTTTGGGGGGCTCCAAAATCACTGCAGATGGTGACTGCAGCCATGAAATTAAGATGCTTACTCCTTGGAAGAAAAGTTATGACCAACCTAGATAGCATATTCAAAAGCAGAGACATTGCTTTGCCAACAAAGGTCCGTCTAGTCAAGGCTATGGTTTTTTCAGTGGTCAAGTATGGATGTGAGAGTTGTACTGTGAAGAAAGCTGAGTGCCAAAGAATTGGTGCGTTTGAACTGTGGTGTTGGAGAAGACTCTTGAGAGTCCCTTGGACTGCAAGGAGATCCAACCAGTCCATTCTGAAGGAGATCAGCCTTGGGATTTCTGTGGAAGGAATGATGCTGAAGCTGAAACTCCAGTACTTTGGCCACCTCATGCAAAGAGTTGACTCATTGGAAAAGACTCTGATGCTGGGAGGGATTGGGGGCAGGAGGAGAAGGGGGCAACAGAGGATGAGATGGCTGGATGACATCACTGACTGGATGGACGTAAGTCTGAGTGAACTCTGGGAGTTGGTGATTGACAGGGAGGCCTGGTGTGCTGCTATTCATGGGGTCGCAAAGAGTCAGACACGACTGAGCAACTGAACTGATCTGAACCAAACCTAAATACACATTGGCAAGAGTGAAAAAAAGATGTATGTTCAAGGTTCTTTAATATAATATTGGTAATAGTAATATACTTTAAACAACTTGAATATCCACTAAGAGGAGAATGATTCAATTGCTCTGGGATATCCACACAATAGGCAAAATACACTTATAAAATAAAATGAAAATTATCTGTACTTCAATATATTCATGATAAATTAAGTTTAAAAGTGTAAAATTCAATATGTGTATGATGATTCTCTATATATAAAAAATGCAAGTCTAAAATGTAAATTAAGGGACTTTGCTGGTGGTACAGTGGTTAAGACTCTTCATTGTCACTGCAAAGGGCCCAGGTTGGATCTATGGTCAGGGTACTAAGATCCAACAGACCAAATGGTGGGGCACAGAAAAAAAAAAAAAAAAGTAAAGTAATAGTATATAGGGTGTAATATGGTATAGAGTGGAAGCAAAGAGGTTAAACTTAAGATACTCAGAAAAGAAAACTAAAAAAACACTTTGTTTTCCTGATTTGTCTTTGGATTGATCTAAGTATTTTATACATATTCAAAATAAAGTTAATTTTCAAAAAACATCTCAAATTGAGAACTTTATGAAATAATTAATAATCTATTCTAAGAATAAGATGCTGTTGTTAACCCAGATAGCAATAAAATACAAAAGTGAACATTGTGGTGACTTAGAAATACAGCAATTTGACAATATATGCCTAATGATGTATAGCCTATGAAACAAACTGCAAAATGCTAATAAACTGTTTTTTTTTTTTTTTAGTGACTATCTTGTTGCAGGTTTTGTCTGCACTGTAATGTTTAAACTGTAATATAAATATTGTGGAAAGATAAAATGAGTAAATGTGAAATCTAAGCTTTCTTTTTAATTTCATGAGAGAAAGTTGATACTGGTGTAAAATTAAATATATTAAGTAAAAACTTGTACCATAAATTAGAATTAGAATTACAAGTATGAGCTTATTATACTTTTCATGTTTTATAACCATAATTCTTATTTCCGTCCTTGGGAAATGCTCATTAGTATACAGATTGTAGTCTCTAGACTTCCCAGAGACGATTGAATTTCCAGGACTCAGAAGACAATTATTGGAGAGCCAAAAAATATTATGTCATTTAAGAAATCGAGAAAGCATTAAAAGATTGCTCGGTCATGTCAAAAGAACTTTGGTATCATAAAAGAAAGTTCAGTTCAGTTCAATTCCGTCACTCAGTCATGTCCGACTCTTTGAGACTCCATGAATTGCAACACACCAGGCCTCCCTTTCCATCATCAACTCCCAGAGTGCACTCAAACTCACGTTAATCAACTCCATGATGCCATCCAGCCATGTATCCGTAGGCAAAAAATGGAAAAATGCATGTCACTATGAATAATAAATGCACTTGATTAAGACATATCAAATATATTTAAGTCCATTGCTGACATAAAGACCAAAAGAAAAAGAAAAAAGAAAAACTATACAAAACAAACCTCATTGCTTAATTTTGCAGGAAGCTAAAGAATAAATTTTTAAAATAAAAATATCACATATAGGCCATAAATTAAACACATGTCCTTGGAAGCAACCTAGATGTCCATCAGCAGATGAATGGATAAGAAAGCTGTGGTACATATACACAATGGAGTATTACTCAGCCGTTAAAAAGAATACATTTGAATCAGTTCTGATGAGATGGATGAAACTGGAGCCGATTATACAGAGTGAAGTAAGCCAGAAAGAAAAACACCAATACAGTATACTAACACATATATATGGAATTTAGAAAGATGGCAATGATGACCCTGTATGCAGGACAGCAAAAAAGACACAGATGTGTATAGTGGACTTTTGGACTCAGAGGGAGAGGGAGAGGGTGGGATGATTTGGGAGAATGGCATTGAAACATGTATAATATCATGTAAGAATCGAATTGCCAGTCTATGTCTGATGCAGGATACGGCACGCTTGGGGCTGGTACATGGGGATGACCCAGAGAGATGTTGTGGGAAGGGGGGTGGGAGGGGGGATCATGTTTGGGAACGCATGTACAAAAAAAAAAAAAAGTAAATTACAGTAATAATAATAAAAAAAAAACCCACATGTCCTATTTTCCTACATGAATAATACTTTAGGATGACCAAGTAGCTAATGAGGATATTTGCTTTTTACAGAGCTATTCCAGATAATAATGAAGCTAAGATAAATAATTAGAATATTACCAGTGAAAATCACCTAATTATACAGATTTAGGCATCTTTCAACAACAAATAGAAAATAAGGGAAAGAATTGGTGAAAGAAAAGAGAAGAGAAAAAGAAAGGATAGAATTGAGAAAGGGAAGAGGGGAGGGAAGAAGAAGGAAAAAAAGGAAGAAAGAAGCAGAATATTATCTAAGGAGCAGTCCTGCCAAACACTAAGCCAGAATGTGATAATATCACATCAAATTTGCAGAAATGCAGAGATTAACAAAAACATTGAATGGCACAGTGGAAATGAGATTAGCAAAATGCAAACTGTGGGAAACTCTGGAGGACAATCAATTCAATTTTGTTAATGAATACATTTCAAGGAAAATTGTGAAGTGGAATTTACAGTTACAAGAGAATAAGGAGATCAGTAAAGTGACTATAGGGCTTGGATCTTGTTTTTATTCTGATTCAAACAGGTAAGTGTAAAAAATGTTTATATGACAATTTGGGAAATTTTAGCACTGATATGTCTTAGAGAAGACTCTTGAGAGTCACTTGGACTGCAAGAAGATCCAACCAGTCCATCTTAAAGGAAATCAGTCCTGAATATTCATTGGAAGGACTGATGCTGAAGCTGAGACTCCAATACTTTGGCCACCTGATGCTAAGAACTGACTCAATGGAAAAGACCCTGATGCTGGCAAAGATTGAAGCCAGGAGAAGGGGACGACAGAGGATGAGATGGTTGGATGGCATCACAGACTCCTTGGATGTGAGTTTCAGTAAGCTCTGGGAGTTGGTATGGACAATGAAGCCTGGGGTTCTGGGGTCCATGAGGTCACAAAGAGACAGACTAAGCAACTGAACTGAAACTGAACCACTGATATTTAGTCATTTTTATAAATATCGTCAATTATTTATATGTGATAATATGTGTTTGTAATGGAGGGAAGGAAACTTTATCTCTGCAAGATAAGAACAAATATATTTACAAAAAATATAGGTTGATATTTGGAATTTCTTAAATTAATCCAGACATGAAATGGAGTATTTGGTATATTATAGATGAAGTAATATTGCCATCATCTGATAGTTGTTGAAGTCAGCTGGTGAGTAAATGGATATCCATTCCATTAATATTTATAATTTTTAAATATCTGAAATTTTTTATAACACAATGTAAAGAATGTTTTTCCAGAATTGTAACAACATTTTAATTTTGAAAGCAAGATTCAATTGTCTGATTTAGGGAAAAAAAATTGTCATTAATTTAAAATAATTGCTGATGAACTGTGGACGGAGATTCGTGACATTGTACAGGAGACAGGGATCAAGACCATCCACATGGAAAAGAAATGAGAAAAAGCAAAATGGCTGTCTGAGGAGGCCATACAAATAGCTGTGAAAAGAAGAGAAGCAAAAAGCAAAGGAGAAAAGGAAAGATATAAACATCTGAATGCAGAGTTCCAAAGAATAGCAAGAAGAGATAAGAAAGCCTTCCTCAGCGATCAGTGCAAAGAAATCGAGGAAAACAACAGAATGGGAAAGACGAGAGATCTCTTAAAGAAAATTAGAGATACCAAGGGAACATTTCATGCAAAGATGGGCTCAATAAAGGACAGAAATGGCATGGACCTAACAGAAGCAGAAGATATTAAGAAGAGGTGGCAAGAATACACAGAAGAACTGTACAAAAGAGATCTTCATGACCCAGATAATCACGATGGTGTGCTCACTCACCTAGAGCCAGACATCCTGGAATGTGAAGTCAAGTGGGCCTTAGAAAGCATCACTACAAACAAAGCTAGTGGAGGTGATGGCATTCCAGTTGAGCTATTTCAAATCCTGAAAGATGATGCTGTGAAAGTGCTGCACTCAATATGCCAGCAAATTTGGAAAACTCAGCAGTGGCCACAGAACTGGAAAAGGTCAGTTATCATTCCAATCCCAAAGAAAGGCAATGCCAAAGAATGCTCAAACTACTGCACAATTGCATTCATCTCACACGCTAGTAAAGTAATGTTCAAAATTCTGCAAGCCAGGCTTCAGCAATACATGAACCGTGATGTTCAAGCTGGTTTTAGAATAGGCAGAGGAATCAGAGATCAAACTGCCAACATCTGCTGGATCATGGAAAAAACAAGAGAGTTCCAGAAAAAAACATCTATTTCTGCTTTATAGACTGTGCCAAAGCCTTTGACTGTATGGATCCCAAAAAACTGTGGAAAATTCTGAAAGAGATGGGAATACCAGACCATCTGACCTGACTCTTGAGAAACCTATATGCAGGTTAGGAAGCAACAGTTAGAACTGGACATGGAAAAACAGACTGGTTCCAAATAGGAAAAGGAGTACATAAAGGATGTATATTGTCACCCTGCTTATTTAACTTATATGCAGAGTACATCATGAGAAATGCTGGGCTGGAAGAAGCACAAGCTGGAATCAAGATTGCCAGGAGAAATATCAATAACCTCAGATATGCAGATGACACCACCCTTATGGCAGAAAGTGAAGAAGAACTAAAAAGCCTCTTGATGAAAGTGAAAGTGGAGAGTGAAAAAGTTGGCTTAAAGCTCAACATTCAGGAAATGAAGATCATAGCATCTGCTCCCACCACTTCATGGGAAATAGATGGGGAAATAGATGGGTAAACAGTGTTAGACTTTATTTTGGGGGGCTCCAAAATCACTGCAGATGGTGATTGCAGCCATGAAATTAAAAGATGCTTACTCTTTGGAAGGAAAGTTATGACCAACCTAGATAGCATATTCAAAAGAAGAGACACTTTGCTAACAAAGGTCCATTTAGTCAAGGCTATGGTTTTTCCAGTGGTCATTTTTGGATGTGAGAGTTGGACTGTGAAGAAAGCTGAGTGCTGAAGAATTGATGCTTTTGAACTGTGGTGTTGGAGAAGACTCTTGAGAGTTCCTTGGACTGCAAGGAGTTCCAACCAGTCCATCCTAAAAGAGATCAGTCTGGATGTTCATTGGAAGGACTAATGCTAAAATTGAAACTCCAATACTTTGGCCACCTCATGTGAAGATTTGACTCATTGGAAAAGACCCTGATGCTGGGAGGGATTGGGGGCAGGAGGAGAATGGGATGACGACGACAGGATGAGATGGCTGGATGGTATCACGGACTCGATGGCCATAAGTTTGTGTCAACTCCAGGAAATGGTGAGGGACAGGGAGACCTGGTGTGCTGCGATTCATCAGATTGCAAAGAGTCAGACACGACTTAGCCTCTGAACTGAACTTAACTGAACTGAATAGACACAAAGGGAGAAATAAGTGAATGTCTTTGGAACACCAGATGTGTGCTAACCATGAAAGTGCATGTGTCACCATAGTTTTTATGTACACTATGGTCATGAGATTGCTGCAACTTAATTCTACAATGCCGAAACTGAAGTACTGAAAATTTGTAAACCAAATCGATTACAACTCACAATGATTTGAAGATTATCTTGGGGCAAAGCATGACATCTACATAGATGTTGATCCTTTGTTAATGAGTGATGGGTTTATCCTATATTTGAAGTGCTTGTGTATTTTAAAAAGTTGCATATCTCATTGCTAAATATATGTAGATATCTGTTTGCATTTTGTTCACTGGGTAATAATTGAGTATCAGGGTGTCAGGGAGGAAGAAATGTTCCTCTAGCCTTTTAGGTTCTCCTGACTGGCCTAAGAACTAAGTTGATACATGACAGATTAACAGCAGAAAATCAATTAAAAGTTTAATAACATGTGTACATGTGAGAGACTCAGGAACATTGAGTAAGTCACCAAAATGACTGAAACTTTCCCCTTAAACACCATTTTCAAATATAAATAAGAAAGTTTGTGCAGGGTAATGGTTTGAGGCTTCAAAGATGAGAAAGGGGAAAACAAGACGGCAGAGGAGTAGGTGGACATGGAGTACATCTCTCTCCATGGATCCATCAGGAGTATGCCTTCAGACACAGAAGTGCATAGAGAACATCAGCTGAGAGCAGACAGGAGTACCTGACCAGTGGAAAAGCATATATAGAACCAGGCAAAATTTGGTAGAATGGAGGAATTAGGGGGAAAAACTGGAGTGTTAGTAGGACTGGATGTGTCCTCAGTGGGTGGGGGAAACTGAAGTAGGGGTCTGATCCCCACATTGGGGCAATTGTCTGAGTCAGAGGAAAAACATTTAAGGCTGAAAGTGAAATGGCTGATCTGTGGCAGTCTAAATGGAATGAGAATCAGGCAGCCCTTGCTGCAGCCATACATACCCCAGACAAGAATACCGGACCCCTGGAAGGCACAGCAGCTGGGAGCTGGACTTTAGGGATTATCCCAGGGCGAGGGTTGCTGCTGACTGCAGAGAGATGGATTGAAGGGATGTGAGGGAGGAGATCGTTGTGGGAAATGCCGGTGAAGGCAGCCATGCAAGCAGGATAATATTGCTGAGTCACCTGTAGGGGGTGGAACCATTACCATAGACTCTCTCTCCCCACACACCAGCATTAGCAGCTGAAAAATAGAGAGGCTGGCCCATCAAATGCCTGATGCACTGAACTACAGAGTAGGACCCCACCCAGGGTGCCCCTTTAAGTGCCTGATGCACTGATGTACAGAGTAGGACCCAGCCAGGAGGGCCCCTCTATGTGCCTGATGTGCAGAACAACAGAGACAGACACCAGGCAAGGGAGCCCTCTAAGTGTCTGAACAGGTAGAGCTACAGAGCTATGGAGAAAGACTGGCCAAAAAGGCCTTCTGATTGCCGGCTATAAGGTGGTGGTTTAGTTAGTCACTAAGTCATGTCTGACTCTTGCAACCCCATGGACTATGGCCTACCAGGCTTCTCTGTCCATGGGATTCTCCAGGCAAGGATACTGGAGCAGGTTGCCATTTTCTTCTCCAGGGGATCTTCCAGACCCAGGAACTGAACCCATGTCTCCTGCATTGCAAGCAGATTCTTTACCGACTGAGCTACAAGGGAAGAGTCAGCTACAAGAGGCTCATAAAAGGACTCTGATAGGGTCATAACTCCTGAGCCAGAGGCAGTCCGTGTCCCTGCACACTTGGCACCACAAGAGTCCCCACAAACCAACAGGCTGCGCCATCATCAGGCTCAACTCTCACTGGGGCAGAGCTGCCACAAGCAAAAAAGTCTTGTATCTATGCAGACAGGGTCGCTTCAGTCGTGTCTGACTCATTGTGACCCTGTAGACTGTGACCTGCTGGGCTTCTCTGTCAGGGAAGGGTGTGTTCTCCAGGCAAGAACACTGGAGCCTCTTGGCCAATACAGGTTGCCATACCCTTTTAGAGCACTGTATTTCCTGTTGCCCTAGCCACCAACTCCCCTGAGTCCCTGGTGCTGCCAGAACCCCTGTGACCCAAGCAGCTGCACCACCTCCACAGCCGGCCCTCACAGGGGCAAACCCAAGTCCTCCAGGGCAGACTCAGGAGTAAACTCCAGTGGACGACCCACATGTAGAGGTGGAAATAAAACCATAATTGAAACCCAAGGGCAGTGTGGCTAAGGAAACAGACCCAAAACCTTCCCACAAGCTGTACAAGCTGCATATTAAATCCACATGATCAACTAGGCAGACTCTGTGTCTATGGAATATATAAAAAGGTCATTGAGAGCTTCCATAAAAGAAAACAACTAGTTCTGATAGCTGTGGACATGGGAGACAAGAACACAGAGGAGTAGGGTCAGATTAGAGTCTGAGCTGCCCCCACAGCAGGTCTAGAGAACAGCACAGTGTTGGAGGGCATCCTAGAGAGATGAGGTGGACTGTGACTCTTAGCGAGGGAAAAGACTCTGACAGCAGTGACTCAGGAAAAACATTTATTATTCTTTTTTTTTAATATAAATTTATTTATTTTAATTGGAGGTTAATTAATTTACAATATTGTATTGGTTTTGCCATACATCAACATGAATCCGCCACAGGTATACACGTGTTCCCCATCCTGAATCTCCCCTCCCTCCTCCCTCCCTCCCTGTACCATCCCTCTATTATTCTTATGTTTTGGCTTGTTATGTAGATTCTTTTCAATTTTTTTTACCCTTTATTCCCACTCTGTTGTAGTTGTCAATTTTATTGGCACTATGAAATCCAATTAAGCTTTTGAGCTTTTTTCTTTACTCAATCACATTTTGTATTGTTATAAACCTCTGCCTCTACATTGAACTTTTACAGTTCTGTGGAATTATCCTTTTTCTTTCTTTTCTCTCTTTTTTTCAATTTTAATTTTTAATTTTTTAAACCTATTATTATTTTTTCTAATTTATTCCTTTGTTTGTTTTTCCTACTATTCTTTTCCCTTTGCAGTTAATGTTTAATGTATATAAATCTTCTTTATCTACTTCTATTTAAATCTGCATATGTATTCTTTCTTTTCTTTCTCTCCTTTCCTCTCAAAATATTTGTTAGTTTTATTTTCATTGCTTTATTCTCCTCTTGGCACTTTGCTTTAGTTTTATTTCCAGTTTCTGCTTTCATTAGTTTTGTTCTGATAGATACAATTTTTGTTTTCCTTTGTTTGCCAGGTCAATCTATTGTATTTTATTTTTGCTGGACTGTTTTGATTTTAACCTCTATGTCTACATTGGGCTTTTGAAGTTCTGAGGAGTTTTCTTTTCTTTTCTTTTTTCTTTTCTCTTTTTATAATTTTTATTTTTAATCTTTTAAAACTATTATATTTTTTCCACATTTAATCCTTTGTTTGCTTTTCCTACTGTTCTTTTCCCCTTGCAGTTAATCTTTAATGTATATAGATCTTCTTCATCTATCTCTATCTAACTTTGCATATCTATTCTTCCTTTCTTTTCTTTCCTTCCTTTCCTCTCTACACATTTTAGTTTTATTATCATTGTTTTATTTCCCACTCAGCATCTTGCTTTAGTTTTATTTTTCAGTTTATGCTTTCGTTAGTTTTGTTCATAACTGGTAAATATAATTTTTCATTCCCTTTGTTCACTGGGTCAATCTACTGTACTTTATTTTTGTTGGACCATTTTTACTTTGCTCGTGGGTATATATGTATGTGTGTATATTCCATTACTTTAATTATCATTTGAGTGATTTTGTAATTGTCATTTTTCTGGAGTTCATCTTTGGTTTCTCCTTTTTGGATATTTGTTTTAATCTCACTTAATGTCATAATAAACCACTTGTGGAATCTTTTTCCCTCACCAGAGATCAAGCCCTGAGCCTTTGGAGTGTGATCACCGACTCCAAGGCCCTAGACTACCAGAGAACTAACCCTAGAGAGCATCAAATAGTGAGAACTTACCCAAAGGAAAGCACTTGAATACAAGACCTACCATCACCCAACCACCAAAAGCACCCTGTGCAGGACATCTCATCTAAACAACAAACAAACAAACAAACAAATACCCAATCATCAGCAGACAATATTACCACCTCACTCAGCTTTGCCCATCAGAGGAAAAATAAACAAACAAACAAAACTCAGCACAAATCTCACTCTATAAGAAGCTTACACAAACCACTGGACCAACCTTAGGAGGGAAGAAACCAAAAGGAAGAAAGAATTTAGCTTTCTTCAAGGAAAGGATTCAGCTTTCCCTGAAGGCTGGGAAAAGGAGACCTCAAACACAATAAGTTAAAAAACAAAAACAAACAACAACAACAACAACAACAAAAACACCACAGCAAAGAGGTAGAGAAATACTGCACAAGTGAAGGAACAAGCTAGAACACAAAAGTCCAAATAAAATGAAGAGGAAATAGGCAAACTACCTGAAAAAGAATTCAGAATAATGATAGTATGCTATGCTATGCTAAGTCACTTCAGTCATGTCCGACTCTGTGTGACCCCATAGATGGCAGCCCACCAGGCTCCCCCATCCCTGGGATTCTCCAGGCAAGAACACTGGAGTGGGTATAATGATAGTAAAGATGATTAAAAGCCTTGAAAACAAAATGGAGAAAATGCAAGAATCAATTTTTAAAAAAGACTTAGAAGAATTAAAGAATAAACATATAGAGACAAGCAAACAATTACTGAAATTAAAAATACTCTAGAAGGAATCAATAGAAGAATATCTGAAGGAGAAGAATGAATCAGTGAGCTGGAAGATAAAATGGTGGAAATAACTTCTGAAGAGCAGACTAAAGTAAAATGAATGAAAATAATTTAGGATAGTCCCAGAGACCTCTAGGACAATACCAATCACACCAACATTAGAATTATAGGAGTCCCAGAAGAAGAAGAGAAAAAGAAACATATGAGGATTTTTTAAAGAGATTATAGTTGAAAATTTCCCCAACATGGAAAAGGAAATAGTCAATCCAGTCCAAGAGGCACAAAGTGTTTCATACAGGATAAATCCAAGGATAAACACGCCAAGACACATACTAACCAAACTAACAAAGACTAAACACAAAGAAAGACTATTAAAAGCAGCATGGGAGAAGCAACAAGTAACATACAAGGGAAAGCCCATACACTTAACAGCTGATCTTTCAGCAGAAACTCTGCAGGCCAGAAGGGAATCTACAACAAAGATTAATATACCCAGCAAGGATGTCATTCAAAATTGATGGAGAAATAAAAAGATTTTCAGACAAGCAAAAGTTAAGATAATTCAATACCACCAAACAAGCTTTACAACAAATGTTAAAAGTACTTATATAGTCAAGAAAAATAAAAGAAGGAAAAAAAAAAACCTACAAAATCAACCCCCCAAAATAAAGAAATGACAGTAGGAACATATATATCAATAATTACTTTCAATGTAAATGGATTAAATGCTGCAACCAAAACACACAGACTGACTGAATGGATACAAAAATAAGACCCATATATATGCTGTCTACAAGAGACCCACTTCAGACATAAAGACACATATAGACTGAAGGATGGGAAAACATAATCCATGAAAATGGGAAGCAAAAGAAAGCTTGAATAACAATCCTCATATCAGACAAAATACACCTTAAAATAAAGAAGATTACAAAAGATAAGGAAGGACACTACATAATGATCAAGGAATCAATCCAAGAGAAAGCTATAATTGTAAATATCTATTCACCCAACATTGGATCATAGAAAAAAACAAGTTCCGGGAAAAAAAAAAAAAAACCTTTTGCTTTATGTAAAGCCTTTAATTGTGTGGATCACAACAAACTGTGGGAAATTCTTCAAGGGATGGGAATACCAGAACACCTGACCTGCTTCCTGAGAAATCTGAATGAAGGTTAAGAAGCAACAGTTAGAACTGAACATGGAACAACACACTGGTTCCAAATCAGGAAAGGAGTACATCAAGGCTGTAAATAGTCACCCTGCTTATTTAACTTGTATGCAAATTACATCACATGAAATGCCAGGCTAGATGAAGCACAAGCTGGAATCAAGACTGATGGGAGAAATATCAATGACATCAGATTCACAGATGACACACCCTTATGGCAGCAAGAGAAGAAGAACTAAAGAGCCTCTTGATGAAAGTGAAAAAGAGGAGAGTGAAAAAGTTGGGTTAAAACTTAACATTCAGAAAACTAAGATCATGGCATCTGATCCCCTCACTTCATGACAAATAGATGGGGAAATAATGGAAACAGTGTCAGACTTTATTTTGGGGGCTCCAAAATCACTGCAGATGGTGACTTCAGCCATGAAATTAAAAGAAGCTTGCACTTCAGAAGGAAAACTATGACCAACCTAGACAGCATATTAAAAAGCAGAGACATTACTTTACAATAAAAGGTCAGTCTAGTCAAAGCTATGGTTTTTTCAGTAGTCATGTATGGATGTAAGAGTTGGACTATAAAGAAAGCTGAGCACTGAAGAATTGATGCTTTTGAACTGTAGTGTTGGAAAAGACTCTTGAGAGTCCCTTGGACTGCAAGAAGATCCAACCTGTCAATCCTTAAGGAAATCAGTCCTGAATGTACATTGGAAGGAATGATGCTGAAGCTGAAACACCAATACTTTGGCCATCTGATGCAAATTACTGACTCATTGGAAAAGACCCTGATGCTGGGAAAGATTGAAGGCAGGAGGAGAAGGGGAAGATGGGTAATAAGATGACTGGATGGCATCACCAATGCGATGGGCATGAGTTTGAGTAGGCTCCGGAGTCAGTGAAGGACGGAGAAATCTGGTGTGATGCAGTCCATGGGAACACAAAGAGTCGGACATGACTGAGTGACTGAACTGAACTGAACTGAATGACTACTGAGCATCGCAGCTGTCTAGATGCATAATAATATTTGGGCCAAACAAAAGCTGATGAAACACTCAACACTATATCTGTGTACAGGGAGCTTTGAAAAGCTCAGACATAGTCCAAGAAATCTAAAATATCACACACACATATGTAGAGCTCTGTGCATGTCCAAGATTATCTTAAATATTTATAAACTGCCATTTCTGGCTGATCATGAGGCTTTGCTCAAACAGGAAGAGAAAGCTAAGGCTGAGTTTTACAGTGCCCACAGAAGATTGGAGGTGAACTTCCATATAAACAAAGATCTCCTGGAGTAGGAATTGGCAACCCAAACCAGTATTCTTGCCTGGAAAATCCCATGGACAGAAGAGCTTAGCAGTCTACAGTCCATGGAGTCGCAAAACAGTTGGACACAATTTAGTGACTAAACAAACAAATATACAAAGTCCCCTCAGACAATTGCAAATCTGAGTTTGATTTCTAGAATTGTGGAAAAATTTTTGATATTGATAATTTTTAGTATTGTTATTGCTTTTATGGAGTGTTGGATATTCAAAGGTTCTTACTCTACTATTTTCAGTAGCATCATTCATTTCCTTTCCTTTTAAAAAGAAAACTATTTGTTTTACTTGGTATTTTCTGTTATTGGTCTTTCTGACAATCTGATCCCATATAGATAGTTTTCAATACAACGCCCACACAGTTTCTTATCTTTGATCTCTCTCCTTTTTCAAACTTCACTAAAATATGTTTCTCCAAGTGGTACTCTTAAAATGATTTTTTCTACCAAATAAGAATTCAATATCTGGGTTTGCTTTTTCTTTTTCTTTTTTTGCTATTAATAACCAAGAGTATTTATTAGTTCAAAACTAAAGTCACTGGGAAAAGTGCAGGCACAGGACCCTTCGGAAAGGATGATAGTCTGGTGTTTGTTCCGACCTTAATCAGAAGTCTGATTTAAGAAATGAGGCAGATAATTAAATTATTTTCTTTGTTCACCTAAAATCAAGTTACCATTGGAGTCAAACTTTGAAAGAAATTGTCTTAGCTCCTGTAGAATAGATGATGCTGAAGCCTGGCACTGCAACATGAAATGCCATTTTTGAAAGGCACTGGATAGTTTAAGGAGAATGACAACCCGGGAGCCTTGTATTCCTGGCTGAATACATACCAAAGCCCAGGGCCTTTTTTTGGACAGTTCAAAAAGAATGTATTAGGCACAGCCACAGGCTTGAAATAGCGAAAAGCAAAACATCAATTTTAATCAAAAGGTTAAGAAAAAAGAACATTTGAAGGCAGAGTCTTATAGGAAAGCTATGTGAAAATGAAAGCAAATAAGAGATTCTTATAATAATCTTGGGGGTGTGGAAATAAAGGCTGCTCTGAATGCCAAACCTTCACTGTACTATTTGTGACAATCAAAGTCTCTCTACTGTCTCCTTAAGGAGCCTGTTGCAAAACTGTCCCTTAATGAAAGCACCACTATGCCATTGAAAGGGGGAGTTCTCTTCCCTTTGCTCTGTCTCAACAATCTACAGGTGCCTCAATAATAAAGAATCATCCTGGCAGTGCATGAGATGCAAGAGACGCAGGTTCAATCCCTGGGTCTTGAAGATCTCCTGGAGTAGGAAATAACAACCTACTCCAGTATTCTGGCCTGGGAAATTTCACAGGCAGAGGAGCTTGGCTGGCCCATGGGGTGGCAAAGAGTTGGATACAACTGAGAACAATTGGCAGCCTTACTGGATTCTTTAGTAAAAATGTTGGAATATACTATTTATGGGCATCCTGGCACTAATTGCTGGACAGTGTTCCCTAATAAAGCCTAGTAGTAGTAGTTGTTGTTCAGTCACTCAATTGTGCCCAACTCTTTGAAACCCCATGGACTGCATCATGCCAGGCTTCTGTGTCCTTCACTGTTTGCTCAAACTCATGTCCATTGAGTCAGTGATCCCATCCAACCCTCTCATCCTCTGTTGCCCCATTCTCCTACTGCCTTCAGTCTTTCCCAGCATCAGAGTTTTTCCAATAAGTTGGCTCTTTGTATCAGGTGGCCAAAGTACTGGAGCTTCAGGTACAGCATCAGTCCTTCCAAAGAATATTCAGGGTTGTTTTCCTTTAGGATTGACTCATTTGATCAGTTTGCTTTTCAAGGCACTCTCAAGAGTCTTAGTACCACACTTTGAAAACTCAGTAGACAGTACTCTTTTTGTGAAAATCTTCAGAAATGTTTTGGTAAAAGTGACAGTATGTTCGAGTGGTTTGGAAGTTCAGCAGAGGGCATTGTGTTTGAGTTGGACTGTGATATTTCTGGGGATGATAGAGATCAAAACTTGTAAGAAGCAAGAAGGATCGAGTTATCATATCATAGTGTGAATTCAGTATTGTCTAACCAGCATATTTTTTTATGTTAAATAAGACATTTTGCTGTTTTGTTGTTTAGTCTCTAAGTCATGTCTGACTCTTTGTGACCCCATGAACTGCAGCACACCAGGCTTCTCTGTCCCTCACAGTCTCCTGGACTTCATGTCCATTGAATCACTGATGTCATCCAATTATCTCATCCTCTGTTGCCTCTTCTCCTTCTGCCCTCAATCTTTCCCAGCATCAGGGTCTTTTCAATGAGCCAGCTGTTTGTGTCAGGTGGCCTTGTATTGGAGCTTCAGCGTCAGTACTTCCAATGAATATTCAGGGTTGATTTCCTTTAAGATGAACTGGTTTGATTTCCTTGCTCTCCAAGGGACTGTGAAGAGTCTTTATCACCATACTTCAAACATATCAGTTCTTCAGTGTTCTGCCTTATTTATGGTCCAGCTGTAACATGACCACTGGAAAAGCCATAGCCTTGACTGTGCAGACCTTTGTCAGCAAAGTGACTTCTTTTTTTTTTTTAATATACTGCCTAGGTTTGCCATAGCTTTCTTGCCAAGAAGCAATTGTCTTCTAATTTCATGGCTGCAGTCACCATCTGCAGTGATTATAGAGCCCAAGAAGGGAAATCTTTCACTGCTTCTTTTTCTCTTTCTATTTGCCATGAAATGATGAGATCTGAGGCCATCATCTTAATTTTTTTTTTAAATTGAGTTTTAATCCAGCTTTTTAACTCTCCTCTTTCACCTTCATCAAGAGGCTCTTTAGTTCCTCTTGCTTTCCACCATTAAGCAGTATTATCTGCATATCTGAGGTTGTTGGTATTTCAGCAATCTTGGTTCCAGCTTGTAACTCATCCAGTCCAGCATTTCATGTGATGTGCTCTGTGTATAAGTTAAATAAACAGAATATCAATAAGCAGCTTTGTTGTACTCCTTTTTCAATTGTGAGCCAGTCAGTTGTTCCATATAAAGTTCTAATTTTTGCTTTTTAACCCGCATACAGGTTTCTCAGGAGACAGGTAAGATGATCTGGTATTCCCATGTCTTTAAGAGTTTTCCACAGCTGCTATCATCCATACAGGCAACGGCTTTAGCATAGTCAGTGAAGCAGAGGTAGATCTTCTTCTGAAATTCCCTTGCTTTCTCTGTGATCCAGCAAATATTAGCAACGATGTACAAAATTGGATAGACTGCTTCCCAAAAATGACTGAATGAATGGAAAAGTGTCTAGACTTGATAGGGTTCCAAAAGAAGAAGTTTCTTTATTTAAAGTAGAAGTGTATTCAGCTTTAAAACTCCATTCTCTGAGTTAGTAGATTCAATGTTGCAAGGTACATCTGAGGCAGAATAGCTTGTGGATCCTGTGATAAACCCTGAAACAAGATTTGTAAAAATAGTCCTCTATTATTTTATTCTAAAGCTATGCCTTCTTTGCAAGTAACTGTTCTTCTTTGAGACATAACTCACAGAGTGCTAACTTAGGTAGATGAGGAAATTGACATAAATGTTGGGAAACAAGTAGCTATGAATTTGAGTTGTCTGTCATGAAGTAGACTCTATCTTATATGAAAGTAAAAGTGTTAAGCACTCAGTCATGTCCCACTGTTTGTGACTCCATGGACTGTATCCTGCCAGGCTCCTCTGTACATGGGATTCTCCAGGCTAGAATACTGGAGTGGGTTGCCATGCCCCTCTGCAGGGGATCTTCCTGACCCAGGAATCAGATCTAGGTCTCCTGCATTGGAGGAAGTTTCTTTACCTTCTGAGCCCCCAGAAACCCCCTATACCCATCCCCCAAATAATATATGGGCTTTATGTACAAGTCAAGTATTGGTGGCAGTTTGCCAAATCAAGCACTGGAGATGAGTTGTGGTTTTAGCCACCGGGCATGCTTTTGATCAAATCTCTTAAACATCTAGGGCATTCATTTCATTTCTAGAATTAAAAAAAAAAAATAGCTTGGGATGCTTTTAATATTATGGCTGCAGTCATCATCCACAGAAATTTTAGAGCTTAAGAAAATAAGCCAAATGTATATCTAAATTTGGTGAAAGAAAACATTCCAGTTAGAAAACCATGTAGGTTTATGAATGGAAGGAGAGAAGGAGAAAAAGATCACAGAGCGTAGACAGAAATGTAAATATCAAGGCATATATTCCCCGTGGTGATAAACATTGACTTGACTGACTCTCTTGATTCAAACCAAGCTAAATTTGGGGATAAAATGTTGTCAGTTTCATCCAGTACTGACAAATATTAGTGATGTTTCATTGTCATTTTTATCTGAGCCATCTCATTATTTGTTATTCCTTGGAGCTTGCTGTGTTTTGCTTGTTTTGAGAGATTGTACAGAAAATATTTACTCCATCATTTCTAAAATGTGCCAATACTGTGACAGGGATGAAAGTGTTATTAAGAAGGCTGTAGCTATGATGATATTTGAAGTAAAATAAATTAAACTGATGGAAAATGATTAAATGTGCCCATGTGAATGAAACAAATTATTCAGTAGGAAGGATTCTAAAGGACAATAACTAAATAAAACAGAGCACAGAAACCGCTGTATGTCATTGACAACAATCATCAAGACAAATGCACGATAAAAAGGAAAGTATAAAATAAGAAAAAAAATTACTGTATGGTTAGACATATGTCCTAGACTTTTACTAAACAAAACAAAACACCAAAAATATTGGCTACCCATTAAAACAATCAAAAGGAGGCATAATACTGCAACTTTGCTCCAGGTCACTCTGGAGATATAAAACTTGTACTCTGCATAGTTTTTATGTGTGTTATTCATAAAGGTAAATATGCCTGATCTTTACTTGGGTGAATTGATTCACCTCTATGTGTATCATTTTTGACAACAGGTCACCCCTGAGATAGATAAAATATGTTTACTATGTTGCACCATCTTTTATGTTTAATGTCATCCATTAATTTCCCATATCAGATTTTCTTTATTCTACTTTTCCCATTTTATGTTGATCATTTGGTATTTTTATAACTATCAGAGTTATTTTATATATTTTTTTCAAGTGGATTATCAACAGTGTTCTTGCAGCTGACAAATGATATAGCCAGGATTTGAACCCAGGCCACTGAACTTCAGAGTTTACTTCTTCTACCACTGAGCTATATGGCTATATTAATCTGAAATCTACCAGAGCAATGTTTTGGTCTTTCTACATAAACAACACTTTGCAAGTTTATATATATATATATATATATATATATATAGTAATCCATATTATCTTTCAGCACCCTTTGATGGTATAGAGCTCATGTCTAAAATACTCTATTTTTTTTAATTATAAGGAAAATAACAGAAGAAAAGCTCTCTAGTTGTTTTTAGGGAAAAACAAATTCTCAGAATATTTGTTGTTGTTCAGCTGCTAAGTCATTTCCGACATTTTGTGAACCCATGAACTGTAGCACACTAGGCTTCCCTGTCCATCACTATCTTTCAGAGTTTGCTCAGACCCATGTATATTGATTCAGTGATGTCATCCAAGCATCTCATCCTTTGTTCCCTGCCTCTCCACTAGCCCTCCATCTTTCCCAGCAACAGGGTCTTTTCCAATGAGTCAGTTCTTCACATCTCAGACTCTATTTCTTCACTTTTCCTTTCATGTATATTGATTATTTTTTCACATACTTAAATATTTTTAATAACTTTTATTTTGTACTCAACATTTTTTATTTTCAATGCAGAGTCTTCACTTACCAATGAAGAGTGTGGGTGAAGTGCCATTTGCTCATATGTTGGCATGTGAAAACTTGAGCTTTCCTGTCTCAGAAGGCTATAGTCCATAGGATCACAAAGAGTTGGACACGACTGAGAAAGTACACACACCTTATTTACTATTAGAAATTAAATCAGATTTGATTTGATCCAGTTAAATAACACATTTGCCCTGAGTAGTGGGAACTCCTCTAATGGGTACATATGCCAAAGCTTTATTTCTACAATGTACATACAACTTTCCCCATATTTATTTCACATAGCAGAACAGGCTTTAGTATATGAATTATGTCTACTCTTTAACTTTGATGCACATTTAAATTTAAGCTTCTTATTCTTTGTTGTCTTTAATGCATGTACTTCAATTACCACTTTTGGGAGAAATATTTAAATTTTCCTGAATCATATTATTTTTGGCTAAGTTGCTTCAGTTGTATAGTTGTGTCTGACTCTTTGTGACCCTATGGACTGTAGCCCACCAGGATCCTCTCTCCACAGGATTTTGCAGGCAAGAATACTGGAGTGGGTTGCCATTTAATTCTCCAGGGGATCTTCCCAAACCAGGGATCAAACCCAAGTCTCTTATGTCTCCTGCATTGACAGCCAGCTTCTTTACCACTAGCACCACCTAGGAAACCCAGTGTTTTAGAGAACCAGGTAAAGGAAAGTTTCAGTTAAGGAGGGGACGGGATAATCATATCTTTTAAATGCGTGTGAATGCACATAATGTATACAAATTAATGCATGCAAATGTCTCATACTGTGATATAAAGCCCAAAATATAAGGCGGGGTCCTCACTCCTGAGACCTGCCTTATGTGCAGGAATTTATGATAATTATAAAGATGATGAACCCTATTACTAAGGAAAAACTGAACCCATCTAAACCTGCAGAATTAGAGTGATTTTGGTAAGGTCACTTTTTTCACTTTCATCTCTTACAATAACTGAGTCATGTTGACCCTCAAATTTGCCTTTAATTTTTAAAGATGTAGTCATGACTCTCTAGCACAGATCTTTAAATGTTCCTTAACATATGCTGTCACCCTGTAGATACTATACATATGATATGTGTGTCCTAGTTGCTTTAGAAATGGCTAAATTAAATAGACATTTTTCTGCATTTTCAAGTGTGATTTTACTGAGCACTCACAAAATATTTTAAATCTAATGAGAGAGATAAAAATAGAGATAAATAAAAACTCTAAGTATAGGGACTTCCCTGATGGTCCAGTGGCTAAGACTCCGAATGAAAGAGCCCAGAGTTCAATCCCTGGCCAGGGAACTAGATCCCACAGGCTGTGACTAGAGATCCCTTATGCCACAAGGAAGATTGAAGACCCCACATGAAAAAATTAAAAACAGTGAAGTCAAATATATAAATACATATTTTAAAAGTAAATAAACTCTAAGTATAGAATAGTTCTACTCTGGGAATTTAGAACAACTAAATGGTACAGTGCTGGTTCAAAACTGGGAAAGGAGTACATCAAGGCTGTATATAGTCACCCTGCTTATTTAACTTATATGAAGAGTACATCATGCAAAATGCCAGCTTGGTTGAAGCACAAGCTGGAATCAAGACTGCTAGGAGAAGTATCAATAACCTCAGATATGCAAATGACACCACCCTTATGGCAGAAAGTGAAGAGGAACTAAAAACCTCTTGATAAAAGTGAAAGAAGAAAGTGAAAAGGTTGGCTTAAAAATCAACATTCAAAAAACTAAGATCGTGGCATCTGGTCCCATTAGTTCATGGCAAAAAAAAAATGGGGAGACAAGGGAAACAGTGGCTGACTTTATTTTCTTGAGCTACAAAACCACTGCAGCTGGTGACTGCAGACATGAAATTAAAAAAAGATTCTTGCTCTTTGGAAGAAAAGCTATGACTGACCTAGATAGTATATTAAAAATCAGAGACATTACTTTGCCAGCAAAGGTCCATCTACTCAAAGCTATGCCTTTTCCAGTCATCATGTATGGATGTGAGAATTGGTCCATAAAGAAAGCTGAGCACCAAAGAACTGATGCTTTTGAACTGTTGTCTTGGAGAAGACTCTTGAGAGTCTCTTGGACTGCAAGTAGATCAAATCCGTCAATCCTAAAGGAAATCAACCCTGAATATTCATTGGAAGGACTGATGCTGAACCTGAAACTCCAATATTTTGGCCACCTAATACAAAGAATGATTCATTGAAAAAGACCCTGATGCTGGGAAAGATTGAAGGCAAGAGGAGAAGTGGATGACAGAGGATGGGATGGTTTGATGCCATCACAGACTTGATGGACACGAGTTTGAGCAAGCTCTGGGAGTTGGTGATGGACAGGGAAGCCTGGTGTGCTCAGCCCATGGGGTTGCAAAGAGTCAAACATGAATGAATGACTGAATGAACTGAAATAGTACAGGAGAATTTTATTTTTAGAGATAATACCTGAGTTTTCTCCTGGTAGATAGGTAGAATATGAATATATGCCAGTACCAAATGACATTACTGTTGGCTCAGTGGAAAAAGAATCCATCTGCAATGCGAGAGACAAAGGTTCAATCCCTGCATCAGGCAGGTCCTCTGGAGAAGGAAATGGCAACCCACTCCTGTATTTTTACCTGAGAATTCACATGTACAGAGGAACCTGGCAGGCTAAAGTTCATGGGGTCAAAAAAAGTCAGACTGGAGTTAGTGACTAAACCACCATGCTGCTGCTGCTAAGTCGCCTCAGTCGTGTCCGACTCTGTGCGACCCCAGAGATGGTAGCCCACCAGGCTCCCCAGTCCCTGGGATTCTCCACGAAAGAACACTGGAGTGGGTTGCCATTTCCTTCTCCAATGCATGAAAGTGAAAAGTGAAAGTGAAGACGCTCAGTCGTATCCGACTCTTAGCAACCACATGCACTGCAGCCTACCAGGCTCCTCCATCCATGGGATTTTCCAGGCAAGAGTACTGGAGTGGGTTACCATTGCCTTCTCCCATAACTAGTGTCAAATTGAACATTCCAAGTTGGTAAAGGGTTGATGACAATGAAAACAGTTTGTTTAGCATGCCTTATATATTATCATTTCTTCCCTTATTCATTTTGCATTACATTAAACATAAACAGCTAAAATAGAATCAGAGTTAGTGTACCTAAGATTTATTAAAAATTGTATAATCTCCCATTGTGTAATTTTGTTTGTTTGTTTGTTTTTAACTTTTTTATTTTGTTTCAGAGTATAGCTGATTAAGGCTTTTCTGGTGAGTCAGAGGGTAAAGAAGCCACTTGCAATGCGGGAGGCCTGGGAACATCCCCTGGAGGAGGGCAGGGCAACACACTCTAGTATTTTTGCCTGAGAATCCCCATGGACAGACGAGCCTGGCAGGCTACAGTCCATGGAGTTGCAGAGTTTGACATGACTGAGCAACTAAACACACATAGCTGATTAATGATGTTGTGACAGTTTAAGGTGATCTAGAAGACCTCCTAGAACAATCACCTAAAAAAAATAAAATATGTTCTATTAATCACTGGGGATTGGAATGCAAAATTACATCAAGATGTACCTGGAGTAACAGGCAAGTTTGGTCTTTGAGTACAAAATGAAACAGGGCAAAGGCTAACTGAATTCTACCAAGAGAATGCAAATACGCTTTTTCAGTAACATGAGAGACAACTTTACCTGTGTTAATCGCCAAATGGTCAATACCAAAATCAGATTGATTTCATTCTCTGTAGCTGAAGATGGAGAAGCTGTACACAGTCAGCATAAACAAGACCTGGAGTTGACTGTGGCTCAGATCATCAGCTTTTCATAGCAAAACTCAGGTTTAAATGAAAGAAAACTAGGAAAAACACTAGACCAGCCAGGTATGACTTAAATCAAATTCTGTATGAATTCACAGTAGAGATAACAAATAGATTCAAGGGACTAGATCTAGTTAACAGTGTGCCTGAAAAATTATGGACAGAGGTACAGGAAGTGGTTAAAACTTCCTGTTAAGATTTGTAACTTCCTGTAACTAACATTGTACAGGAAGTTACAAACAAAACCATCTCAAGGAAAAAGAAAAGCAAAAAGGCAAAGTGGTTATCTGTGGAAGCTTTTCAAATAGCAGAAGAATGAAGAGAATTGAAAAGCAGGGGAGAGAAGGAAAGGTACGTCCAATTAAATGTAGAGTTTCAAAGAATAGCTAGGAGAGACATGAAGGCCTTCTTCAAGTAACAGTGCTTAATAATAGAAGAAACCAAAAGGAAAAAAAAGGGGGGGGTAGAATACTAGATATCTCTTCAGGAAAATCAGAAATATCATGGGAGCATTATGCCCAAAACTGGCACAATACAGGATAAAAATGGTAAAGACCTAGCAGATGCTGAAGAAATCGTGAAGAGATGGAAAGAATACACAGAAGAACTGTATAAAAAATATCTTAATGAACCAGATTATTACGATGGTGTAGTTAGTCACCTAGAGCCAGACATTCTGGAATGAGAAGTCAAGTGTGTCTTAAGAAGTACTGCTACTAATAAAGCTAATGGATGCAATGAAATCGCAGCTGCTGCTACTGCAGCTAAGTCACTTCAGTCATGTCTGACTCTGTGCGACCCCATAGACGGCAACCCACCAGGCTCCCCTGTCCCTGGGATTTTCCAGGCAAGAACACTGGAGTGGGTTGCCATTGCCTTTTTTAATGCATGAAAGTGAAGAGTGAAAGTGAAATCGCTCAGTCGTGTCTGACTCTTAGAGACCCCATGGACTGCAGCCTACCAGGCTCCTCCGTCCATGGGATTTTCTAGGCAAGAGTACTGGAGTGGGTTGCCATTGCCTTCTCTGGAAATTACAGCAGAACTATTCAAATCCCTAAAGGAGGGTGCCATCAAGGTTTTGTATTCATTACGTTAGCAAATCTGGAAGACCCAGCATTGGCCATAGTACTGGAAATGGTCAGTCCTTAACCTGATTCCCAAAAAAGGTAGGACCAAAGAACGTGGTAACCATCAGACAATTGCACACATCACCCATGCTAGTAAGGTCATGCTTAAAATCTTGCACGCTAGCCTTCAGCATTATGCAAACAAAGAGCATCCAGATGTCTAATCTGGGTTTAGAAAAGGAAGAGGAACTAGAGATCAAATTGCCAACATTTGCTGGATTATAGAGAAAGCTAGGGAATTTCAGAAAAAAAACAAAAACAAAAACATGTATCTCTGTTTTATCAACTATGTTGAAGCCTTTGACTGTGTGGATCATGACAAACTGTGGAAAGCTCTCAGAGAGATCAGACTACTAGACCATCATACCTGTTTCCTGAGAAACCTGTATGCGGGTCAAGAAGCGACAGTTAGAACCCTCTATGGAACAACTGATTGGTTCAAGATTGAGAAATGAGCATGACAGGGTTATCTGCTGTCACCGTGTTTGTTTAATCTATATGCTGAGCACATCATGAGAAATGTCCCACTGAATGAGCTACAAGTTGTAATCAAGTTAGGTGTGAGAAACATCAACTACCTCAGATATGGAGGAGGCAACATTCTAATGGCAGAAAGTGAAGAGGAACTAAAGAGTCTCTTGATGAGGGTGAAGGAGGAGAGTGAAAGAGTGGACTTAAGACTAAATTAAAACAACAACAACAACAACAACTAAGATCATGGCATCTGGCCCCATTACTGCATGGCAAACAGAAGGGAAAATGGTGGAAACAATGACAGATTTCCTCTTCTTGGGCTCCAAAATCACAGTGAATGCTGACTGTGGCCATGAAATTGGAAGACAATTACTGATTGGCAGGAAAGCAATGACAAACTTAGACAGTGTATTGAAAAGCAGAGATATACTCTGCTGACAAAGGTCTGTGTACAAAGCTATGGTCCTCCCAGTAGTTAAGTATGGTTGTGAGAACTGGACTGTAAAGAAGGCAAAATGCCAAAGAATTGATGACTCCTGGGAGTCCCTTGGATAGCAAGGAGACCAGAGCAGTCAATCTTAAGGGATATCAACCCTGAATGTTCACGGAAAGGACTGATGCTGAAGCTGAAGCTCCAGTATTTTGGTTACTTGATGTGAACAGACAACTCATTGGAAAAGTCCCTGATGCTGGGAAAGATCAAGGGCAGAAGGAGAAGAGGATGAGACAGCTGGACAGCATCACTGATGCAATGAACATGAACCTGGGCAAGCTCCAGGAGATGGTGAGGGACAGGGAGGCCTGTGTGCTGCAGTCCATGGGGTTGCAAAGAGTCAGAAACGATTGAGTGACTGAGCAACAGCAATATGGCCAATTAATGATGCTGTGACCATTTCAGATGAACAGCAAAGGGACTCAACCATACCATTTGCATAGTTTTAAAGCACTTTTAAAATGTTGTTCTATGTTCATATGTGCTTACCAATAATCATATTTTCTGAGAACAAACTGAAACTCTCATAACAAGTAACCTTGAAAAATAATTCTTTCATAATCAATCAGCTTATCCCACATGGTCAACTATTGTTTCTCTAGTCTATTTGATAATGAAGACTAATGGGTGATTTGTTTTTATATTTCCTTTCTTTTTTTATTCTTACCTATGAAAAATTACATGAAAGCAAATAGTTTATGTCATGTAACATTTGTCTGGGCCTATATCACATTTGAAATATAAATGTTGTCAATTTTAGATGGCAATTTGATAGTGATATTTTAAGGGTTAATGCCAGTGAAGAACATAACCAAATGTAACTCATTCCCAGAGTAACATAGAACTATCACTGTCACTGTTAAAAATATGTCCTTGTAAATTCCTTTGGAAAAAAAATTTGATGATCAAGACCTTAGGGGAAACTAGATTGTCTCCATTATAAGCAGTTCTGTGGAAACAAATTTGAAATGTACGCACTTTGTTCTACTGGGGCTTTGAATAACTCAACTGAATATTTCAGAAGAAGCCACGAGTGTGTTAAGAAAAGAAAGTAATGCATGGTAGAAGCCAGACTAATCAAGGGAAACAGTGCTACAGCATATGTTGTTTTCTCTAGAAAAATCCAAATGGGACATTCAGATGACTGAGTCTGAAATTAATTTTATAGGCATTAACACTGTGGATGTTTCACACATGCAAGTTCAGAACATTTCCCTTGATGGTAAAACAAAATGTGGGCATCAAGAGGGACATAAATTGAAACTCACAGCCCCTTACAATCAGTCGAGTTTTACATCAACTTCGTTTTCATTGTTCTTAGAAAATTTATACCATGCTTCCCTACCAAAATGTTGGTTAAAATAATGCTAAATATTTACAGACTAAGTGGGTACTAATATAATATTTCTCAACCATTCAACGGTCATACTGGCATACCTACAAGAATTTGCTTTCCAGTCTCCAAATTTTCACACTGCTTTATAAAAGTAAAACATGGATCAATATTAAAAATTAGAAGGGAGGTGGGAGGGGAGTTCAGGACTGGGAACATATGTACACCCATGCAGAATCATGTTGATGTATGGCAAAACCAATACAGTATTGTAAAGTAAAATAAAGTAAAACTGAAAATAAATGAATAGGTAAATAAGGATTAAAAAGAAAAAAAAATTCCATAAATTTGAGGTTAAGAATTTAGTCTGAAAAAATAACCATATGAGAAAATGAATCATACATCTTAAATGTTATTCAATGTTCTATGTAATAATCAGTTAAGGGGAAAAAAAGCACTGTTTATGAAAAATACTGTGAGTAACATCTTGAGCACTACAGTCAAAGCTCTGATTTAAAACCCATAATCCATGTCCATCATCAGAAGTCTTTGTTGAGCAGACAAGTAAATATCTGTAAAAAAATTTTAATATGAGCAACTCTGTTAGAGATTCAGACACTTATCCAGTCCTCTAAAGTCTTTTAAAATAAAATTTACATGGTATTCCAATGGTTGACCTAATAGTGTCAACTATATTTCAGCAAAGTCCATCCTCGTGGGGCCATAAGTTTTGCAATGTATAATGTGCTGTGTACTTTGAATTAAGCAATAGAATTCATCTTAAAATTTCTTATAATTTATTTTATTGAAATTTCAAAAACATGAATGTTACTCCCCAAAATCCAGCCATAAATCACTTGCCTAAACTATAATTTGACTAAGTGACATTGAAGGCAAATAGATGTGGAAACAGTAGAAATAGTTACAGATTTTATTTCTTTGGGGTCCAAAATCACTGCAGATGGTGACTGCAGCCATGAAATTGAAAGACGGTTGCTCCTTTAAAGAAAAGTTATGACCAAACTAGACAGCATATTAAAAAGCAGAGACTATTTTGCCAACAAAGGTCTGTCTAGTCAAAGCTATGGTTTTTCCAGTAGTCATATATGGATATGAGAGTTGGGCTATAAAGAAAGCTGAGCACCAAATAATTGATGCTTTCGATTGTGGTGTTGAATAAGACTCTTGAGAATCATTTGGACTGCAAGGAGATCCAACCAGTCCATCCTAAAGGAAATCAGTCCTGAATATTCATTGGAAGGACTGATGCTGAAGCTGAGGCTTCAATACTCTGGCCACCTGATGTGAAGAACTAACTCATTTGAAAAGATCCTAATGCTGGGAAAGATTGAAAGCAGAAGGAGAAATGGACAACAGAGGATGAGATTGTTGTATGGCATCACCATCTCAATGGAGTTGAGTTTGAGTAAACTGTGGAAGTTGGCAATGGACAAGGAGGCCTGACATGCTGCAGTCCATGGCTTCACAAAGAGTTGGACACGACTGAGGGACTGAACTGACTGACTGAAACTATAATTTGGCTAAGTGACACTGAGGGTCTTTTACACTTGAAAATTTTGATGACATAGTGTGCCTATTTTATAGCAATACATAATTCCAACTTGATTTTAGTTTTTGTTTAATTTAGTATTTTTTTTTAGCACAGAATACTTTTTCGATGCACTTATCCATATTTCCATGATGCTTTGTACTCACAAGATTATTTTTTGCTTCTAAAGTTTCTTTTTCCCCTTAACATTTGAAGATACATATGAACCACCAAATATGGATCCAAGAAAAATATTGCAAATATTATATTATTAGGCAAAAAAAAAATATGCTTGTCCAAAATAGAAGACCAAGAAAACCTAATGACTGTCACAAATGTATTTTCCACATCAGAAGCTAAACTAATAGAGTTTGGGGTTTTAAGAATGAGCAGTATGGTGGTGAGAGACCACACAACTTGAAAATACAAAAAAGTTAAGAACAAGCTATCTAGTGGAGCCAAGGTCAGTACTCACCAGGTGTCAGCCAGTCAACCTTGGATTTAGGTCATCAGTTTTAGTTTAGTTTTTCATATCCTATAAATGTGCATTTCTTTTAGCTTATTTAAAATTTATTCCTATCTTAATCTCTTCTTTCTCTTCATTTGGATTAGAATGTACATTACATTTTTACCTCTACTTGTTAAAAAATTATGCAGTTTGTTAGCAATACTTTATTTAGCCTATAAATTTTAATAGGCTTATTTAGCATATGAAATGAAGAGGGATCATAATCTCTGGTATACCCAGATTACATCACTCAATTTAGAATACTTAAGCTTAGTTTTTTTTTGTTTTGTTTTGTTTTTCCTGTAATATATATGCTGTTGTTGTGATGCATTGTAGCTGTATTCTGTTCTTTTATATTGTGTTGTTTTTATGGTCAATGTTTGCTTAGAATTAACCACATACTACCATCTTCATTGTTTATCCTCTGCCTTGTAGAATTTCATGCCTAAATATTTTTAAAATATTCTTAATTAGGCTTTATTTTTGGAAATCTCTGTCTATGTTTCTTCATTTTTGTCTACATATGCAATGTATGGAAACACCACTGAGACAAATATAATTCATAACATAAAACTAGAAAGCGATTCTTATCAGAGACAAGATACTGAACATGAATAAAGTGTGAGGAAAGAAATATAGACCAATGAAATAACACAGAGAGTCTAGAAACAGGTCAACAATGTATATCAGCTTTTTTTTTTTTTTTAACAAACTACACATGCATCATTGTAATTGAGGGTGTTAATAAGGTAGTTTTGGCTTATTTGATTATCCATGTCATTTGAGGTGGATTATATACTTACATGTTAAACGTAGAACAGTAAATTTTCTAGCTAGAATTGAAGGGAAGTATATTTACAGTTTTGAGGTAAATTCATAAATCTCTTTAACCTGATAGTATTCATTTCCAATTGCCGTTGTAAAAATTATCATAAACATAGAGGCTGAAAACAACACAAATATATTGTCTCACAATTCTGGAGGATAGAAGTCCTAAAATCAAGGTATTTCTTTTGCATTATTCTAGAGATGAATATATTTCTTTGTATATTCTTGATTATTGTGTCTACTTGTATTACTTGGCTGATGGGAACTGCCTCCATCTCCAAAGTCACTAGAATAGAATTTTTCAACTTGTATATCTTTTTCTGACCACTTGAATCCTTCTTATAAGGCCACTGATTATTTTATTGTGCCCTCCACATTATCTACAATGATTTCTCCATCTGAAGACACAATTTAATCACATCTGATTGTTTCTGTCTTTCTGTCTTTCTTTTTTTTTTTTTTGCATCATAAAGTAATATTCACAGGTTTGACAAATTAGAATTTGGACATTTTCGTTGATGATTTATGGCCCCTAAATATCTATATTCATCCACATATAAAGTGCATTCATTCCATAACAATATCACCAGATGTTTAAACTCATTGAAGCATACACTCATAATCCAAGATTTCATTTAATATTCATCAGCTTAAAAGGCTTAGTTCAGTTCAGTTCAGTTCAGTTCAGGTGCTCAGTGGTGGCTGACTCTTTGTGACCCCATGAATCACAGCACACCAGTACTCCCTGTCCATCACCAACTCCTGGAGTTCACTCAAACTCATGTCCATTGAGTTGGTGATGCCATCTAGCCTTCTCATCCTCTGTTGTCCCCTGTTCCTCCTGCCCCCAAACCCTCCCAGCATCAGAGTCTTTTCCAATGAGTCAACTCTTCACATGAGGTGGCCAAAGTATTGGAGTTTCAGCTTCAGCATCAGTCCTTCCAAAGAACACCCAGGACTGATCTCCTTTAGGATGGACTGGTTGGATCTCCTTGCAGTCCAGAGGACTCTCCAGAGTCTTCTTCATATATATGTGTCTCTTTTGCTGTCTTGCATTGATGTATGGCAGAACCAATACAATCTTGTAAAGTAAAAAATTAATAATAATAATAAAATAAATTCAATTACAAAAAGTCTTCTCCAACACCACAGTTCAAAGACATCAATTCTTTGGCACTCAGATTTCTTCACAGTCTGACTCTCACATCCATACATGACTACTGGAAAAACCATAGTCTTGACTAGACGGACTTTGGTGGCAAAGTAATGTCTCTGCTTTTGAACATGCTACCTAGGTTGGTCATAACTTTTCTTCCAAAGAGTAACTGTCTTTTAATTTCATGGCTGCAGTCACCATCTTCAGTGATTTTGGAGGCCCCCAAAATAAAGTCTGGCACTGTTTCCACTGTTTCCCCATCTATTTCCCATGAAGTGATGGGACCAGATGCCATGATCTTTGTTTTCTGAATGTTGAGCTTTAAGCCAACTTTTTCACTCTCCTCTTTCACTTTCATCAAGAGGCTTTTTAGTTCCTCTTTATTTTCTGCCATAAGGGTGGTGTTGTCATCTGCATATCTGAGGTTATTGATATTTCTCCCAAAAATCTTGATTCCAGCTTGTGTTTCTTCCAGCCCAGCGTTTCTCATGATGTACTCTGTATATAAGTCAAATAAGCAGGGTGACAATATACAGCCTTGAAGTACTTCTTTTCCTATTTGGAACCAGTCTGTTGTTCCATGTCCAGTTCTAACTGTTGCTTCCTGACCTGCATATAGGTTTCTCAAGAAGCAGGTCAGGTGGTCTGGTATTACCATCTCTTTCAGAATTTTTCAGTTTATGGTGGTCCACACAGTCAAAAGCTTTGGCATAGTCAATAAAGCAGAAGTAGATGATTTTCTGGAACTCTCTTGCTTTTTTGATAATCCAGCAGATGTTGGCAATGTGATCTCTGGTTCCTCTGCTTTTTCTAAAACTAGCTTGAATATCTGGAAGTTCACGGTTCACATATAGCTGAAGCCTGGTTTGCAGAATTTTGAGCATTACTTTACTAGTGTGTGCTGCTAAGTCACTTCAGTCGTGTCCGACTCTGTGAGACCCCATACACGGCAGCCCACCAGGCTCCCCCATCCCTGGGATTCTCCAGGCAAGAACACTGGAGTGGGTTGCCATTTCCTTCTCCAATGCATGAAAGTGAAAGTGAAGTCGCTCAGTCGTGTGTGACTCTTCACGAGCCCATGGACTGCAGCCTACCATGCTCCTCTGCCCATGGGATTTTCCAGGCAAGAGTGAGACGAATGTAATTTTGTGGTAGTTTGAACATTCTTCGGCATTCTTTCTTTGGGATTGGAATGAAAACTGACTGTTTCAAGTCTTGTGGCCACTGCTGAGTTTTCCAAATTTGCTGGCATATTGAGGGCAGCACTTTCACAGCATCATCTTTCAGGATTTGAAATAGCTCAACTGGAATGCCATCACCTCCACTAGCTTTGTTCTTAGTGATGCTTTCTAAGGACCACTTGACTTCACATTCCAGGATGTCTGGCTCTAGGTGAGTGATCACACCATCGTGATTATCTGGGTCGTGAAGATCTTTTTTGTACAGTTCTTCCGTGTGTTCTTGCCACCTCTTCTTAATATCTTCTGCTTCTATTAGTTCCATACCATTTCTATCTTTTATCAAACCCATCTTTGCATGATATGTTCCCTTGGTATCTCTAATTTTCTTGAAGAGATATCTAGTGTTTCACATTCTGTTGTTTTTCCTCTATTTCTTTTCATTGATCACTGAGGAAGGCTTTCTTATCTCTCCTTGCTATTCCTTGAAACTTTGCATTCAGATGGTTATATCCGTCCTTTTCTTCTTTTTTTTCACAGCTATTTGTAAGGCCTGCTCAGACAGCCGTTTTGCTTTTTTGCATTTCTTTTGCATGGGGATGGTCTTGATCCCTGTCTCCTGTACAATGTCATGAACCTCCATCCATAGTTCATCAGGCACTCTATCAGATCTAGTCCCTTAAATATATTTCTCACTTCCACTGTATAGTCATATGGGATTTGATTTAGGTAATACCTGAATGGTTTAGTGGTTTTTCCTACTTTCTTCAATTTCAGTCTGAATTTGGCAATAAAAAGTTCATGATCTGAGCCACAATCAGCTACTGATCTTATTTTTGCTGACTGTATAGAGCTTCTCCATCTTTGGCTGCAAAAATATAATCAACCTGATTTTGCGGTTGACTATCTGGTGATGTCCATGTGCAGAGTCTTCTCTTGTGTTGTTGGAAGAGGGTGTTTTCTATGACCAGTGAGTTCTCTTGGCAAAACTCTATTAGCCTTTGCCCTGCTTCATTCCATACTCCAAGGCCAAATTTACCTGTTACTTCAGGTGTTTATGGACTTCCTACTTTTACATTCTTGTCCCCTATTATGAAAAGGGCATCTTTTGGGGGTGTTAGTTCTAAAAGATCTTGTAGGTCTTAATAGAACCGTTCAACTTCAGCTTCGTCAGCATTACTGGCCGGGACATAGGCTTGGATTACCATGATATTGAATGGTTTGCCTTGGAAATAAACAGAGATCATTCTATCATTTTTGAAATTGCATCCAAATACTGCATTTTGGACTCTTTTGTTGCCCATGATGGCTACTCCATTTCTTCTAAGGGATTCCTGCCCACAGTAGTAGATATAATGATCATCTGAGTTAAAATCACCCATTCCAGTCCATTTTAGTTCACTGACTCCTAGAATGTCAACGTTCACTCTTGCCATTTCCTGTTTGACCACTTCCAATTTGCCTCGATTCATGGACCTGACATTCCAGGTCCCTATGCAATATTGCTCTTTACAGCATTGGACCTAGCTTCTATCACCAATCACATCCACAACTGGGTATTGTTTTTGCTTTGGCTCCATCCCTTCATTCTTTCTGGAGTTATTTCTTCACTGATCTCTAGTAGCACATTGGGCACCTACTGACCTGAGGAGTTCCCTTTTCAGTTTCCTATCACTTTGCTTTTTCATACTGTTCATGGTGTTCTCGAGGCAAGAAAACTGAAGTGGTTTGCCATTCCCTTCTCCAGTGGACCACATTCTGTCAGACCTCTCCACCATGACCCTCCCATCTTGGGTGGCCCCACACAGCATGGCTTAGTTTCATTGAGTTAGACAAGGCTGTGGTTCTTGTGATCATATTGGCTAGTTTTCTGTGATTATGGTTTCAGTGTGTCTGCCCTCTGATGCCCTCTAGAAGCACTACCATTTTACTTGGGTTTCTCTTACCTTGGACGTAAAAGACTTACTGCTACTGCTATTGCTAAGTTGCTTCAGTCGTGTCTAACTCTGTGCGACCCCATAGACAGCAGCTCACCAGGCTCCACCGCCCCTGGGATTCTCCAGGCAAGAACACTGGAGTGGGTTGCCATTTCCTTCTCCAATACATGAAAGTGAAAAGTGAAAGTGAAGTCGTTCAGTCGTGTCCAATTCTTAGCAACCCTGTGAACTGCAGCCTACCAGGCTTCTCCGTCCATGGGATTTTCCAGGCAAGAGTACTGGAGTGGGGCACCATTGCCTTCTCCTGTAAAAGGCTTAAGTATCATCTAAATCAGATGTGAATGAGACTCTGGTAAGATTGTCCCTGGGAAAAAACTCCACTCCATCCGTGGGCTACAAAACTAGGAAAAAAGTGATATGCTCCCAAAATACAATGTTGGGCCAGAAATAGTAAGCAAGGAATAGACAATGCCCTTTCTAAAGTGAAAACAATGAAAAATAAAGAGTCACTTGTCAAAACAATTTGAAATCAGTCTAGGCTAACAGAGTTAAGCTTCAAGGTTTAATAATAATCTTCTATGTTACATGGGTCCATGCTGTGACTCAAGGTTTCACTCTTAGAATCTCCTTCCTTTTTCATGATGATAGCATGCATTTATATCAAAGAAATTTTATTCACCTGTTTCCTTCCTGTAGGATTTTGTGAGTCTTATAGCCTTCGTTTACCTTCTTTACCTTATAGTTCATGCTGGCAGTGTTTCTATTGGTGCAACATTTGCAATAACCTTGTAGGTTCTCTGTGTATTTCAGGGGAATTCATTGCATTAGACGAAGGCTCCTTCACAGATCTTTCCAGAATGATCCTACCTTCATTCTTAGTTTCTATGCTGATGTGGTTGAGGGAATCCATGAATCACGTGTTTGTTCACAGAGCATTTCTGTAAGCAAATAATCTTTTGACCTTTCTAGGAGACTCGGTCATATCCCCAGGTTTCTGACTGTAATTGCCCTAATTTTATTATCATTTATAGTGGCTTTGCTGGTGGCTCAGATGATAAAGAATCCACCTGCAATGCAGGAGACCTGGGTTTGATCCCTGGATTGGGAGGATACCTGGAAAAGGGAATGGATACCCACTCCAGTATTCTGGCCTGGAGAATTCCTTGGACTATATAGTCCATGAGGTCGCAAATAGTCAGACAGGACTGAGCAATTTTACTAATCACTGCAGTTTGGATAAATTGAGAATTTTCATTATTGTGAAGTCATGGCTGCTTTTTACTTAACATTTCTTCCTTCCTATTCTATGTATGCAACATTTTACTATAAGCAGAACAAGAAATTACTACACACCCTTTACAATTGGAAATCTCCTCAACTGGATATCCAAGTTCATGGTTTATAAGTTCCGCCTTTTATCCTTTAACTACAGGAAGTAATTCAACTAAGTAAGATTTCTCCTACTGTATAATAAAGAATTCTTTTCATCCAATTTCCAATAGCATATGCCTCATTTCCTTCCAAGTTGTTACCAAAACTTCCTCTAATATTCCCATTTCTACCAAAAGCTTGTCTATGCTGATGTAAGTATTCCAGTACAGATTTTTTGCTAATTACTTCTTGAGTTCTCACTAGCATGGTTCTTAATATTCATATTTTTGCTAAGAATCTGTTCAAGTCAAACTAGGCTTTTCCTATCATGTTCCTCAAAATTCCTCATGCTCTACACATTATACAATCTTAACCCAGATTCCAAATATTTAGATATTTATTATTTATTACTTCCAGGCACCAAAATGTTTTCTGTTTCTGTTTAACAAAATTACTACAAGTACAGTAGCTTAAAAAAACATAGATTTGTTATCTTGCTATTCTAAGGGTCAGAAGTCTTCTAACCAGCATGTCAGCACAGCTGTTTTCCTTATGGAGGCAACAGGGAGAACTGAAACTCAGCATTTTTCAGTTTCTACAGGCTTCCTACAACGTTGACTCCTGGTTCCTTTCTACGTTTTTAAGGCCAGCAACATAACATCATCACAGCTCTCACTTCTGTGGTCACATCTCCTTTTTCTGACTCTTACATTATGTCCTAACTTTGTGATTTCATGTGACCCATCCAGACATCCCAAGATAATCTTCATGTTTCAAAACCTTTAAATTAACCTTTAAAATAATCACATCTGCAAAGTCTCTGCAAGTAAATGATATATGTTGCAAGGATTAAGGTGTGAATTTTTTTGTGTGTGAGGAAGGCATTATTCTTCCTACCATACAGCCTAAGTATTAAAATAGTTATGAGTAAGAAAGAATCAATAGATTCAAATTTATTATAAGTAAGAATTATGTTGATCTAAAGACATCATAAAATGAATGAAAAAGAAAGAAACCAGAAAAGTGTATGTTAAATGAATATACCTGAGAGAGGATTCATATCCAGAGTACATAAAAAGTTCTCACAGATTAATAAGAAAACACACAGATCCTTCACAAAAGAATATTTTCAAATCAAAAATAAATAAATAAGAACCACTCAACATCATTATGCATCAGGGAAATGCAATTTCCACTTTGAGATATTCGTGTATATGCACCAATCTGGCTAAAATTCAATGGCTTGATTGACAATATAAAATCTGAGGCTTTCATATTTTGTCATTTTGTTCACTATGGATATTTTTCAGTAAATTTTCTTTTTTAAACATATTGTATTAAAATATCTTTTTATCTCCGTTGCTGAGTTATTTGAAACTCCAAAGCTTCATTTCCACCTCTCTAGTCCCATTCTTGACCCACTCCAGTGTTCTTGCCTGGAGAATCCCAGGGACGGGGGAGCCTGGTGGGCTGCCCGTCTATGGGGTTGCACAGAGTCGGACACAACTGAAGTGACTTAGCAGCAGCAGTCCCATTCCTGATTTAAAGTACAAAGCCAGACAAAACCAATCAATAGTAATAGAGGTCAGAATACTGGTTATATTTTGGGAAGGTGGTATTGATCAGGAAAAAGCCTTTGGGTGTGAGAATTATCTACCAGTACTGTGGGTGTTAGGTTTTTTGTGTATAACAATGAGTTTGTCAAACTGTTCAATCTGCATACTAAACTAAATTTGTGAGTCAAAATAAGTTTAAAAAGTAATTGGCAAGAAATCCTATCTAAGAAACTGATTATTAAAAAAAAAATAATTTGTCAACCTCTCTATTTTTAGCTATTTATTTCATAGCTCCAAAGAAGTTAATCAAAAATTTCATGTCTCCTATAAGAGAATACAATTATATTTTAACTTACTGTTATACTGAGAAGGTAGAAATGTAATCATATTTCTGTAGGAGGTAATTTCTATTAGACTCAAAAATGTGTATGGACTCTGAAGTTTGTTTCATGTTCCATATTTCTAACAAGACCATGAAACTCAAAATTTCTTATGGTGAAAACTGACTTTAGTATTCTTCATGCTTTGTAATGTTATTGATCTCCTTTAGTTCCTGGCATCTGAGAAATTCTTACTTTCCTCACATTTTATTCCTGCATTTAAAAATAACTGAAAACCTGCACATCTATTTGTTATGGACTGAATTGTATCCCCTCAACATTCATATATGAAAGTTCTAATCCCCAGAACCTCAGAATATGATTGCATTTGGAGAGAGCATTTTAAGAGTTAAATAAAGATGAATGAGTTCATATGGGTGGGTTCATAACCAATATTGCTGATATTTCTTTAAGAAAATTAAGAGAGAGCAGGATTCTGTGCATGTAGAGAAAAGAGCCCCTAAGGACACACAGAGAGGAGAAGAATAACCAAGAGAAGTCACCCCTGCCAATACCTTGACCATGGACTTCCAGCCTGCAGTACAGTGAGAAATAAATTTCTGTTGCTTAAGGGACCTAGTGTATGTATTTTTTTATGTCAACTCTAGAAAATTAATACCACATTGTTTTTCACTCTTCTGAAAGAAATGTGTTTTGACTAATCAAGTGCTGGACTTATGTGAAATTGTGAAGTCTCCACTTTGATAACAGATACTCACTAAGGCCCAGCTACGGACACTCTCCAAGAAGATGAGGAAAGGAAAATATTCACTGACCACAGATTGGAAATGTGTGAAGCTGGGTGTAAATACAGTGTAAGACATTGCTTACTCTGTTATATGATTAATCATTAATGTTTCCTACAAGAAACAGCAAGATAATGATGGCAAGGTCCATTGATCAGGTATTTTATTTCCCCTGAGGCATATGAGTGTATTTATAACAGACTCATTTTACTATGCTTAAATAAAAAGGAATAAATTTACCTCTATGTTCTCTTAAAGACTTGCCTAGGTTGTTTCTTATTTTAATTCTTACCATGCTATAACAGCTAACAGAAAATATTTTTTCTAACAGTGAAACTAAAAAGGTAAAAAGCTCTCTCTTTGATTCCATTTTCCTCAGGGTGATCCAGATGCAAGATCATCTGAAATAAATACATTTTAAAAATCATAAACATATTTCAAGAGAAAGAAAAAGGATAGAAGTGGTGATTGCTTGTCCATCAAATGGCAAACAAAGATTGAGAGGTAAGAAAGTGACATCAAAGTTAAGGGGTTGTTTCAGCTATATTTATATGTGTGAGAAATTGAAAGTGAACATGTCAGTTTTTAGTCTATTAAATGCCAGCAAACCATCATGTCTAACTTTATGTTATTTATTATATTCTCAGAAGTAATCATTTCTTTCCAAATGTCTTCAGGTTTTGATCTATGAGATTAACTGTAAAGGTTTGGTTTCATAGAAACATGTAAACCAGAGCCTAAGGTCACAATAATATTTTGGTTTGTTTGTAGAAAGTAATTCTGTGTTATACAAGGAAACTAAAATTTTACCCTGTACCTAATTAGTGTCTAGCTATGTAAACATGTGTCATTCTACACTATTTCATAACTCTTTTAGTTCATAAAAAATAATAGAGAAAAGATTTTCCCCAATATTTACAAATATATCTATGAATTGGAAAGTATCTCAAAAATATTGGAGATAAAATAACGATCAATTTGCAGAATAAAATATTAACATTAGATAGATAGATAGGAACATTCATAGTTCTTTTAATAAAGTTACAGCCAAAAATGTGACTGGATTAAAAATATTCTAATAATTTCTGGAACAACACAAACTCTCGTTCATGTGGGTGGAAATGTAACATGGGACAGCTGGAAGACAGTTTGCCATTTTCTTGAAAGAGTTTAAACTTACTATATAACCCAGCAATCTCACTCCTAGGTATTCACCACATAAGCCAAAAGCTTATGCTTATTCTAAAACCACCCAGAGGCAACCAATATAACCTTCATCAAGAGAACACACAGCATTAAACCTGTACTATGGAATACTATTCATCCATACATATAAATGAGATTTGATTCACACAACAACACTGACAAATGTATTTTTAATATAAATTTATTTATTTTAATTGGAGACTAATTACTTTACAATATTGTATTGGTTTTGCCATACATTGACATAAATCCGCCAAGGATGTACATGTGTTCCCCATCCTGAACCTCACTCCCACCTCCCTCCCCACACCATCCTTCTGGGTCATCCCAGTGCACCAGCCCCGAGCATCCTGTATCATGCATCGAACCTGGACTGGTGATTCATTTCACATATGATAATATACATGTTTCAATGCCATTCTCCCAAATCATCCCACCCTCACCCTCTCCCACAGAGTCCAAAAGACTATTCTATACATCTGTGTCTCTTTTGCTGTCTCACATACAGGGTTATCATTACCATCTTTCTAAATTCCATATATGTGTTAGTATACTGTATTGGTGTTTTTCTTTCTGGCTTATTTCACTCTGTATAATAGGCTCCAGTTTCATCCACCTCATTAGAACTGATTCAAATGTATTCTTTTTAATGGCTGAGTAATATTCCATTGTATATATATATACCAGTGCTTTCTTATCCATTTGTCTGCCAATGGACATCTAGGTTGCTTCCATGTCCTGGCTATTATAATCTGCACTGCAATGAACATTGGGGTACACGTGTCTCTTTCAATTCTGGTTTCCTCAGTGTGTATGCCCAGTAGTGGGATTGCTGGGTCGTATGGCAGTTCTATTTCCAGTTTTTTAAGGAATCTCCACACTGTTCTCCATAGTGGCTGTACTAGTTCACATTCCCACTAACAGTGTAAGAGGGTTCCCTTTTCTCCACACTCTCTCCAGCATTTATTGCTTGTAGACTTGGAGAGCAGCCATTCTGACTGGCATGAAATGGTACCTCATTGTGGTTTTGATTTGCATTTCTCTGATAGTGAATGATGTTGAGCATCTTTTCATGTGTTTGTTAGCTGGCTGTATTATTTTTCTGGAATTGAGCTGCAGGAGTTGCTTGTATATTTTTGAGATTAATTCTTTGTCAGTTGCTTCATTTGCTATTACTTTCTCCCATTCTGAAGGGTGTCTTTTCACCTTGCTTATAGTTTCCTTTGTTGTGCAGAAGCTTTTAATTTTAATTAGGTCACATTTATTTATTTTTGCTTTTATTTCCAGTATTCTTGGAGGTGGGTCATAGAGGATCCTGCTGTGATTTATATCAGAGAGTGTTTCTCCTATGTTCTCCTCTAGGAGTTTTATCCTTTCTGGTCTTACGTTTAGATCTTTAATCCATTTTGAGTTTATTTTTGTTTTCTGTTGCTGATACAGCAAATATCGCAAAGTTACCATCATCTTAAAGCAACACAAAATTATAATCTTAAAGTCCAGGAGATCAGAAATTCTAAACAGTTCTCACCAGGCTAAAATCAACATGTCATCAATGCTTTTGGGAAGAATACCCTCACATTTTCCAGCTTGCAGAAGGTTGATCACATTTCTTGAGAAATGATTCCTTTTCCATCTTTGAAGGTAGACTTGGTATTTTAAAATCACTTTAGTTCCATCACTATTCGAATTTATTCACTTTAAAATGAAGGGCTTCCCAGGTGGTGTTAGTGATAAAGAACTCACCTGCAGATGCATGAGGCATAAGAGACACAGGTTCCATCTCTAGGTCAGGAAGATCCTCTATAGTCAGGAAATGGCAACCCACTCCACTTATTCTTGCCCAGAGGATTTCATAGACCCAGGGACCTAGCAGGCTACAGTCCAGAGGGCCGCTAGGAATCAGACAAGACTTAACATACACACAAGATTGAAACACAATGGACCATCCAAACAAAACAAGATGATAAAGTCTACAAACTGGCAAAAATTTATATAATAATGACCACTCATGGTCACTTTCATTGCTATAAACACTTTCATTGGTACAAACATCCCTGAAGGGAACTTGCATGCTTAATAGCTCATTAGGTTCCCCCTCTTTGCAACCCAATGGGCTCTGGCTCCGCCAGGCTCCTCTGTCCATGGGGATTCTCCAGGAAACAATACTGGAGTGGGTTGCCATGCCATCCTCCAGGGGATTTCCCAACCCAGGGATTGAATCCAGGTCTCCTGCATTGCAGGTGGATCCTTTACCATCTGAGCTACCAGGGAAACCCAAAAATACTGGAGTGGTAGCCTATCCCTTCATCAGGGGATCTTCCCCACTCAGGAATCAAATCCTCCTGCATTGCAGGCGGGTTCTTTACTAGTTGAGCTACCAGGGAATCCTGAAGGGAACTTAGTAGTACTAAAAGTCTTTAAAATAAATTTAACTCTATAAGAATTATATTGGCAAGATGAGATTGCATATTATATAGCATTATGAAAGTGATTGTCCTCCATTTAGCCATTAGTAGAGTTACTGGCATGAATGAATGGTTTGATTCATTTATTTCTCTCCCATAGAGGTATTCTGTTTTGCTGTTTTGGTCCCCAATCTTTTTTTCAAGTTCTTTTTTCTATTTCTTTTTCTTTTTTTTGTAGGTATAGTATTCTCAGTAAGGCTTATTATGGAGCAGCAGTAAATATAGTGCATGTTGATGAAAACATGTATAAATCTTTTGGTTAAAAATGTCTAAATATTTGTGTCTTAGTTTCTCTTGTCTATCATTCACCTCTGAATTCTTCTAGCCTCCACCCATTATCAGTTCTAGAAACATTTTAAGTATGTGTTACAGCAGCTTCGCTGTTGCTGCTACTAAAGATTAGGTAGCTTGAAAAACAAAATTATTTTATTCTCTCAAGTTCTGAAGGGCAGATCCCAAACCAAAGCATTGCGAGGCTGCATACCTTCCTGCGGCCCTCTGGGTGAATCCCTTCTTTTTATCTTCCTTGTTCTGTAGGCTGCTGACATTCCTGGGCTTCAAGACACATTATCCAAATAGCTGCCTCCAACTTCACAAAGCTTTCTCCTCTGTGAGTGTTAGCCTCACAGAGTTTGCCTTTGAGACCTGGCAACCCACTCCAATATTATTGCCTGAGAAATCCCATGGACATAGGAGCCTGGTGGGCTATAGCCCATGAAGTCACAAAAAGTTGGATATGACTGAGCGAGTAACACTTTAGTTAGCTACTGATAATATAGGGAAAATTCCTCCTCAAAAACTTTAGTTTAGGTACATCTTTTCCATACAAAATCACATTAGTGTTGTTCTATATCAGATACTATTTGCCAATTCTGAAGATTAGAATGTTGACATATTTTGGGGGCTATGATTAAGCTAACTATATATATCTATATCTATATCTACATATAGATAGATATGGGTTTCCCAACTCAGTTGGTAAAGAATCTGCCTGCAAAGCAAGAGACCCCAGTTCAATTCCTGGGTTGGGAAGATCTGCTGGAGAAGGGATAGGCTACCCACTCCAGTATTCTTGGGCTTCCCTTGTAACTCAGCTGGTAAAGAATCCGCCTGCAATGCAGGAGACCTGGGTTCAATCCCTGGGTTGGGAAGATCTCCTGAAGTGGGGAAATGTTACCCACTCCAGTATGCTGAACTGGAGAATTCCATGAACCCTGGAGAAGTCCATGCGGTTGTAAAGAGTTGGACATGACTAAGTTGTTATGCCCTAAGTCCGAGTCCCCAAAACTGAGAGAATAAGACATGCACAGCAATGCAAACACACAAAGGGGTTTATTGCTAGCTCGAGCTAGGGCTCAGGTCTCATCCAACGCAGTGGAGTCTTGCCCAGAGCCCCGAGCTCTGAATCAAATCTATTTTTATACAGACTGTTCTTTGTTTCTATAACAGCATAGCTGATTGGCTAAACCTTACACACAGGTGGGACTTTTAAACCTCGCATCCCTATCCGGATTGGCATGGGCAGGGTTTTCCTGATTGGCTCAGGCCGGGGCTATGGAGATTTTTTCTGTTTGGTCGAGCTACACTGCCTGCGGGAGTTCCCAGTGCCTCAGCTTTCCTAGAGACTAAAACTCAGATCTTAGCCTGCCCCTTAGAGCCTATCTTGACTCCAGTTTGGTCCTAACATAAGTGACTTTCATTTTCACTTTCATATCTGTACATATATATAAGTAAATATAATAAAAACTAATAACTAGAATTTGCATTTTGCAATGATATAATTCTATGTATTTTTTTTGACCCTGTGGCATGTGGGGTTTTAGTTCCCTGACCAGTGTTTGAACCTACACCCCCTGCATTGGAAGGGCAGGATCTTAACCACTGGACCTCCAGGGAAGTCCCATAGTCCTCATTTTTAATGCATTTTACTTTAATGTATTGAAAATCAAGTATAAAAATGAATTTATAATAATGAAGTATAATTATTTGTTGAATTTTGATTTATTGAAGTTATGCCAGCATTAATATTTTATTACCAGTTTAGAGAGCAAATATTTAATTGTTGAATTTGTTATGAAATCCAATCATTTTGCTGTGCACTTTTTAAGGGATGGAAAATAGTCACTATCATCATTTGTTGTACTTCCAGCAGTAAGTTCTGATGTTACACCTCTAGCAGTAATTCTCCATTGCTTCCTTATGGCTCTTGCCTGAGTGAACTGCCTTCATGGTCTCCACATCTGATATTTTTCTCAATATAACATTTTGTTACTTCCCAGAGATGCAAGGCAGGAAATTTATTTTCATTTAAAATATTTACTCTAAAAGGAGCCAAATACTGTTAACAAGTTGAAGAGAAAATGCAGAAGAATGCTTTAAAAGTGTGACATGAGCCAGGTGGGCTATATGGCATCATGAAAGAGCACATGTTTTGAAGTCAGAAAAACCCTTAGCTGTGGACCCTTGGGTTTATATAGAGCTCTCATGAGCTTCAGTTTTCACTACTGTACAATTGGTCTGATTATCCAGACAATGCACATGATTGTTATAAGGGAACATTGCAATTGCATGTCCTGAAGTAAATCATTTATCATTAGGGAAGTGACATGTAGAAATAGCACAGGGTCTGGTGCTTTTTATTTTTTTTATTTTTCCTATATATAATTGACACAAAGCACAGTGTTAATGTTAAAGTATATAGCATAATGACTTGATTTATACGTATGATAGCCATGATAAGTTTAGTAAATATCCTTTGTAGTATATCAAAACAAAAAGAAAAACAATATTGTAATGAGAACTCTTAGGATCCATTCTTTCAACATCTTTCAAATATATCATACAGCAATGTTAACTATGGGGCTTCCAAGGTGGCACAGTGGCAAAGAATCTGCCTGCCAATGCAGGAAACTGAAGAGTCTCAGGTTTGATCCCTGAGTCAGGAAGATTCCTTGGAGTATGAAATGGCAACCCACTGCAGTATTCATGCCTGAAAAACTCAATGGCCAGAGAAACTTGGCAGACCTCAGTCCATGAGTTTACAAAGAGTAGGACGTGATTGAGAGACTAAGCATGCATAATATGCTAGCTATAGTTAGTCATCACACTGTACATTGCAACCCCAATATTTGTGTATCTTATGACTAGAAGTTTACACCTTTTGACCATCTTCACCCAGGAGTGGCAGGTGGGGGAACTGAATGAAGGAGACTTGTTAATAAGTAGTATCTCTTACTTTATTAAATATGGGGTAGGATATTCTTCCTTACATCATAACAGGCTATAGTAACAACTCCCAAATCTCAGGGATGTAGCAAAATGAAGATAATCACATTTTCATGTTATAAATCCACTGCAGAGAATCAAAATTGTTTTGCTCATTGAGATTAACTCTGGGACCTCAGGGACCCAGCTAGCTGGAAATTCAGATTCAATACCACTGATACAACTTTTGAGGCAAGGTGATGAGAATATAGTGACTTATTTTCTGGCTTTAAAATCTCCACTTTAAAATGACACATGTTATTTCCAATCTTGTTTTATTACCTGCACAGGTCACCAGAAGAATGCCTAACTTCAAAGAGGATCAGAAAGTACAGTCCTGTCACACTTCAGGGAGAGAACAAAAATATGTGTCTCCTGCTCTCGCGATTAATTCCAAGCATATGATTAAAGGACCTAGCGACTAGACTATGATTTCTTACTAATTAAATCCTAAATGTTTGTAAAATAGAAAAATGTTTAAGTGGAAATAACACAGTGGGGTTTACTAGAATATAATAGTAGTGACCTCATTAAATTTGTAAAGTGCTCTGATATTTCCCCAACCTTTCAACCTCATTTCAATCAGTGGGAGATCTGACCAGGAATAAGTACACACACATAATGAAAAGATACAATGTTGTAAGTGTTAAAATGAAATTTCCAATGGATAAATTACTGATCTAGTAGATGTATATTCAGTAAATTATGAATTGAGCAACATCTAATCTAGTAGATAAAAAGGAACTCCAATAAGCTATACAAGATGAGAGATTTTTATAAACCAAACTGAACAGAAACAAGAAAAATATGCTGAGTATTTGCTAGCTGATTAAAAAAATAAATAAATAAAAGGCTACTTTGCTTACATGGAGCAAAGGGAAGTCTTGGAGCCGGGTCAGGTAACTTGTACTGAGCAGCTAAGCTCCGATTGGTTGATCTAGGGCTTCCTTTTCCAAGAGATTAAAACATAGTAATTTAGTTAAGTTTGGATAGCTGACATGGGGCTTGGCATGAGGGACTTCATCTTGAAGCTAATTTGGTTACTTTAGTAAAAGTGACACAACAGCCATCTGAGAAACAGCCTGGCAGTGAAACCCAGAGAGAAACACTATAGAGTATTTATGGAACAATTATATGTGCTGGGCATTGTCTTAAGGTGGTGTAAAGAGAGTAGTGAATAAAGCAGACACAAAATTCTACTTCTCATACTTTAGATACATGTGTTAATGTTGGTTTTTAATATTTAAAAAGAGTCTGTCTTTTTGTGATATGGAAGAGACATTCCAATACAATTCCATGAAATTTTTCTTGTGATAAGAAGAGTATACCATAAACTCTAGAGCTTTCAAATTTTGTGCAGGGGGAATAAGTCTGATTTCACATTGGATTCATTTATTTTACTTTAATCTTTTAATTTTATTCTTTTTGCCACAAGTTAATCACTAAAGGCATGTGGCCTATAGCTTAAAGTACAAATAATGGTCCATTTCTGGGAACTCTGCCTCCCATGACTCAGTGTTAAGCTAAAATATCTTTGTTTAAGCTCATGGGAAACATCCTGACCAGGCCCACCTGTAAATAAATGCAGAAAAGAAGAAATTAACACATGCCCTCTGGAGTCGAGCTGGAACAAGGAAATATTTACATCAACTTATCGCCTTTTTTACTTTACCTCCTCATCTTCCCCTTTTTGTTCTAAAAAAAAAAAAATTAAATTAAAATTAAATTGAGTAAAAACAAAGCCCAGCTTTCAAATCCTGTCAAGATGGTTCTTTGGGACAGTAGTACACCATCTTTTCAGTCTGCTGGCTTTCCAAATAAATACACTGTTCCTTGCTCCAATGCCTCCTGTCAAGATTTATTGGCCTGCCATGTAGTAAGCAGTAGGAGTTTGGACTTGGTAACATTTTTCCTACAAACATGTCTCAGATAGTCTTACTGTGAGTTGTGTCTGAAAGAATATAGCCTTCCTGCTAAGGTATATAGAGATAAGATACAGAGCAGGCATACATAGGCTTTGGGACCAGGCTGCCTGAAATCAAGGGCCTACCCAGCTACTGTGAGCTAAGAGACCTTTGGCAAGTTACTTCACCGATCTCTGCTTTGTTTCTCCAACTGCCAGCTTCATCCAATGAGGAGAGGGACATCTTCTTCACATTATAGTCTAATGTATGTGAAATTGCTGACAACATCACCAGACATATAATATTATTAATTTTACCTCTTGGGTATTGGAGACAATAGTGGGTATGTAAAACATGAGCTTCTTATCCAGAAATAAGATAAACAGACTTCCATGACGCTCTCTTCAGTTTACCATAAAGACAGTTTTCCATCATCTTTTAGGGTAATATATTAATAATGCAGGGCTTCCCAGGTGGCTCTGATATAAACAATCTACATGCCCCTACAGGAGATACAGGAAATGCCTATTCTATCCCTGAGTCAGAAAGATCCCCAGGAGAGGGAAATGGCAACCCACTCCAGAGTTCTTTCCTGGAAAATCCCATGGACAGAGCTGCCTGGCAGGCTACAAAGAGTCAGATATGACTAAGCACACAGTCACCTCATACTGATAATGACTGCATGCGTACTCAGTCATGTCAGACTCTTTGTGACCCCGTGGAAACCTGCCATTCTCCTCTGTCCATGGCATTTTTCAGGCAAGATTACTGGAGTGGGTTGCCATTGCCTCCTCCAGGAGATCTTTCTGACCCAGGAACTGAACCTGTGTCTCTTGCATTGGCAGGAGGGTTCTTTACCACTGCAATACCTGGGAAGCAAAGTTGATAATAGTTTGTTGATAATCACCAATAAAACTGGAAAAAATCAGTTTTCTTTCCAATCCCAAAGAAAAGCAATGCCAAAAAATGCTCAAACTACCACACAATTGCACTCATCTTACACACTAGCAAAGTAATGCTCAAAATTCTCCAAGCCAGGTTTCAACAATACGTGAACCATGAACTTCCAGATGTTCAAGCTGGTTTTAGAAAGGCAAAGGAACCAGAGACCAATTTGCCAACATCTGCTGGATCAGTGAAAAAGCAAGAGAGTTCCAGAAAAACATCTATTTCTGCTTTATTGACTATACCAAAGACTTTGACTGTATGGATCACAATAAAATGTGGAAAATTCAGAAAGAGACAGGAATACCAGACCATCTGACCTGCCTCTTGAGAAATCTGTATGCAGGTCAGGAATCAACAGTTAGTACTGGACATGGAACAACAGACTGGCTCCAAATACACAAAGGAGTACGTCAAGGCTGTATATTGTCACCCTGTTCATTTAACTTATATGCAGAGTGAGTGAGTGAGTGAAGTCGCTCAGTCGTGTCCGACACTTTGCGACCCCATGGACGGTAGCCTACCAGGCTTCGCCATCCATGGGATTTTCTAGGCAAGAATACTGGAGTGGGCTGCCATTTCCTTCTGCAGAGTACATTATGAGAAACGCTGGGCTGGATGAAGCACAAGCTGGAATCAAGATTGCCGGGAAAAATAGCAATGACCTCAGATATGCAGATGACACCAGGCTTATGGCAGAAAGTGAAGAGGAACTAAAGAGCCTCTTGATGAAAGTGAAAGAGGAGAGTGAAAAAGTGGCTTAAAGCTCAACATTCAGAAAACAAACATCATGGCATCCAGCCCCATTACTTCATAGCAAATAGATGGGGAAACAGTGGAAACAGTAGCAGACTTTATTTTGGGGGGCTCCAAAATCACTGCAGATGGTGACTGCAGATATGAAAATAAAAGAAGCTTGCTCCTTGGAAGAAAAGTTATGACCAACATAGACAGTATATTAAAAAGCAGAGACATTACTTTGTCAACAAAGGTCCATCTAGTCAAGGCTATGATTTTTCCAGTAGTCATGTATGGATGTAAGAGTTGGACTAGAAAGAAAGCTGAGCACAGAAGAACTGATGCTTTTGAATTGTGGTATTGAAGAAGACTCTTGAGAATCCCTTGGACTGAAAGGAGATCCTAAAAGAAATAAGTTCTGAATGTTCATTGGAAGAACTGATGCTAAAGCTGAGACTCCAATACTTTGGCCACCTGATGCAAAGAGCTGACTCATTTGAAAAGACCCCAATGCTGGGAAAGATTGAGGGCAGGAGGACAAGGGGATGACAAGGGATGAGATGGTTGGATGGCATCACCAACTCAATGGACATGAGTTTTGGTAAACTCTGGGAGTTGGTGATGGACAGGGAGGCCTGGCGTGCTGCAGTCCATGAGGTCAAAAAATCGGACATGGCTAAGCAACTGAACTGACTGAACTGAATCACCAGTAAAATTTGAAAACTTCCCAGAGATTCTAGTGATATACTGATAATTTATTTTGAGGGTGAAAACCAGTTCCTAGTCCAGTATTAGTAGTTGAATTGATGCTCTGATATAATTTTTTTCAGAAGCTGATTTTGTGTTATGTTTTACTTTATTATTTTCCACATATCTTCTCCACCAGAATATAATCTGTAGGAGAGCAAGAGTTTTATCATGTTTTCTTCTTTGTATCCAGAATCTGGAAAGAGGTCCAACAGATATATGTGAATTAACATTTTAGATTAATGAATTAAGGACTGAACTAATCTTTCCACTTAGCCTCTTACAGAGACAGCTTGTCGGTAAAAATTCTCTGGAAAATTTGCTTGACCTGAGAAATTCTTGATCTGACAATTGTCAGACTTTGGACTCCAAGTAATTGTGATTTTTCTTCCCTTTTAAGATAGATGACCACCAATGCTAATGACACTTTAACTAAAAAAGAAAGCTGAATGCACAGACAATTTACTTTTCATAAAAATAACCATATACATACATGCTTTCACCTGATTTAATTTTATTTCCCTCCTGAGAGTGGATATATATAATAAACTACACGTTTAACCCAAAATTAGGTTTGTAAAGTGAACCTAATAATCCACATACATTGGAATTAACTTTTAGATGTAGTTTTGACAAATATATAAAGTGGATAACCATCACCATGACCAAAATGTAGAATATTTCCATCATTGCAAATTTCCTGTGTCCTTTTTGGTTATATTTTCTCTTCCCACAGAAACCCTTAACCTCTAACCTTGTAGCTGTTCTTATAGTTTGCCTTTCAGTGTATCATAAAAATGGAATTAAACAGTATGTTAACTATATTTGCATTTTGACTCTTTTTGGACTTCTGATATTTGCTTTTTCTTATTAGTAGTTGATCATTTTGCATATGATGCCTTTGTATGTAACCCTGTATTATTTGGCTAAAATATTTGAGGAAGAGAATGAAAAGTGAAAAATACAATGTACTTATTTTTTTTTAACATATAAAAAAGAAAAATAAGCAAAAGTTTCCCAAGCCCTCCAACTCCCAATAATAAACTCCTTGCTCTGTTAATCATTCTTGTTTACATAATCTTGCTTATTTTTTAGTGAACATTAACACCATTATCTTTCATGATCAATAATTTGTCATTACTTTTTGCCATTATCATTCGCTTTCACTTATTTTCAGGACTGTGGAAATATAACAGAAAATGTATTTGTTTTGTTTGTAATCTGCCCTTTTCCTGCTTAATGATACTGCTTTGTAAGTGGAATGATACAATGAGAAAGAAATCAAATTACAACCGATGTACAGTTACAAAGTGCGATTTTCTCTGCCACCATTCTAAATCTCCCCTGTTCTACTGTAAGGTTCCTAACTGGTTAACTCCCCTAATCTCCCCTTGCTCCAAATTCATCCTTTGCCTAGCTCTTAGTTTTATCTTTGTAATACATAGTTCTAATCCTATTATTTTTCAGCAAAATTTTTCTCAATTGTCTCTCACCATGAACCTAATTAAACTCAGATTTCTTATCCTGCCACTTGCAAACTTCTCCAAGAATGGTGTAAAATTTTCTTTGTTTTATCTCTCCACTTCAACCCTACATAATCCTTATACTCACTTTATATTGTGTTTTGTACTATTTTGGTATGAGCTCAAACTAATTTTGTCCTCACTTGGAAGGTCCTGACACAATTGTATTGCAAAGTAAATATTAGTGTACTTTAACAAACCAGGAGGAAAGCAAGTAATATCAAATCTGCAATTTATATGCTGCTTTAGAGTTAAGAATTAAGTAAATATATCATTATTATTTATTTAGCTATAATAAATATAAGGCCACATTACCACTAATTTTATTAAGCATTTCTTGTATGTCAGCAATTATGTTTGGTAGATTCTCATTGTTAACACTTTCAAACAATAATTAAAGTATTGTAAATATCATTATTTAATGGACTGAATGTAAATAACAATCATTTTAATGATAAACTACAAAAGAATTCTCTAATTATCAACACTTTGAGTCAGTTCAATAGCTCAGTCATGTCCAACTCTATAACCCCATGGACTGCAGCATGCCATTGTCCATCGCCAACTCCAGGAGCTTGATCAAAATCATATTCATTGAGTCAGTGATGCCATCCAACCACCCCATCCTCTGTTATCCCCTTTTCTTCCTGCCTCCAATCTTTCCCAACATCAGGTTCTTTTCAAATGAGTTAGTTCTTTGAATTACAGGGCGAAAGTATTGGAGCTTCAGCTTCAGCATCAATCCTTCCAATGGATATTCAGGATTGATTTCCTTTAGGATTGGCTGGTTTGATCTCCGTGCAGTCCAAGGGACTCTCAAGAGTCTTCAACACCACAATTCAAAGCATCAATTCTTCTGTGTTCAGCTTTCTTTATAGTCCAACTCTCACATCCATACATGACAATTGAAAAATCATAGGCTTGACTAGACAGACATTTGTCAGCAAAATAATGTCTCTGCTTTTAATATGCTATCTAGGTTTGTCATAGCTTTCTATCCAAGGAGCAAGTTTCTTTTAATTTCATGGCTACAGTCACCATCTGCAGTGATTTTGGAGCCCAAGGAAATAAAGTCCGTCACTGTTTGCCATTGTTTCCCCATCTATTTGCCACAAGGTGATGGAACTGCATGCCATGATGTTTGTTTTCTGAATGTTGAGCTTTAAGCCAACTTTTTCACTCTTCTCCTTCACTGTCATCAAGCGGCTCTTCAGTTCCTCTTTACTTTATGCCATTAGGGTGGTATCCTCTGCATATCTGAGGTTATTGATATTTCTCCCAGCCATCTTGACTCTAGATTGTGCTTCATTCAGATAGGCATTTCTCATGATGTACTCTGCATATAGTTTAAACAAGCAGGGTGACAAAAACAGCTTTGACATACTCCTTTCCCAATTTGGAACCAATCGGTCATTCCATGTCTAGTTCTAACTTCTGCTTCTTAACCTGCATACAGATTTCTTGGAAGGCTGGTAAGGTGGTCAGGTATTTCCATCTCTTTAAGAATTTTCCACAGTTTTTTGTGATCCAAAGAGTCAAAGATTTTGGTGGAGCCAATAAATCAGAAGTAGATATTAATGCTTTAAATTTATTTAAAACTAAGATTGGAAAATAAGCAGATCATCCAAAATTTTTTCATGAAAATTAACATATAGATCTAGCTCTTATTTTGTTAATAAAAATTACATGATAATTTAAAATGATGAAATATAATGATCCTCTTTTTTTCCCTCTCAAACAAACTAGTTCATATACAAAACATATGTATTTTAAAATTTTGCATATGGTGTCAGAGTATGTCTGAAGAAATCTAAGGTCATCCATGTGTGTGCTGTGCACTGATGAATTCCAAAATGCATGGAAAATGTTATGCTAAGATCTCAAAATTACTTTGCCAACAAAGCTATGGTTTTTCCAGTCTAGTCGAAGGTATGGTTTTTCCAGTAGTCATGCAGAGATGTGAGAGTTGGACCATGAAGAAAACTGAGTACTGAAGAATTGATGCTTTTGAACTGTGGTGTTGGAGAAGACTCTTGAGAGTCCCTTGGACTGCAAGGAGATCAAACCAGTCAATCCTAAAGGAAATGAGTCCTGAATATTCATTGGAAGGACTGATGCTGAATCTGAAGCCCCAATACTTTGGCCAGGTGATGCAAAGAACTCACTCCTTAGAAAAGACCCTGATGCTGGGAAAGATTGAAGGCATGAGGAAAAGGGGACAACAGAGAATGCTGTGGTGGATAGCATTACCAACTCAATGGACATGAGTTTGAGCAAGTTCCGGGAATTGGTGATGGACAGGGAAGTCTGGCATGTTGCAGTCCATAAAGTCAGAAAGAGTCAGATGTGACTCAGCTACTGAACTCAACTGAAAATCAAGAATTCCTTAATTAATCACATATGTTATATAATTAATTTCATAGTTGTTAAATTTAAACAAATCTAGCTATTTTTCTGAAACTAAAGAACATAATGGCAATGAACTAAACTTCCATAATTTAAGGGAATGAAAACAGATGTATTTCAAGTGAATGAATATATGCAATTTACAAAGCATTTTGTCTTCTTTCATTATTTACATATCTCTTCATACATGCCATGTCATTTCAGTCGTGTCCCACTCTCTGTGACGCTATGGACTATAGCCCACCAGGCTACTATGTCTATGGGATTCTCCAAGCAAAAATACTGAAATAGGTTGCCATGCATTCCTCCAGGAGATCTTCTTTACCCAGGGATCAAACATACATTTTTTTTTTTTCAAACATACATCTTTTATATCTCCTGCATTTATAGGAGAGTTCATTACCATTAGCACCATCTGGGAAACCCCTGCACATCTCTAGACTGAATTATAAATGCTCCTATGCAAGTGTGTCTGTGTGATTCAATAAAAGATTCTTGCTCTGAAGAAATTTGCCAATTATTGGGAACATAAATATAGAAAGGGTCACATGTGTGCATAAGGTCAAATTAAATATTAATCCATTTATTATGTTTTCCTCTAAATTTATATATCAAATATTTTTATTTATATGTAGAGGTGTATATCTATATGATTGTGTACATGTTTACATATGTGTATGTATATATACTTGCATACTTTCACAGCAGATGTTAGTGATGCTTTAATGCTTTTGATTTGATTAGTCTGATAAAGACCAAGGTGACATCAGTTTGAAACAATGCACAGTAAAGTACATTCATATTTCACATCACTAACTTCCTCATAGTGAGTTGACTTAGAAACAGCATGCCAATTCACCAGGTAACAAATCAGATGTTTGTTTTGTTAAAATATACTGCTGTCCATTATATATCATATAAGCAATCATGTGGTGTCTGCATTGCTGGGTTCTTTTGCTTTAATATTCTGTGTTTAAATACTCATTTAGGGCAGTGCAGACTAATGGTTAAACATATTTGAATCTAATTGCTTAAGTTTAGTACTGGCTCCAAAACTTACTAGCTGTATAACGATTAACAAGATACTTAAACCCTCTGTGCCTTAGTTTTTTCATAGTGTTTTATAAAGTTTAAATGAATTAACATTTGCAGCAAGCTTAGATCAATGACTGACTCATAGTAGGCATTGTTACATATACAGTTAGCCATGTTGGGCTTCTCAGGTAGCAGAGTGGTAAAGAATCCACCTGCCATTGTAGGAGATGCCAGAGACTCCATTTCGATCCCCAAATAAAAAAGATACCCTGCAGTAGAAAATGGCAACCCACTCCAGTATTCTTGCCTGGAAAATTCCACTGACAGAGAAGCCTGATGGGCTATAGTCCACAGGGTCACAGAATTGGACACAACTGAGCACAAACACACACTTGCACACACACACACACACATATTACATATATATTTTTTAATAAAATAAAATTATCCATTTTATTTCTTATAGATGGAGTGCCTATGGAACAGGTGGAAGTTTTTCTGTGCTAGCCATATAAATTATGGAATTAATTTTTTTCTAACTCCTATGCTTCTCCTTTTCCTTTAGCTAAAATTTCTTCTCTAATTGTCCCACTTAAAAGTAAAATAAATTTATACATTTAAGACAGAAGGCCTGACTATATTTGTTGTAATATTTAATTTATTTGTGTACCTGTGACTAAGAGACAGAATTTTAAATCTGAAGCTCTTGTATTCCCCAAATAAAGGGAAATATTTCTCATTGAAAAAAAAAAATCTATAAAGTACTCATTTGGTAGATATTTGTTGATACCCTATTCAATGCTTTCACCAGGAAGAGATAAATAATAAATGGAGATATGGTTCATGATTTTAAATAATTTAAATTCTAGATATTTTGTGTAATCTATTTAATGTGAAGGCATAAAATGAAATAACATTCCAAAAATTATTATATCAATCTCATTTTATCTTTATTACTATTTAATGCATGACTCTTAAGGTACTATGTTGCTTTTAATTTAAAAAATAAAAATATAGCATTGCCAAATTTTTTCAAATTGAGTCATATAAAAATCAACGTACCATTGGTATGACTTTACAGAAAGGTAATATAGTTTAATGAAATGACTGACATGAATAAAGAATAAATGGCAATAACAAAGTGGTGGTTCAGTTCAGTTCAGTCACTCAGTCATGTCTGATTCTTTATGACCCCATGGACAGCAGCATGTCACGCTTCCCTGTCCATCACCAACTCCCAGAGCTTGCTCAAACTCATGTTTCTTGAGTCAGTGATACCATTCAACCATCTCATCCTCTGTTGTCCCTTTCTCCCCCCATCTTCATTCTTTCCCTGCATCAGGATCTTTTCTATGGAGTCGGTTCTTAGCATCAAGTGGCCATAGTATTGGAGGTTCAGGCTCAGCATCTGTCCTTCCAGTGAATATTCAGGGCATAGTTCCTTTAGGATTCACTGGTTTGATCTTGTAGTCCAAAGGCCTCCCAATAGTCTTCTCCAACACCACTGTTCAAAAGCATCAATTCTTCGACAGTCAGTTAAGAAACATCAATTTAAAAAAAAAAATCAAAATTGTGATAGAAGGCAGAGAAAGAGGTGATGCTTGAAGCTAGAGATTTGATGAAAGTCTAGATTCATGTGCTTATGGAGCAAGTAAAAGCAGGGGCCTAACCTAGTATCACTGAAATACAGAAAAGACAAGGGGCATACAACAGCAGTTAAATTTTCTATTTGCTTCTAACATAGAATTTTCTTCTTGCCTGCTCTTGCATCAACCCAAAGAAAAGAAAGCTGGTCAAGAAGCACCAAACCTGTAATCATAGCTAGCATAAGTCTGGTTAGTGCCATTTTCCAAGTAAGTAAACAAGATGGATCAACTTTGAATTGAGTGATTCAGATAAAAATGATCAGTTCTTAGGAGACCTGAAACAAGTAAAATTTAAATTATCATATTTAATATAATGAAAACATTCATAAATAATCTGAGAATAATGAAAACTTGGAAACAGAATTTTTATGCTGAGATTTAAAAATTCATTAATACCATTATAATATAACATTAATTTGTTATCAAGAGTGCCAAGATCACAGCTACCACCATCAGGAAAGACAGAATTTTATAAAAGAATAAGAATAAAAAAGACAGCAGATTGTTCAGTAGGAACACTAGGTACTGAAAAACAATGGAAAGTTGATTTCAATTTTGAAGAATATTTTCAATGTAGAATAGGTATCCAAGAATATTAAGTGATTGTAAGTGCATTATAAAATACTTACTTTCATGAAGAGACTACAACAATGTGATTTTAAAAAGAAATATTTTTGAATCAATGGTGTCAGTCTAAGAAAACCAATGAGGGAAGTCAAGACACTAGCCTTAATGAATTGAGTAGGTGGCTCAAATTAGGGGAATGCGTGGGCATCTGGTTATTGACAAAAATAAAAGGCAGTGTAGAGAGCAATTAGTTTTATAGTTTTAAATAGTATGCTGGAGAGTGTGTGGAAAAAAGGGAACCCTCTTACACTGTTAGTGGGAATGTAAACTAGTACAGACACTATGGAGAACAGTGTGGAAGATTCCTTAAAAAACTGGAAATAGAACTGCCTTGTGACCCAGCAATCCCACTGCTGGGCATACACACCGAAGAAACCAGAACTGAAAGAGACACATGTACCCCAGTTTTCATTGCAGTACCATTTATAATAGCCAGGACATGGAAGCAACCTAGATGTCCATTAGCAGATGAATGGATAAAAAAGCTATGGTACACATACACAATGGAGTATTACTCAACCATTAAAAAGAATACATTTGAATCAGTTCTAATGAGGTGGATGAAACTGGAGCCGATTATACAGAGTGAAGCAAGCCAGAAAGAAAAACACCAATACAGTGTACTAATGCATATATATGAAATTTAGAAAGATGGTAACAATAACTCTGTATGCGAGACAGCAAAAAAGACACAGATATATAGAAAAGTCTTTTGGACTCTGTGAGAGAGGGAGAGGGTGGGACGATTTGGAGGAATGTCATGGAAACATATATAATATCATATAAGAAATGAATCGCCAGTCCAGGTTTGATACAGCATGTTTGGGCCTGGTGCACTGGGATAACTCTGAGGGATGGTATGGGGAGGGAGGGGGAGGGGAGGAACACGTGTGCACCCGTGGTGGATTCATGTTGATGTGTGGCAGAACCAATACAATATTGTAAAGTAATTAGCCTCCAATTAAAATAAATAAATTTAAAATTAAAAAAAATAGTATGGATTATATTAAGAACATTATTGAGTATTATATATTAATACATATTATCCTACTTTATAAATAACTAAATATTTAAGTAGAGATATGTTTAGAGGATAAAGGTTGGGTTTAAAGATATGTATTAAAGATTCATTAGTAAGCAGAATGTAGTTTTAGTATGAGCACACTAATAAAATGATTTATTATAATACTGTTTATTTTAGTCTCATAAAATGGGGGGACACAGAAAATGCACATGATAACTACAATAAGTAGAATATAAAGTCATCTCTAACTCATGCTATGCTTTAAAAATGCCTTAGCTCACACTCTTTTGAGATTTTGCACTAATAACTGTGGGAGCAGAAAACAGGAAAAGAATGGTGAGTAAAAGTATAATGTTAAGCAATAACTCTCTGATATTTAAGACATCAAGGATATTGATTTTTACTTTCTTGGGAGAAAAATAACAAAAATCATAGAATATTTCTGGGCATCAATATCATAAAGAAATCAGGCAAATTGTGAATGCTTCTGACATGCTTTGTTTAGAAAAGAGCTCTGAGGTGGATAATCTCAGTCTTTACAAATATTAATCTGTAATAGTGGAAGGTCAAGAGCATATTCATAATGGAATATTAGTGATCTGATGTTTAATGAAATATTCAAATTGACACATATTCAAATTCACAAAGCTTATTGAAAATGAGATAGGAATTCAAAACTCTGTCCTCAAATGTTTATGGTTATTTCAAAACAGAATGTTAAGCATATGTCAAACCTGTGATGACTGTTGCCAAGTAATGCTTACTTCACTTTGTTTCCATATAACCATTTTACTTATTACAAAATCCTAGTGTGAGTAAAGATTACTTAGAAGAGAACTGTTATTCTTAGTAAGCACTTTTATCCCTTCCTTTTAAAATTTGAAATCCTTTGTACCTACATCAGATTACAAAAGATCTACATCTTTTGCAATCTCTTCATTATAATTGGATACACAATTACCCATTAATATTATTCATAATAACTTCTCTCATCAAATTGTCTTTCTCATCATTTCTTGACTAGTATCTACTGAAAGATTAGGAGTTGAACAAAAAATAAAGGATTTTCAGTAATGATCTCAGTCTAAATAAAAATGATACTATGGAATCACTTGCATTACATACTAAAAATAGGTATTTGTTGACTCACGTACTATCACTGTTCTTAACAAATTACCACACATTTTGCAACTCAAACAGCATAAATTTATCATCTCAGAAGTCCAGGCAGGGATTAACTGGATCTTCTGCTCAGGGTCTCTCCAGGCAGAAGTCAATTTGTTGGTCAGGACTGTGGTCCCTTCTGAGCATCTGAATTTTCTATCAAGCTCATTAAAATTGTTGGCTGAATTCAGTCCCTGGCAGCTTTAGGACAGAAGTCTCATTGCTGTTGAAGATTTGTGGTCTATTGGCAGGGTTTTCCCTCAGTTCCTAGAAGCTACCTCCAGGTCTTAGTCACAAGCCCTTCTCAAAATATGACAGCTTTTTTTTTTTTTTTTTAAGCTAGAAGGAGAATCTCATTTGTTTCAAATCTCTACATCCAGTCTTCTAAATTGGAGTCTGAGATAAGTTATTCAAGAGAGTGAAAATCCCATTATATTCACAAGTTCTGCCATTACTCAGGAAGGAAACTATAACAGGACGTTTTTACAGATTCTTAAGAATCAGTTAGAAATCTGCCTGGTAGAATTCAACAAATGTGCCTGAATGTCAACAATATTTCAGTAATTAAAGACACCTTGCTGTTCAGTTATTAAGTCATGTCTATTTTGTGAACCTATGGATTGTAGCCTGCCAGGCTCCTCTGTCCATGGGATTTCCCAGGCAAGAATCCTGGAGTGTATTGCCATTTCCTTCTCCAGGGGGTCTTTCCGACCCAAGGATCAAACCTGTGTCTCCTGGATTGATAGGTGATTCTTTCCTGCTGAGCCCCAGGGAAGCCCAAAAACCATATTAATACCTTGCTAGTGACCTTATTGATTCTCAAATCTGGTTTTTATCTGAATTAAGTGTTAAGCTTTAAAATATAGAATTATGAGGCTCCATTCCACTTAAATTAGAATTTCTGTTATGTGGCCAGACTATGATATTTTTAATATTTATCAAGAGATTCTAACATTTAACTGGGGTCAAAAGTCCCATTTTTAAATAGAAAAAGGCACATGAAAGTTTGTGTTAAGGTGACTTACATAGCCCCATGAATCTTGTTTGCTTTTTATAAGCATCCTTCAGAAATATTTCAGGTTTATTTCCAGATCACCCCAATAAAGCTTCCCTCATAGCTCAGTCAGTAAAAAATCTGCTTGCAGTGCAGGAGACCTGAGTTCGATTCCTGGGTTGGGAAGTTACCCTGGAGAAGGAAATAGCAACTCACTCCAGTATTATTGCCTGGAGAACCCTATGGGTAGAGGAGCCTGGCAGGCTACAGTCCATGGGGTCACAAGAGTTGGACACGACTTAGTGACTAAACCACCACCACCACCAATAAAGCAAATATTGCAACAAAGCAAGTCATGCAAAGTTACTGGTTTCCCAGTGCAAATAAAAGTTTTATATTTATATTTACACCACATTGTAGTCAAGTAAGTGTGCAATAGTACTATGTCTAAAATATTGCACACATCTTAGTGAAAAAAAAAAAAAAACAACTTTACTTGGAAAAATTTCCAGCCATCATCTGTCAACACAAGGTTTCCACAAACCTTCAATTTGTAAAACACATTGTCTGTTAAAGTGAAACTATGTGTGTATTGCATGTCTGCCTATCTGGAATTTAGAGTGCTTTATATGATGCAAATTACCCAGTTAGATTAAAAATTAACACAAATATTGGTATTTATAAAAATAAATTATATACTTGCTGGATAAATAGCAAAGGAATATTATTTAATTTATAGGAAGTTATTGGCATGTGGGCTTCCCAGGAGGTACCAGGAGTAAAGAACCCACCTGCCAAAGCAGGAGACTTAAAAGATATGACTTTGATCCCTGGGTGGGGAAGATCCCCTGGAGGAGGGCAATCCACTTGAGTATTCTTGCCTGGAGAATCCCATGGACAAAGAGCCTGGGGACTATGGTCTATAAGGTTGCAAAGAGTCCAACATGACCGAAGCAATTTAGGAAGCACATAGCATATTTGCATGTGGTACAAGCCAATGGTGGTGGTTAAGTCACTAAGTCATGTCCGACTTTTATGACCCCATGGACTGTAGCCTGCCAGGCTCCTCTCTCCTGGGATTCTCCAGGCAGGAATACTGGAGTGAGTTGCCATTTTCTTCTCCAGGGGACCTTCATGACCCAGGAATTGAACCTGGGTCTCCTGCATTGCAGGCAGATTCTTTACTGACTAAGCTACAAGGGAAGCCACAAGCCAATGGATTACATAATAATAAGAGGGTGAATAAGAAGCAGACAAGAATATTATTTAAACATGTGTGCATGTGTATGTGATAATATTGGGAACATTCAATATAAAATAAATATAAAAATTAAATAATTATTATTAGCTTCAACAGATGTGTACTATGACATTTTTAGGAATTAAGTGTACTTCTCTGATCTTGTGATAAATGAAGGGCAGAGGGGTATTGAAACTAAAGCTTTTCCTATTGCAAAGCCTGTGGGTTTTGATACACTGGCCTTCATTGACCTTACATTATATGGGAAGTTATTCTCTGCTTTTCTACAATCCTTATGTACAGTTTGTTCTTTACTGCTTTGTTTCAACATTAGGTAAAAAAAAATAAGCAACAGCTAATTTTGCTTTTCTGCTGAAGACTTGATAGTATTAATGAAATAATGTGATTGGAGTATGGATTTAAAACTGTATATATGAGTTCATGAATGGAAAGCAGAAGACATACATTTTTAATGTTTCAAAAATATAGCACTTAATATTTTCAGAAAAAATATTACATTTTATGTTTGTTTCAGAACATATAACAGGGAAATAAAAGCAGCTATAAAATCATCTACAGGTTGATGTTTAAGTTACAGGAGATATTGCTGCAGAATGTACAAATTCAGAATCTACATAAATTGAACTGAATGGTATTTCAGGATGTATGGGTGTGAAGTGAAGTGAGGGGTGTGGGAGGTGTTAATTATTTTGTATGCATTGGTACCCTGTTATGACTTGATTTTAGCCAACTGATAGCTAGGTTTCGGTATATCTCTTTATTGACTCAAAATAATCAGATCCTTAAATAGCACAGCCTCATATTAAAAGGTATATAAGAATATTGTAACTCAGAATCTAAATAAAATTCTGAAGTGACTTTCCAAGTATATCTTACCATTTTGGAGAAGGAAATGGCAACCCACTCAATACTTCTGCCTGGAAAATTCCATGGATAGAGGAGCCTGGCAATTATGTGATATATGAAATTAATATCGTGAAAGTCTTAAAATGTCCTTTAATAGGTAAAATTTAAGACTTTCATGATATTAATTTCATATACCATATAATTTATTCATTGATAATTTTGAGGGGTAGTTGAAAACTGTATTAAGAGAATTGAATGTGACTGGTTAATATAAAGAAGACATCAGTATGATGAAAAAGTTTCATTGCTTAATAACTTATTTTTCCCAATTCACTAACATTTGTCACTATTAAGTAATATCAGGTGGATGCAGAGTATATTAAACAACTAAATTAAATAAACAGCCACAAAATACAGTCATTTGTACATTCATTTTCCTTGTATTTCTTATATTGTGCTCACATTGGCCTTGAGCTTTGTCTTAGAAATGGTTTTTATGGAACCTACACAATTTATGTAAATCTTGTGCTTTTGTTCCTCAGAGTTTGGAAATCTCAAGTAGTTTTACCTGTGTTTTAAAGGTAAAATCCTGTATTACATTGTTTATGTACTTATTAGGAAATTAACAGGTTAAATTTTTTTAGGGCTGGCTGTTTTGTTTTACTTTGCGCCCTGGTTACAAATTTGCATCTTTTCTTTATTGGTCTTTTTCTAAGCCATATTTCCCCCATAAATCTTCTTCTTTTTAGAGAAATTATGCTGAATGCAACATTTATAGGAATTTTTACTTTGCATTTGCCAGAAATGTTTTTATTTGATTTCCTGTTATATACTGGACAAGTTTCATTAGAAAATATTATGAAAAAGCAGATACAAATAAAAATGTGACATTTATTATTTACATGTTTGCAACTTTGTAATTTATCCAATTCACTAATAAATACTTGCCAGAGCCTAATTTGTGCCAGTCGCTGTATTATCTGGCAAGATTAAATTTTTGAAAAAAGAGTTTATATTCAGTCCTTTCCTTGGTGAAATCTGTATTTTGGTTGAGGAGATAGAGGTAGGAAGTTACAATTCAATACTATAAGGGGATCTCAGGAGTCATGCAATGTATTCAATAGAGTATAAGAGAGTGATACACCCAGCCTTGCATTTCGCATGATGCACTCTGCAAGGTTCTCACTGCAAGAACACTGGAGTGGTTTGCCATTCCCTCCTCCACTGGACCACATTTTATCAGAACTCTCTACTATGACTCATCTGTCTTGGGGGGCCCTACATGGCATGGCTCATAGCTTCATTGAGTTACACAATCCCCTTCGCCACAACAAGGCTGATGCCAAGAGAATTATCAACAATGGCAGATTTGCAGATGGTATCACACTAATGGCAAAAAGCAAAAAGGAAATTAGGAACCTCTTGATAAGGGTAAAAAAGGAGAGTGAAAAAGCTGGCTTAAAACTCAACATTCAAAAAACTACAATCATGGCATTCAGTCCCACCACATCAAGGCAAATAGAAGGGGAAAAATTTAAAGCAGGGACAGACTTTATTTTCTTGGGTTCCAAAATCACTGCTAACAAGTGACTGAAGTCATGAAATTAAAAGACACTTGCTTCTTGGAAGAAAAGCTATGACAAACCTAGGCAGCATATTCAAAAGCAAAGGCAAACTTTGTCAATAAATATCCCTATAGTCAAAGCTATGGTTTTTCCAGTAGTCATGTACAGTTGAGAGTTTGGCCATAAAGAAGGCTGAACACTGAAGAACTGATGCTTTTGAATTGTGATGCTAGAGAAGACTCTTGAAGTTCCCTTGGATTAGAAGGATATCAAATCAGTCATTTCTAAAAGAAATCAGTCCTGAATATTCATTGGAAGGACTGATGCTGAAGCTGACACCAATACTTTGGCCACCTGATGCAAAGAGCTGACTCAGTGAAAATGACCCTAATGCTTGGAAAGATTGAAGAAGGCAAAAGGAGAAGTGGGCAGCAGAGGATGAGATGTTTAGATAACCATACTGACTCAATAGATGTGAATTTGAGCAAACTCTGGGAGATAATGAAGGACAGGGAAGCCTGGCATGCTGCAGTCCATGAAGTCACAGTCAGATATAGCGACTGAACAACAGCAAAGAGAGTGATGCTATTATTACTTTTGAAATAAAAATAATAAACTCAAAACTAGGCACTTTTTTATGGAAGATACTTATTAAATGACCATTAAAGTCACTTGCATATTTCCAAGGAAATCCAAGAGAATCAAGTATAGCAGCTACACAGCCAAGAATGTTGCCTAATTTGTATCACAGTCCTATTACACAGAAGACTTTTCAACTGTTTGTTCTGAGCACTGGCCTCCTTCGGAGTGGACACTGAATATGATAACACTGCTGCTATGGTCTTCAGAATAAGATTGGTGAAAGACTTGTTTCTATGTGACCCTTGGTTCTGAATAGAAGTTCTATGAAGAAGTACTAACTGAAATGTTTCATGTATCTGAGCCTCAGCTAAATATTAGAAAAGTAACATCCTGGTTTCTAAGTTTGAATGTCATCAGTTCAGTCTGTTCAGTCGCTCAGTAGTCGTGTCTGACTCTTTGCGACCCCATGAATTGCAGCACGCCAGGCCTCCCTGTCCATCACCAACTCCCGGAGTTCACTCAGACTCACGTCCATTGAGTCAGTGATGCCACATCTCATCCTCTGTTGTCCCCTTCTCCTCCTGCCCCCAATCCCTCCCAGCATCAGAGTCTTTTCCAATGAGTCAACTCTTGAACATCATAGGACTCATAAATTAAACTTTGCCCAGTTCAGTCGTGTCCAGCTCTTTGTGACCCCATGGACTGTAGCCTACAAGGCTCCTCTGTCCATGGAATTTTCCAGGCAAGAGTACAGGAGTGGGTTGCCATTTTCTTCTCCAGGGGATCTTCCCGACCCAGGGACCCGGGTCTCCCGCATTGCAGGCAGAAACTTTACCATCTGAGCCATGAGAGAAGCCCCAAACTTAGGCTTAACCATATACAAAACTCTTTCCTCGGGTTCACTTTTCACAAATCTTATCACTTTCTGTATCCATTACTGTGGTCTTCCATCCTAAAAAGCCACTTGTAAGTCGGGCTTACTTCCTTTACCCTTCTCAAAATGCAGTTTCATTCCTCATACCCTTTTTACTGAAAACACACTTCCTACTTTCCCTTAAGCACCAAAGAACTGACTTTTATATTAGCATTTTATAGATTGGTGAGCATAAATACCAGTGATAATTTCTAAAACCTTTGTTTTCTTAGAGAGAAACAGAGGAAAATTGTATATAATTGTTGATCAACCAAATACATTGACAATTATCCAGTATAGATTTCACAAAGGTAGAGACTAAATCTAACCTCTTTTTTTTTTTTTTCCAAAATTCTAATTTTGCCACATAATAGATAGACTGGCATAAGTTAGGCTCTGGAAAATATTCATTAAGTGAATTAGATTCATAGGTGACTCTAGTGGGAAGAATCCTCCTGCCTATGCAGGAAACATGAGACTTGGGTTCAATTCATGGGTCGGGAAAATCCACTGGAAGAAGGCATGTCAACCCATTCCAGTATTCTTGACAGGAGAATCCCATGGCCAGAGGAGCCTAGAGGGCTATAATCCATAGGATTGCAAAGAGTCAGATATGACTGAAGCTTCTTAGCATGCACACAAGTTTTCAGATATATGTAAGTAATAAATCACATTTTTATTTGTATTTGCTTCATCATAATATCTGAATGTGTTTTTTAATGGATAATTACCTAACCAATATATAGTAGGAAGTTAAATTAAAAAAAAAATTATGGTAGAATGCAGTGCCATTTCTACTGCTGAATAGCTGTACCAGCTTCCATGGTGTTGCAGCATATGAGTGTTTAGTTGCTAAGTTGTGTCCAATTCTTTGCTACCCCACGAACTGTAGCTTACCAGGGTCCTCTGTCCTTGGGATTTCCCAGGCAAGATTACTGGAGTGGGTAATTATTCCCTTCTCCAGGGGATCTTCCTAACCCAGGGTTCAAAGCTGAGTCTCCTGCATTGGCAGGCAGATATTTTATCACTGAGCCACATGGTATTGCAGTACAACTCCCTTAACTTTTGTTTCTCAGTAGATTTGACAGTGCATGGAGTATTCTCAGGATTCTAGGTTTCCAAGCGTTGTCATAACTCACACATATTGTCATCATCTTGATGTCTGTGCATGCATGGTATGGTATGAATACTTGTATCCTCTAAAATTCATATGTTGAAATCCTAATACCTGATGTAATGGTATTAGGAGATGAAGTGTTTGGGAGATAATTAGGTAATGAAGGTGGAGCACTCATGAATGAGACTGGTCTGTTGTAAAACAGATCCCAGAGGTCTTTCTAGTCCCTTCCACAATTTGCAGATACAACTAGAAGGTACCAGCTATGACCCAGGAAGAGGATCCTCACCAGAATGCAAAGATATGGTATCTTGTTCTTGGACTTCTCAGCCTCCAGAACTGTGGGAAATACATTTCTGTTTTTTCTGTAAACCACTCAGTCTGCAGTATTTTTTTTTTTTACATCAGTCTGAACAGACTAAGATAGATAAATAAATAGGTAGATAGATAGATAGATAGGTATATAGATGGATAATTGCTGATTTTTTCTCCAGTGGCATAAGATGCTGAAATATCACTTTGACTTCTTCAATAAAATGCTTGGCCATTATTTTGGTGGCATTATTTCTTCTGAAGAAAACTCTGCTTTTCAATTCAGTAAAGATTATAATAGAGTAAAAATGATGTTAAAATTCCTGTATTAAATATAATACTTGGGGGGACCATCCATATGTTCTGATTGTCAGAGAAATTAAGACATATATTACTTCTTGGTTCAGAATGTGTTATTCATGCAGGACTTGACCTCAAACTTACAAGGATTTTTGAAATTTATTCCCATTTCATAAACCCAGCTTCATGTAGATGATATAATACATGTTAAGATCAGCATATCCCCCCAAAATTACCTGTTTCCACAATTATCCACCACAAAAAATATTTTAGAAATAATAAAAGTTATGGATAAAGTGTGTAGTGATATGACATTTTTGTAGTGACATTTTTGTAATGAATAACATTATAGACAAATGCATAGGAGCAGAGAAGACAAAATCAAATTACAGTGCAAGTACCTGTTTCATCATCCGTGAAGGACAGGGATCCGATGGGTCAACTGACTTCCATTAGCTACTGGTCCTATGATAGTGGCTAGCTTGGCCTTGGCTGTTGGCAGTATTGGACACTCAACAGGACTGGTAGGCAGATCATTATTGCTGGAAAAAAAAATATATTGATGAGCACATAACAGCAAGGTCATCCTGTTTGCACATTCATTTTAAAGGCATTAGGATAGGGGGAAAGATTCATTGATTTTCACAGGTTAGATTATCTTACTGATCTGATTTTTCAAAGCCTGTGTACAGCAGAAAGGTTTAGACAGACATTCGTATTCAGTCACACTTATTTTAAATTTGACTTCCTATGCCATTGTTTCTAAAAATGTCTTTTTAACTAATCCTATAATAGCTTTTGTTAAAAATTCCTAAATATTGACAAAACCATTAACCTTCCCCAATGACATTCCATAAATCTTCATTTCAGATTATCTTTTTTTTCCAAACAAAGAGGATAAGTTTTATCCATTATCCTCCCCAATTGTCCACAGCTCCTCAAGTGAAACTACTACTGGTATAATGTCCAAAATTCACTTTTGCTTTGTCACCAAATTATGCAGAAACATCTTGTACCATTAACCATATTTAAAAACATGTTTAACTCAGTTAAATAATTATTTTAAAATTCCAAAGTAGCTAAATATATGGGCTTTGGCAGTGGGGGGGACATCCTGATAGGAGTCAGTACATGACCTACAAGTTCATGTACCTTAATTTTGCTTTCAGGTTACTGTCTTTGCCCCTCTCCATATATCACTTCAACTCAGTAATGAAATGCTGCTAATGATGCACTATTTTAGAGCCTGATGGATGAGTAACACCAGATTCGTGACGGGAAACTCAGTTCAAATGGTTACCTAATGTTCTTTGTCAATCATTCTATGCTCAGTTGCAAGACAAGAGCAGTTTCTCAAAATATTGAAAAGCTACTAGAACATGGCCTCACTTTAAAAATAATAGGGTCCTCCACTATGTCTTTCTATTAATAACTGTTAAAGTAGAATATTCCAATATGGAAAAGCTAATAAAACAGTTAGTATCAAGAGTCTATATATCAAGGATGCCAAACCACTATAGAAATGTTAAGGAGCACACCCCCCCCGCCCCCCCCACACACACAGCTTCCATATCTCCTAGATGTGCATTATTGTGGGTTCCAGAGCTTTCCTGGTGAAAGCTGAAACTGTCTCCTATATGTGGAAGGCAAAGTGAGTCCAGAAAAAGAGAATGACCATTTCAGATTGGTAGGCAGGGGCCATAAGAACTCAGGGGACTTACGAGGCTTGTCTTGGGCCTCTGCACAGGTAGATCCAAATACTTGCCAGCCAGAATCTTAAATTTATACAGAGGGCTTAATGGGACTCAGTTGACTATACCATCCAGATAGTCTCCACAACACGTTGCTCTCTCAAAACTGCCTCCTTGAAAATGGCTCCCACTGTGGGAACAGTGGGCAGAGTGCACATTCCAAGGACAAGGGAGGGGGTGAAGAGCCTCCGACTGCCAGGGTTTGTCTTGAGGGTCAAACTCAATGACTTCCTCCAACAATGACATCTGTATTATACAAGCAAAGGCAAATATTATAGTGTGAATACAACTGATGGATATAATCGCCTCCATTTCACCCCTCATAATCAGTTCTTACAATCTTACATGCCATCCTTAGGCACACAAAGCCCAGAGTGGTCAGAAAGTGGTTTCTTTAGTGTGGAGGTGGCTTGTTTGGTAGCTATCTGGCTGTCATTGGAAGCAGATATCATAGTAACAATATGGGCATCTACAAGAGAAAACATTGCAAATTCCAGCAGATAATGCCTTTGCCTGGCATGCTGGGGCTTGATGTTCTCAGCTAGCAGCATAACACGATGATCCACGCTGAGAGTTGAAGCGATGGCTGTCTTCCCAATTCCATACCTTTCCCATGCTGAGTATTTTGGCAGGGCTCCCCAGTCTGGCATATGGGGCAAGAAACCCTACTGGTTGATTATTCAAATGTATTAAAGCTTGGAATAGTACTTTGATTTACCGGTTAGTGATTTAATCTTCTGCTTTAGTATGCCATTCTTCCTTTCTACCACTCCTGCTGCTTGGAGATTATTGAAAACATGAAGACTCCCTTCAGTGTCATGTTTTTTTGCCTAGCCTGGCATTTCATGCCATTTGAAAAGGGGCTCTCTCCCCCAGTTACTGTCTATTTGATGAGAGCATTCCTACATGATACTCAGCTTCTCTAATTCCATACTGGTGGCAACATGGTTTATTTAGTGACAAGGGAAAGCCTGGGTTAAGCCAGATGTGGTGTTCACACACACCAAGGCACATTTACAACTCTCTTTGGAAAGTTAGGGCCAATATAATTAATGTATTAATCCTTCACTGATTGGAAACCCTGGTAGGTGGCCTCAGATTCCTTTGGTATTCACCTTGTCCAACATATTCACTTTGGACATTGTTTAGAACACACAGGACATGATACTGCATTAACACAATCAGTGAATTTCAAGAACAATCCTACATTCTTGGCAATATATCCTGAGGATTATAGCGGCTGCTCTTCCTCTGCACCCAACCTCCTGTATTTCCTGATGGGTCAGTTGCTAAGGATCATGTGTGTGTGTCAGTTATTCAGTCATGTCCAACTCTGTGACCCTATGGACTGTAGCCCAACAGGCTCCTCTGTCCAAGGGAGTCTCCAGGCAAGAGTCCTGGAGTGGGTTGTCACCTCCTTATCCATGCTAAAGATCATACCGAAGTTATAAAATATTCCTGTTTATCTGAAGGTATAAGTGTCTTGGGGCTTCCCTTGTGGCTCAGCTGGTAAAGAATTTATATGCAATGTGGGAGACCTGGGTTCGATCCCTGGTTTGGTAAGATCCTCTGGAGAAGGAAAACCTACCCACTCCAGTATTCTGGCCTGGATAATTTCATGGACTGTATAACTTTCACTTCACTTCATCAGTGCTTTGTGAGCTAGGATATGAGCCAATGGAGACTGGCTCAGGACCTTACAGGAAAACCCAAATGTCTTTCCATATATCCCAACTCCACAGGGCTTATTCATAAATACTTACCCCTCAGCTTGCCATTGTCCGAGCCATAGGGCTCATCACATTAGAACAGACTAACCATCAGTGCAGAAGGATTAATGGCCAGGGCTTCTGGTTCAGTTCAGTTCAGTCACTCAGTCGTGTCCAACTCTTTTTGACCTCATGGACTGCAGCATGCCAGGCCTCCCTGTCCATCACCAACTCCCAGAGTTTACTCAAACTCATGTCCATTGGGTGGGTGATGCCATCCAACCATCTCATCCTCTGTTATCCCTTTCTCCTCCTGCATTCAATCTTTCCCAACATCAGGGTTTTTTCCAATGAGTCAGCTCTTTGCATCAGGTGGCCAAAGTATTAGAGTTTCAGCTTCAACATCAGTCCTTCCAATGAATATTCAGGACTAATTTCCTTTAGGATGGACTGGTTGGATCTCCTTGCAGTCCAAGGGACTCTTAAGAGTCTTCTCCAACACCACAGTTCAAAAGCATCAATTCTTTGGCGTCAGCATCAATATGCTATCTAGGTTGGTCATAACTTTTCTTCCAAGGAGCAAGCGTCTTTTAATTTCATGGCTGCAGTCACCATCTACAGTGATTTTGGAGCCCCTGGAAATAAAGTCTGTCACTGTTTCCACTGTTTCCCCATCTATTTGCCATGAAGTGATGGGCTCATGGTTACCACCAACCAAACCGCTCCAGGTTTAGCTCACTGCCTGCTGTGGTTTCTTCCTGTTTGTGTCCAGATGGTGGCAGTGTTGAGCCGAATAAGGACTTCAGTTCATGGCGACAGGTAGCCCTGACCAGACTTATGAGTGAAAATTTCCCCTCCTCCCTCTGTACAGGCCACGGGGACTGTGAAAGGAATAAGGATGGTGTGAGAATTTGGAGGATCTACACATTCTAAGAGGACTAGCTGCACCCACATTTCTAAGACCGTGGATAGAGTGCTCATCTGCAAGCAAGGTGACACTTCACTGAGTGAAAGGGGGATTTGAACTCTTGCAGAAGTGAATTCAGGGAAAATACTCTCAACATACCATGTGATAGAAAGGAAAGTTCTCACTATGCCATGTTGTTGCTTATTTTTTCAACTACTTATGGTGTTTTGTGCCTCCAGTTTTGGGGGTAGGGGGAGCTTTTGTTTCATTGTTTTGCAATCTCCATAGAATCTAGATATTTTCTTTCTCCAATTAATTGTTTCCCTCAGGAATATCCTGACAGCATACTATGTGTTAATAAGATCACCAGTGCATGGTTTTAATATTATTAAAAGATATTTTCTCAAATATTCCCAGTTCTCCTTGGTCAAATGACCCTGGATCTGAGAACTGAGTTGAGTTTGGAAAATGGAAGATCATTGCCTTTTTTAAAGGCCACTCATATTTGCACCAGAGTTGTTTTCCTTATTAAGCAGATCAAGTATTACTGTGTGGGGGTGGCATCATATTTGCAAACTAGGCAGCTAATCGTCCATTATCTACCACCAGAGGTCTCAGCAGTGGTCAATCTGAATGTGGACACCACGCTCACCGTCCCTCTGATGGCTTAGTGCTGTCAGCTGGCCTCAACAGCTCAATAATCCCTTATCTTTGCTGAAATAAGAAACCTTGTTTCAATGGCAATATCTGTTTCTTACAGAGAACAGCCACAGTGGCACATTGCAAAGATGCTGTCACTCCTCTTGCCAATAAATTTATCAATTTTAAGGTTCAAATGGGACCTTCTGGACCTGTTTGAGAGATATATTAAGGACTGAAGTAACAAGGCTACATCCCTAAGCACTTAGATTCTTTCTTCTCCTCTCAGCAAGTAGTTTCTATCTTTCAACTTCACATGCAGGAGGCCACAGTTAAGTAGAGATTTCAGCTAACCACCCAAGCAAACAATTAGAACATCTGTCTATGTATTGAACTAGTAGATTGCAATCACAGTCTTTGCTAAGTGCATTTGTCAGATGCTCTGGAAGCAGTTTCTGAGATGGGGACTTATAAATATTTGATGTATTAAAGTAATATTCTTAGCAAAAATTGATAATGGAATGAGATAAGTAAGATGAGAAAGGTAGAATCTATATTTCCATATACTATAAAAATGTAGCTTCAAATTCAATTTAGAACAATTCTGATGTAATCAACTTGCTGACCATGTCTTACACACCTCTGTGATGTAGAGATGATTGGGAGTTCTGGTTTATTTTTGCTGGCAGATCAGACATTCAGGAGAACTCATAACTGGAACAGCTTTGGAGATCAACACTCTAATAAGTATTAACATAAATTTGATCTCTCCCCCCGTGTACTCCATTGCCCAATCTGAGAGTCTGAGAGGTGACTGAGAAGAGACTTGTGAACCTAGTCAAATCATTCTGTCCACCACTCCCCGCTCCAGTGTAATTTTTTTTTTTTTTCACAGTGGGTGCTTTCTGGCATGCGTAACTGCAACACAAAACCACCTACAATTTGTAAATTCTTCCCTGTGTGCCATTCCCTTCTCCAGAGGATCTTCCGACTCCAGGGACAGAATTCACATCTCCTGCATTCTCCTATATTGGCAGATTCTTTACCACTGAGCTACCTTGGAAACCCACATTGTTCCATAGGTCTGTCTATATCATTGTTTCCCAAACATCTGGCCCACAGTTGTAAGTCTGGCTTCTTCCAGGTGAGAAATGGAGTATTATTTGTTATATCAGAAAACAAGGATGTCATAGTCATCAATGATTCCAGCCCTCCAATGTGAACTGATGAGTCCCAAGGGCACCCTGGAAGGAGAAAAATACTTGTGATCTAGCAACCATCAGATTACAGCCACTCCTTACAATGAGCCCCAAGGGACCTCAGGATCCTGGCCCAGGATAGCTGAGATGCATATGAAAAGAATGATCTCAGTAAGCCCAGCCTTTTGAATCTTCTCCTACATAGAAAAACACTGAATTCCTTAACTTGGATACCTGGTTTTATTTAATTCAATAATCTTTTGAAGTTCAGACTAACTGCCTTTTGTTGCAAAACTTCTATATAATCTGGCTCCTCCCATCCCCTCCTTGTAGCAGTTCTTTCAAGGTTATTTGAGATACTGTCTCCTGGGCTTGAAGTCCTAAAAATTCCCATTGAATAAAACATAAATCTTAACTTTTGTTGTTGTTATTCAGTTGCTAAGTCATGTTCGACTCTTTGCAACTCCTGGACTGTAGCACATCAGGCTTCTCTGTCCTTCATTATCTTATCTCCCAAAGTTTGCTCAAACTCATGTCCGTTGAGTTGGTGGTGCTATCCAACCATTTCATCCTTTGTCACCAACCCTCTTTCTGTTCCTGCTTTCCATCTTTCCCAGCATCAGGCTGTTTTCTTTTTTTTCTTCTTCTTCTTCTTTCTCTCAACTTTAGGGGTTCTGACTATTTTGAGGGTCAACACAGGTTCTTGACCAACCAGTGGAGCAATTTGTAAATTCACTCAAATCTATGCCTTCCTAAACTCAGGACACTTCTCTGTACACAACAAGTGAATGACCAGGTATAGTGCCAAAATCTCCAACCACTAGAGAATAAAATATCCCCAGTGGTTTTTAAGAATATATTTAAGCATGTCAGTAGCATAGCAGCAGATCCTTATCAAGGTAAATAAATTCATTTAAAAATCAAGTCTACAATAAAACATGCTTATTCTATTCTCAGCTTTTATAACAAATAGTCCATGAGTCCATTTTATTGCTGTTCAGTCACTAAGTTTTGTCTGACTCTTTGTGAGCCCGCTGATTGCAGCAGGACAGGTTCTGCTGTCCTCCACTATCTCCCAGAGTTTGCTCAAATTCATATCCATCGAGTCAGTGATGCCATCTGACAATCTCATCCTCTGCTGCCCTCTTCTCCTTCTACCTTCAGTCTTTCCCAGTATCAGGGTCTTTTCCAATGAGTCAACTCTTTGTATAAGTATTGGAGCTGTAGCTTCAGCACCCATCCTTCCAGTGAATATTCAGGGTTGATTTCCTTTAAGATCAACTTGTATGCAGTCCAAAGAACTCTCAACAGTCTTCTTCAGGACCACAATTCAAAAGCATCAATTCTTCTATAGTTAGCCTTCTTTATGATCCAACTCTCACATCGGTACATGAAGTATGGCAATAGTGTTGGAACAACCATGTTCATTGACATGAGTATTTGGATTATCTGTTTAGATAGGTTACATATGTCTAATGGCTTCCTTTGTGGTTCACCTGATAAAGATTCCATCTGCAATACAGGAGATCTGGGTTCAATCCCTGGGCTAGGAAGATCCCCTGGAGAAGGGCAAAGCTACTCACTCCAGTATCCTGACCTGGAGAATTCCATGGACTGTATAGTTCATGGGGTCGCAAAGATTCAGACATGACTGAGTGACTTTCATTTATATGTCTAGTGCCAAGTATGTGATTTTCATCTTATTCTGGATTCTACTATGCTGACTCAACTACTCAATGATGTTACAATTCTGAAAGGATAAGGCAATGGGATGAGAAATGACTTACAAAATAATTTGCAACCCATGGCCAGAGGCTCAGTTTCTACCAAGGTTCATCAACATGATGGAAGTACCTTTGAATATTGTTTGGTTTTCTGTTGTAAGTGTTAATAGAATCCTGTAACTCTGCACTGGGCTTCCTAGGTGTCTCAGTGTTAAAGAATGGTAAAGAAACCACTTGGCAATGTAGGAGACGTGGGTTGGTCTCTGGGTCCAGAAGACCATTGGAGGAGGAAATGGCATCCCTGTACTCCAGTATTCTTGCTTGGAACACCCCATGGACAGAGGAATCTGGTGAACTATGGGATTGTGAAGAGTCAGTTACAAATGAGCACAAATAGCTCTGCATTAAAACACTTTTTGTGGATTGCCAGAGATACTCTCTAAAAAGTTTCTCTACCAGAGATACCTCTACTACTATGGTATGTGATAAATCATATGGCTAAAGTGACATTTTGCTTGAACTTTCACTGGATTCCACTGAACATCTACAGATAATCATGTCACTTAATAAAATGATATGAGAGTATTTTAAATTGAGAATATACTGCCTCGGAAATGCAGAAGTGGATATGTTTGTATTTTCTTTTTAGTGATAAGGAGTTTAATTTCTGGTACTTTATCTTGGAAGAGACACCCTAAAGGCACCCAAGAATATTAGAATGCTAAAATATTCACCAATATGGCAAGTGACCAGAACTTCCTACTCAATCCACTGTATGTCATTGGCTAAAGCCTGAGGGATGAAGGATTATAACTCCCAAAAGTCTTTAGACAGCATGGCTTGCATTTGCCCATGGGCAACATTTCAGAGAAGTGTGTATTTTTTATTCATTAATGTAGGCTGTCTGCTCCAGCATTGAAGTAAATATTTAGTCTAATCTAAAATTAGACTTTTCTTTCTGATTAAGCTTATTGGGAATTCATAAAATTTATACATATAAATTCATATTTATGTATACATTTCCTGGTAAGATTTTCACAAGCATACACACAAGCATACATATAAATATATATATAAGGAAATCTTTTACTTACTCTTTTTTGTGAATAAGCTATCTTTTTATGGTCTTGACTTTGCAATTAGTCCCCAAGGACAAGTTCTGGTCTTACTCTTATTATAGGTTCAGGAAAAATGAGACATTAGAGGGAGGTAAAATCAAGATATTTGGATTCTCCTTGTGAGTTAGCTGCCTCTGGTGTGATGAGTTCAGCATTCTAAAGCAATGTAGAAATGGCTTTATCAAATGGCTAAAAGGATGAATGCACAGAACTGCTTTGGCTGGCAAAATATGATCAGTGGGGTTTCTGGATTCTTTCTTATGACCCCTGTCCAATGTTCAAGTTTCATCTTTACTGATAAGTGATTTCCCTTTCACAGAGTAAATTCAGTGAGGCTGGAAATTCAGCTAATCTAATTTGGCAGCCCTCAAAGGCAATCCCTTAGTGTGATTTTTGGCTATTTGAACACTGTATCTGAAAGATAAGATTCTTTAAGGAAAGAGACAATCTCTTTGAATTTTTTTTTCTTTTTTTAGCAGATAATTAAGAATTCATGTTTTATTTCTATTCATTTAACTTCTGTGTACAGTTAGAAATAGCTGATTCAACTTTCATTTTGAATTCTTCATATCCTTGATTCTATTGCTTGTCAGTTAATGTGTGGTTCCCAAAGTCTTACCTTCATTTTGCATATCACCTGAACACCATATGCGATAATTTACCTGCTAACTCCTTGAGATGGATTCATCGTGTCCTTTTCTGTAATAAAAGCATGGTTTTCTTTGCATCACACAAGCAGGTCCAAAAAACAATTCTCCATTTCCTTTATGCTGGAAAGTCTTTTACCTGCATTATTCTTGGTACTAATTTATTTATTAGTCACTGTTCTTTACTGAAAATAAGATATATCATTTTATTCAAATTAGACCAAAATTATTTTTAAATGTTTGTACTTAGTGAATTTCTACATTGTCTCAAAAATCAAATAGAATGTTAAACAATTAAAACAATTATTTATCATAGACTGTTCTGCTGGTGACATATATATGTTGTCAAGGAACATGGACATTAAAACTCCATTAATGGTACTGGACTCAACTTTGCCACTAATATTGCTGCTGCTGCTAAATCTAAAAGCTGAACATTCCTGCTGCTACCCCATCAGGAAGAAATCCCTATATGCCTATTTTATAGGTTCACTAACTTCTGAATTAGATATATCTGACTGGCATAGTTACATTGGAGGCTGGGGAAAAATGAATTTCAGGTTCCAGTCTTGCAAAATTATTCACTCATAATATGAAATTTTCCAATATATGGGGAAATGTTTTTAAAAATGCTTATTGACCAATGAGCATGCAAAATGGTCAATATGTTGGAAATGTAATCAGCATTTGTAAGTGCCTACAAGATGAATCTATCAAAGGTAATTCTCATTCATTTATAAGTACAATATAAAGCAGAACATATAAGGAAAAAGGGATAGTATGTAAGAGGAGGAGAAATGAAAGTAGGTCAGAATAGCAGGAATATAGATGTATAAAGCATAATTATGGTGAATCTGGTTGGGGGAGGGTACCAGAACAAAGGCTGAGACTGGGTAAAGTATCAACAACTAAATCAGGAGAGACTTTATAAGCCTTGTTAAGTCAATAGTCTCCCAGCACTGGGTGGTGTTGAGAATGATGAGTTGTCTGCAAATGTACCCCACTTGCAAGGTCAAGTCTCATAGATGCTGTTTTTGTGGATACTACTATAAAATACAAAATTTCTGAGACAGACATCTTACTATTCACAGCAATGACAGTAGTCAGAGTTATCACCATTTCTATGCTGTTTCCCTAAGGTTCAATTACCAAAAACTATGTAAAGAAGTCCAGAAGACACCTACTCATGCAGTGTGCTGAATTACAGAAGAGCAATACTGAGTTTAAGGAGGCAAAATGTTTTGTTTTGGGAGTAAGCTTGCCTGCTTTTGCTCTGGAAGAAGACATTATCTTTATTTTACTAGCATGCCTGTTCCTCCCCCACCCCCAAAGGAGATATTATCTCTACCAAGCAATGTTATTCACTACACAGATAACTTTGAAAAGAGTGTAAGACAAAGAGTATCTTCTTGGAAAGCATGAACAAATGTGAAAGAGCCAGGGAGGATCATTAAATATTTCCAGCTTAAAAATACTGGATAGATACATCTTCTCTCTTTTTTTTTTTCATCACCACCTCCCTCCAAGTTTGCTGTGGAATATGAAGAATGACTTGAGAATTGTTGTTGTTTTTGTTCAGTTGCTAAGTCATGTCTGATTCTTTGCAATCCCGTGGACTGCAACACAGTAGGCTTTCTTTGTCCTTCAGTATCTCCCAGAGTTTGCTCAAATTCTTGTCCATTGAGTCAGTAATGGTATCTAACTATCTTATCCTCTGTCTCCCCCTTCTCCTCCTGCCTTCAGTCTTTCCCTGCCTTCAGGATCTTTTCCAATGGGACAGTTCTTCCCATCAGTTGGCCAAAGTATTGGAGCTTCAAATTCAGCATCAGTACTTCCAATGAAAATTCTATGTTGATTTCTTTGATGATTAATTAGTTTGATCTCCATGCTGTCCAAGGGACTTCCAAATCTTCTCCAGCAGCACAATTCAAAAGCGTCAACTCTTAGGCACTCAACATTCTTTATGGTCCAACTCTCACATCTGTATATAACTACTGGAAAAACCAAAGCTTTGACTATACAGACCTTTGTCAGCAAAATTATGTCTCTGCTTTTTAATACATTGTCTAGGTTTGTCATAGTTTTCTTCCAAGGGGCAAGTATTTTTAAATTTTGGGGCTGTGGTCACCATCTGCAGTGATTTTGGAGCCCCAAAAAATATAATCTGTCGCTGCTTCCCTTATTTCCCTTTCTATTTTGCATGAAGTAATGAGACCAGATGCCACGACCTTAGGTTTTTTAATTTTGAGTTTGACTTGAGACTATCTTTCTTAAATAAACTAAACAAGAGTACTAGATAACAACTTTTAAGAGAAGGGGCAGTTGCACATAGGGTCAAGAAAAACAAAACACAGAACTGTGTAGAAATGGAAGTATGGATAAAATTATACCCTAATATTTTACCTAGATATATGGATGTTCGTTAATTACAACAATAACATCTCTTCCTCACATGTACTCAATATATACTAATACCAAAATGCAAAGATCTATTTGTATCACTTTAAAAAGTAATTTAAAAACACTGACAAATACATAATACAGAAACTGCAAGTTTGTAAATAACACTAACATACATCTATATGTAAATATCTATCTGTATACATGTATTATATATAAACATATCTACATATATGTGTATGAGTATGTATAGTTTACAACTCTGTCTTTATTGGGGGAAAGAAACTTGGTTTAATTCATCTATATTGAGTTAAATGCTATACAAAACATTTTATTTCACTTTGAATGAAACTTAAGTGACTCAAGCATGCTGTACAATTATCTAACTTTATTTTGTACAACAGGTATTTCCAGGAGGAAATCAAGAAAACCAGCTTAGCTAAAGGTGCTTTCTTAAACTCTAAGATTTATTTTCTAGCCATCTCCACAATCACAGCCAAAGTTTTGACTATCACGGCTTCTGTGATGCTGATCTCTGCTGCTTTGTTCAAGTTCTTTGCTGTTATTAAAGTTATTGGTACTTTCCTTATTCTCTATGCTTCTTCTAAGGATGTTTATCTTATGTGTTAAAAATACAGATTTTTTTTTAAACAAACTAAATTTAAAAAGTGTTTAAATATAGATCTTTACACTCTCCACAGGGAAGTTGAACAATTAATAGTTATGATATCAAAAGCTCGGTTTCTCTGCACTGGTGCCAGATTGAATCTCAGAGAGAGTTTTGGGTGAAGTAGAAAAACTTTATTGCTTTTCCAGTTAAAGGGAGACAAGGTGAGCTCCTGCAAACAAAAGCTATGTGTACCAACCCCAGAGAACTTGATGTGGATTTTTATTATTTTAATTTTTGGTGATTTATTTATTTTAATATAAATTTATTTATTTTAATTGGAGGTTTATTACTTTACAATATTGTATTGGTTTCGCCATACATCAACATGAATCCACCACAGGTATACATGTGTTCCCCATCATAAACCCTCTCCCTCGTCCCTCCCCATATCATCCCTCTGGGTCGTCCCAGTGCAACGGCCCCAAGTATCCAATATCATTCATCGAACCTGGACTGGTGATTTGTTTCATATATGATATTATATATGTTTCAATGTCATTCTCCCAAATCATCCCACCCTCTCCCTCTCCCACAGAGTCCAAAAGACTGTTCTATACATCTGTGTCTCTTTTGCTGTCTCACATACAGGGTTATCATTACCATCTTTCTAAATTCCATATATATGTGTTAGTATACTATATTGGTGTTTTTCTTTCTGGCTTACTTCACTCTGTATAATAGGCTCCAGTTTCATCCACCTCATTAGAACTGATTCAAATGTATTCTTTTTAATAGCTGAGTAATACTCCATTATGTATATGTACCACAGCTTTTTTATCCATTTATCTGCCAATGGACATCTAGGTTGCTTCCATGTCCTGGCTATTATAAACAGCGCTGTGATGAACATTGGGGTACACGTGTCTCTTTCAATTCTGGTTTCCTTGGTGTGTATGCTCAGCAGTGGGGTTGCTGAGTCATAAGGCAGTTCTATTTCCAGGTTTCTAATAAATCTCCACACTGCTCTCCATAGTGTCTGTACTAGTTTGCATTCCCACCAACAGTGTAAGAGGGTTCCCTTTTCTCCATACCTTCTCCAGCATTTATTGCTTATAGACTTTTGGATCGCAGCCATTCTGACTGGCATGAAATGGTACCTCATTGTGTTTTGATTTGCATTTCTCTGATAATGAATGACGTTGAGTATCTTTTCATGTGTTTGTTAGCCATCTGTATGTTTCTCTGGAGAAATGTCTATTTAGTTCTTTGGCCTATTTTTTGATTGGGTCGTTTATTTTTCTGAAATTGAGCTGCAGGTGTTGTTTTTATATTTTTGAGATTAGTTGTTTGTCAGTTGCTTCATTTGTTATTATTTTCTCAAGACCAGAAACTATAAAACTCCTAGAGGAGAACATAGGCAAAACACTCTCCAACATACATCACAGCAGAATCCTCTATGACCCACCTCCCAGAATATTGGAAATAAAAGCAAAAATAAACAGATGCAGATTTTATAATAGTGGTTTAAGGGTGAGGTCTCTGACAAACTCAGGCTTGCAGTCCTTTAACCTCCCCTCATGTTGTCTCCCACTCTTGATGACTTTCTCTGGTCCTTCTAAACTTGCCTCACGTGTTTACTTGACTCTTCCTCCATTGATTAGCAATAGTTGGAATCTGCCCTTTGGAACTCAGGGAAGATCATGGAGGCTGGGGTCTTGCCTAGAAGAAACAGGGGGCAAAAGTGCCTCTTGGCCAGGAGCCCCAAAAACACACCACTAGATTTCAATCACATGAAAATAAATGTAAATTCTAAGTAAAACAGGAAGGTGAGGTACAAACTTTAAAAGGATGACATAGCCTGAGAAGATGACATAAATTGATTAGAACAAAATAGGTCCAAGGTGGTGGACAAGTCAACCTCCACTAGACTTTGAGCCTCAGTATATGCTCATTGTAATACATGAGCAAGCTAAGTGACAGTCTTACCAGCTCCATGATAACTCTGAGGCCACTCACCAAAGATCCAAAAGTAGGTGGTGACCCAATTCCTAGAAACTCTCACCCCTTCCCTAAAATAGCTGGAATACTCCTTCCACTTATTAACATAGGGAATTATCCACCCCAATAAAAACTGACAACCCAATATCCTGGTACCACTCTTATCTTCTGAGATGGCACACACTGTTTGTGGAATGTGTTTCTCCCTAAATAAATCCACTGTTTACCTATCACTTTCTCTCTCACTGAATTATTTCTGCTATGAAATATCAAGAAACTGAGCTTCATTAAGTTTTGAAATAAGGTATGATCTTAGTAAAAACACATTTTTACTGAGTTTTTGCTTTAGGTCCCAATCTGAGTTACATGGTTTTATAAGTGTTTCATTCATCCCAAGGTTTGGGAGTATAACAAAGTGCATCTTTTATTTTTTAATCCATGATTTTCTTGATGCTGTTTTTCTTGCTTCATTTACTAACAAAGAATTAATAATGCATCAAAATTCTGACACTTGAGTAAACCCAGGGTCATAGAATTATTCTTAAACATTTTCTGCTACTGCTAAGTTACTTCAGTCGTGTCCGACTCTGTGTGATCCCATAGACGGAAGCCCACCAGGCTCCCCCATCCCTGGGATTCTCCAGGCAAGAACACTGGAGTGGGTTGCCATTTCCTTCTCCAATGCATGAAAGTGAAAAGTGAAAGTGAAGTCGCTCAGTTGTGTCCGACTCTTAGCGACCCCATGGACTGCAGCCTACCAGGTTCATCCATCCATGGGATTTTCCAGGCAAGAGTACTGGAGTGGGGTGCCATTGCTTTCTCCAAACATTTTCTATTTTCCTAATGACATATAAAAATTAATGCACATATTTAAAACCCATGTTTCCTTTCTTAAATTTACTTTTTGATTGTCCTTTATTCTCAACACATTTATCATGCTTCTAAATGAAAACCTTGTTTTTATTAAATAGAACAATTGTCCTTAATATTTATTTCAATGTCATAAATTCAGTACATTGATAATTTATTTGAATCTTCTTTCTATTTTCTTGATGACTTAGGATGTTACTACTTACATACTTTGATTTACTTTTAGAAACAATGTGAAATTTTTCAAATGTTGCATGTTCAAAAAGATATGTTGATTTTACACACTTGTTCTGGAACCAAGAATAAGACCTTTAAAAGTTAATAGTCAAATGATAACACTTAAATAAGATGAAGTGTAGAGGATCCTACAATTAATTTCTTAGGGAAGATGATATGACAAAGCTGTACACTATAATTAGATTTCAGAAAGTTTTATTTAAAACTTTGAAGATTATAATATGTATGCCTGAGGTACATATTTTAATCTAGAAATTCTTTCAGGAAACCAACAAAAATAATTTTTTTTTTCTAACCACAAAGGATCTTCAACTACTGAAATATTTTTAAACTATTACTTCACTGCAATTGCTTTTTGGAAATGCCTTTTGCCTGAGCAGGAGGGAACATCTGAGTGAATTTGGTCGCCTCAAGCACCGAGCTGACACACAAAGTTACAAGTCAGGGTACATAATTTAATTGGACCTGACTTCCCTTGGCTCAATTTGTCTTTGTCCTCCAGCTTTTTTTCCCCCTCATTTTTAAAAGATGACATATATGTAACTAAAGTCAGAAATAAAACATCATACTTATTCAAATAATGTTTTAGGTATTTTTCAAACATAGTTTGCTTTGTAAACACCAGACCTTAGGCAAGTAGTGATATTATACATGGTTTTTCAAGCCTCATTCCAGGTATCTGCAGCATCGCTTCTCTTAGCAGGATCTAGCTATCCAGCTGGAAGGTTTGTCATTCCTAAGACATTAGTTGATATTACTTAAAATCTTCATACCCTCAGAAATTGTACAAATTGAATAGGACACTAGTAATTAGCAGAGTCTGAAGACGAATAATAAAGAATCATTCATAGTAAATAATCCGAACTAAAGAGCCTCTTGAGAGTGAAAGAGGGGAGTGAAAAAGCTGACTTAAAACTCAACATTCAAAAAACTTAGATTATGACATCTGGTCCCATCACTTCATGGCAAATGGGAAAAAAGTGGGAAATAGTGACAGATTTTATTTTGGGGGGCTCCAAAATCACCATGGATGGTAACTGAAGTCATGAAATTAAAAGATGCTTGCTCCTTGGAAGAAAAACTATGACAAATGTAGACAGCGTATTAAAAAGCAGAGACATTACTTTGCTGACAAAAGTCCATCTCATCAAAGCTATGGTTTTCCCAGTGGCCATGTATGGATATGAGAGTTGGACCATAAATAAGGCTGAGTGCCTAAAAATTGATGCTTTTGAATTGTGCTGCTGGAGAAGACTCTTGTTAGTCCCTTGGACAGTAAGGATATCAAATGAGTCAATTCTAAAGAAAACCAGTCCTGAATATACCTTGGAAGGACTCACGCTAAAGCTGAAGTTTCAATACTTTGGGCATCAGTGCCAAAAGCCTGCCCACTGCAAAAGACCCTGAGACTGGGAAAGTTTGACGGCAGGAGGACAAGGGGTGACAGATGATAAGATCATTGGATGGCATCACCAACTCAGTGAATGTGAGTTGGAGGAAACTCTGGGAGATAGTAAAGGACAGGGAAGCCTGGCATGCTGCAGTCCATGGGGTCACAAAGAGTCAGACACAACTTAAAGACTGAGCAACAACAACAAAAATAATCAGAGAAAATTGCAAGAAGTGATGATACAGGGTAGAATTCTCTTCTCTAGGACTGGTAGATACTAATTTAATTTAAAAAGGAAACTGGAAAATTAAACAAAAACCTCAATTAAATGGAGTTGAGAGACCAGCAGGGGTAGTTCTCATTTTCTGAAATACTAGCAGAGCCCAGCAGGAAGCATTAAGACTCCTCTTCTTTCCTTGCAAGGACTCAGCCAATGAAAAATCCTAGACTCACAGTTTACTCTAGTCTTCCCAACTTCCTTTTCTCCTCTGTAGAAACATTCTCCTTCCCTTGCCTTGTGAAGATTTGTACATGGCCAAATCCAAACTGAAATTCTTTGCTGATCCCAAATAAACCATGTTTTGTTCTTTTGCTGGAGAAATAATTTGTAGTCTATCTGTTTTAAATCAACATTTTGTTTGCCCATACAATGACCACAGAAGATGCTCAAAGGCTCCAGAGCTTGTGAAGAAACAGGTACAATAAGCACAGTTGAGCCCATTGAACCCATTGCTTTTCACACTGACTCATGAGTTTGAAGATATGTCTTTCACCTGGATTCCAGTTTACTCTCTCTTTGCTTTTGAAGTTCCCCAGGCTTTATTCAGGATCTGCTTAAAGATTGTGTCTTTTCAACCTTGTCCTGTGTGTGAGTACTCATTTGGCACTTGGTCTGATTTTGAGGTCAGACTATATTAGCTGAAAATGGCTGGAAACCTTTGGACCACTTCTTTGGGAACACGGCTCATTTCACTGAAAAGGTGATATTTTTCAGCAGCTGGTCCATTCCTTTGGAATAAGTGCTATACTATCAAAACTGGCTGAAAAGCCTTCAGCTATATCCTTTCAGACCAAGCCATTTCCTTGGAACTGGCTGGTATTAGACTTACAGGCTATTATAGTAGCAAACTGTTTGAGATTTTTGAACTCTTTAAATTTGAGATGCAAGTTGTTGAAAATTATTCTTTTATTCTGAAGAAAATCCTCTGAGAAGTGGGATCCCTAGTTGCTTAAATTTTTGAGGTCACTTCCCTCCACACACAACCTCTCTGATCAATTTTCTGTTTAAAAACTGTAATTCTGCCTCATACACATTTCCAACAATGGACTATCTGACCTAAGGCAATTTAAAATGTCAGTGGCCATTATGGATTATTTTTGAAATTCTCAACTAAAAAAAAAAAAAAGATTTAACTGGACTACAGTAACCCTAAGTGTACAGAAATAAATGGAATGCTTGTTAAAATTGGAACTTTGAGGCTTCTCAATGTTGTCCAAAGTGAAAAATGAAGCTGAATTGTGAACCATAGTCAGAGATTCTTCCAAAGTAACATGATCCTCACAAATATACTGAGGAAAGTAATATAGTCATTCAAACTTACTAGCCTGATTTCTCTGACATGCCAGCTAGTTCATATGCTTGCTGGTGAAGATTAGGTTCAGTATTGAATGAAAACAGCTAATTGGGAAATCATGAAGGGTTTCTAGAATTACAACTGAGGGACAAGTCCACTAAGTTATTATATGATCAGGCTAGGGCAATCATTAGGTGACTTCGCTGAACAATTTCTGGGGCTTTTCCAAAACTACTTGACTGGAAATAATCAGGCTTGAACTCAAAAATATGATGAACCCCTTCATGACTAAAACAATTGACTTCAGAGTGTTTTTAAAGAACATTTTAGTCTTTCTTCAGATGTTGATTCCAGCTGAGTTGTTTATTGAAAGGCTGAAGGTCCTTTTCCTTCTAGTAAAAAGGACCAGAATAGAATGGGAAACAATGTCTACTCCAAAGTGAGTTATTCTGACAAACCAGCTTTGTCTCACTCAAGATGAGTCCCCTAAAAGGAAGACCACAAGAATTCTTATTCAGCTTCAGCAATCAAAGGCTCCTAAACAAAACCAAAGCACTCTTAGTTTCTGATATTGTTGAAAACAGCCAGGTTGTTAAAGTGATTGTTAAAAATTAAGTGTTTCAGGTGCATTTAAACCTTTAATCACCCTTTCCAAATCTTCCTAACTCACAATGATAGAGCTCTGAAGAACTACAGGAGATCTTCCTATTCTCCCTCTCAACTGGCTTAAGCAAACATTTCACTAGATTGAGGATGAATCTCTCCCATGCCTAACTGACACTGGAGCCACAATTTTGGTGTTGAACTTCACTACTATATAGCAGCTTCTTGCATGGGGAAGAGTATTAAACTGTTTCAGAGTACTAAAACAGTTCAAATAGTGGGGATCAATAATGGCCATTAAGAGAATCTTGTCTCTGAACCTATCTCCTTTTTGTTTATGCCCTTTGAGAGATACATGTGTTTTCTACATAGTTTCTCTGCCACTATCTACTTACTAGGTCAAGACTTCTTAGAAAAGTGTGTGCTGGAATTTCTTTATATCAAAAGAGAGAAATAGTTCTAAAATTTGACAGCAGTTATCAAAGCAGACAACCAGATGATTTAAATGAATCTCATCAACTTTTAGCTATATGTTCTATCTATGATGTTACTAGACTTGATTCTGAAAACACTGAATATTTGTCTCTATTGAAAAATTAATATCCTCATTATGGGCAAAATCTTTAAATGACATTGGCTAAATTCAGAGCACAGCTCTTGCCTGCATGTGTGTGCTAAGTTGCCTCAGCTGTGTCTGACTCATTGGGACCCTGTGCACTGTAGCCCACCAGCTCCTCTGGAGAATCTTCTCCAGGCAAAAATATTGGAGTGGGTTTCCATGACATTCTCCAGGGGATCTTCCCAAGTCAGGTATTGAACCCCCATCTCTTATGTCTGCTGCATAGGCAGGCAGGTTCTTTACCGCTAGCACCACTGGGAAAGACCAGCACATGTCTAATTGAGTAAAACATAAATTAAAACTTCTTTCTAGAATTAATATATATCCTGGAGGAAGCACAAGCTGGGATCAAGATTGCCAGGAGAAATATCAATAACCTCAGATATTCAGAAGACACCACCCTTATGGCAGAAAGTGAAGAAGAACTAAAGAGCCTCATGAAGGTCAAAGAGGAGAGTGAAAAAGTTGGCTTAAAGCTCAACATTCAGAAAACTAAGATCATGGCATCCGGTCCCATTACTTCATGGCAAATAGATGGGGAAACAGTGGAAACAGTGTCAGACTTTCTTTTTCTGGGCTCCAAAATCACTGCAGATGGTGACTGCAGCCATGAAATTAAAATACACTTACTCCTTAGAAGGAAAGTTATGACCAACCTAGATAGCATATTAAAAAGCAGAGACATTACTTTTTCAACAAAGGTCCGTCTAGTCACGGTTATGGTTTTTCCAGTAGTCATGTATGGATGTGAGAGTTGGACTATAAAGAAAGCTGGGCACCAAAGAATTGATGCTTTTGAACTATGGTGTTGGGAAAACTCTTGAGAGTCCCTTGGATTGCAAAGAGATCCAACCAGTCCATCCTAAAGGAGACCAGTCCTGGTTGTTCATTCAAAGGACTGATGTTGAAGCTGAAACTCCAATATTTTGGCCACCTGATGCGAAGAGCTGACTCATTTGAAAAGACCCTAATGCTGGGACAGCTTGAGGGCAGGAGGAGAAGGGGATGACAGAGGATGAGATTGCTGGATGGCCTCACCAACTCAATGGGCATGGGTTTGGGTAGAATCTGGGAGTTGATGATGGACAGGGAGGCCTGGCGTCCTGTGGTTCATGGGGTTGCAAAGAGTCAGACACGACTGAGCAACTGAACGGAACTGAACTGAGAAAAGGCCTTCAAACCATAAAGCATGTAATGTTGCTGTTGTTTAGTCATTAAGGGTATCTTCCCAATCCAGGGATAGAGCCCACATCTCTTGTGTCTCCTGCTTTGAAGAGCATGTGTGCTTGGCCGCTTCAGTGGTGTCTGACTCTTTGCAGCCCTGTAGACTGTAGACTACCAGGCTCCTCTGTCCCTGGGATTCTCAAGGCAAGAATAATGGAGTGGGTTGTTGTTTCCTCCTCCAAAGGATCTTCCCAAACCAAGTATCATACCCATGTCTCTTGTGTCTCCTTCATTGGCAGGCAGATTCTTTACCACTGAGCCATCTGGGAGTTCCCAAAGCCCATAAGCCCTGGAGAAAGAAATGGTAAATGCCTGGAAAATCCCATGAACAGAGGAGCCTGGTACACTACACTTTATGGGGTCGCAAAGAGTCGGACACGACTGAGCGACTTAACTTCAAAGCCCATAATAGATTTTAAGGCTCAAGGTTTCATTATCCCTTGTACTATTCCCTGTAATACTCCTATTTTATCCAGGACCTTGGAGGGATAAATAACATTATTATTCCTTTTTTTTTTTTTTTTGCTTATTCAATAAGTTTATTATTGTCTTATCTGAAAAATCTTGATAGAAAATTGTGGTTTGGTTTAACTCTCAGCAGCTCGTTCCTGAGCTCTAAGGAAGCTTGCCTTCTTCTGAGCTACCCGATCTTTCTTCTGGGCAAGTGACATTTTGGGATGGTTGCACCTCTTCTTTTTAACTTCTTTCTTAGGCTTCTTCTCATACACTGGATTCTCTCGTATTGCAGCCTGAGCTTTCTTATACATCTCCTCCATCATGTCTGGAGTTACATTGTTCTTTATGTACAGAGAGAACTGTTTCTTGTAAGCATCTGCATCTTCTTCAATCAGGTAACGCATGTAATCTGCAACGTTCTGCCCCATGATGTGCTTGTGGTGTACCTCAGCACTGAATTCTTTGCTTTCTGAATCATAACCAGGGAACCGTTTGGTACTATGAGGGATAGACAAGCCTCCATCGACAGCTTCCTTTAGGGCCCCAAAAACTTTATTCCCGGTAGTAGTTCTGGCAAGTCCTGTATCCAAGTAACAGGTGAAGGCACCAGGTTGACCATCAATGCTTTCCACATTGTATTCATCGCCAGTCACCTCAACTTGGCCTTCCTAAATTTTGTCCATACCAAACTTATTAAGAAGCCTGCAGGCCAGCAGCAGGCCAGTACAATATGCGGCAGCATAATTTGTCAGGCCAACCTTCACACCATATTTTGGGAGTTCGTGAGCATAAGCTGCACAAACTATCATATCTCCTTCTATACGGGCATAAGCAATCTGACAAATGATATCTCTGTTCGTTACATGAACTATCATTCTGTATTTAGGTGTGTTGTACTTATTTTTATCTTGGATTACCAATCGTTTCTGAGCATAGTAGTCAGTTTTGCCCTCTTGCCTTCTTCTGAATTTCACTTGGTATCTCTTGAAGTAGGCCCTGTTCTTGACAACTTTAACAAACCCCATCCTGCGGAACAGAACCCCGACTCCGGGGCTTGCCACAGAGCTGCAGAACCAGCACGGCTCCGGGGGGGAAAAAGCCATTATTATTCCTTGACACCCTGTTTTTATCTGTCTTTTGTATGTTACAAACATCCATTCCCACCAGAAGTAATTTTTTTTATTGCCATTGAATTTTGCAGTGGATTATTTTGTAATCTAGTTGATAACACTAGCCACTGTCTTTGCCTTTACTTGGGAAGAAAAATAATTCACCACTGAACAATAATATTTCAGATTTTACTGAGAATCCTTTTTTCTTACATTTTGAAGGATGATCTAGATGATATCCTAGGGTTTTGATAGCTTATGGTGAACACTGTCAGATTTGTGATCTCCAAAGATTTGGCTTTGGGATCAGGGACTAGGCTTGGTCACTCAAGAGCTTTTGTGTAGCAGAGTTTTATTAAAGTGAAAAAGGACAGAGCAAACTTCTGAAATAGACATCAGAAGGGCAACAGAGAGTACCTCCTTTTGCCAGTCTTAGCAAGATCTTATATACTTCTACCAGACCCATGGCCCCAAAGTACCTTAAATTAACAAGATTAGAACTAACAATAGAAAGGTTTTACCAGACCTACCCCACAATATAGGTCTTAAGATAACAAGAGTAGTCAGAAGGTTCTTCTTGAAAAGAAGAAACATCCTTGAGCAAGATACATTGTTGTTATATAAACTGTAGTACTGAGTTTAAGTTGAGTTGTTTTGTGGTGTAATCATCAGCTCTGGGCCTAAAAAAAATAACATCTTACGTGACTGAGACTAAGGAATGTAGAAAAAAAAAAGTTTGTCCTTTTCTCCTTCTTGAGAGCCCCAGATCCCTTTCTCCTTCAGAGCCCCAGATTCCTTATCAATATATCTAAGAATTAATTCTCTCATTTCCCCCTTTTTCTTTTAGGAGAATATGTCTGCTGAGGAAAAAGGGGCATCACTCTCATTCTGTAGCTAGTTCCTTGTGGGAAAGTGTGTTGTCCCTAAACTGTTGAGGCAACATATTTGCCTAACCCTCATATTGAGGGTCTCTGATCCAGGGGCCCCAAGTAATAGTTGAAGGAGGAGTTTGTAGTATTCATAGGAGCTTGAACAATCGTTTGTAACCTAAAAGCTTTCAGATGGTTAGAAACAAACCCCATTATACAGTTGCAGATATTCATTAAACCAAGTCAAAACATAATCAAAATTAAAAGTTATCATTACCATCTTTCTAAATTCCATATATATGCATTAGTATACTGTATTGGTATTATTCTTTCTGGCTTACTTCACTCAGTATAATCGGCTCCAGTTTCATCCATCTCATTAGAACTGATTCAAATATATTATTTTTAATGGCTGAGTAATACTCCATTGTGTATATGTACCATTGAAACATGTATAATATCATATAAGAAACGAATCACCAGTCTAGGTTCGATGCAGGATACAGGATGCTTGGGGCTGGTGCACTGGGATGACCCAGAAGGATGGTATGGGGGGGAGGTAGGAGGGGGGTTCAGGATTGGGAACACGTGTACACCCATGGCAGATTCATGTTGATGTATGGCAAAATGAATACAGTATTCTAAAGTAAATAAATAAATAAAATAAAAATTAAAAGTTACATTATGTCCATAGTTATACCAGTCCATCTTAGGATTGTTAGATGCCATCAGATAAAGAAGAAGCATATATGATTGTTGCAGGCGAAGGTATTTGCAGAGTTGAAGAATGTCCTTTTTTTGAAGCAGAGAAGCCCACCATGGGAAGCCTTCAACTGATGAGATTGAAAATTGGAAAGCTGAATCACCTAGTTAATTCTAAGGCTCATTTTCCTTCTCAGGAAGGAAAGTGGCAGGGTTTAAGTTTCCACAGACTCTAAGTTTAGTTATTGGTCCTTCCCAAAATAGTTATTGGTATTTAAGAAGCCGACTGTCATCCAAATATTAACTTTAGAGTTTAAGATCCCACTTACATCATGAGAAGTCAGTACAGTACAATTCCACCCATTAGTAAACTTAGAGCTTTAGGCACTAGTAAAGCAATAGAAGCTACAGGTTGTTGGTGAGGCCCTTGGGGTTGTGTCACCGCTCCCATAGCCATACCTTTTCATTCAGTAACAAACAGATTAAACTCTGACCCTGTGGACAAACTTAAAGGAGGAACTTTTAAGACAGCAGTTTGAAGAGTCTTAAAAATCCTTTGAGTCTCTGGAGACCAGATAAGTTTGTCAGTCCTGGCCTGTTGAGTTTCAGTTATAAGTTTATATAAAGGCCAGGTAAGTTTCCCATAACCCAGAACCCAAATGCAACAGTAACCTGTGATGCCCAAGAATCCTCTCAATTGTCTTAAAGTCAGAGGCACAGGATGATTTAGTAGAAGCTTAATTCTAGAAAGCATCCTTCAAATCAATGACTGAAAAATATCTGGCTAAGTTTTTACTCTGTTATAGTATTGGATGATTTGCTTTTTTGCTCTCTTTATCAAGTCTCTTCAGAGAAAGCTAGTACACACTTTCAAAAACTTTAACCTTATAAGAACAAAGAAAAATTGCAGTTTGCCTAAATTTAGGTTCAATATTTAGCGAATCTGATATTAGCACAAGGATTATACCTAGATCCAGATAAACACATGGTGTCCTAAGTTTTACAAACCCAAATGTAAGCACCAACTGCAAGGTTTTCTTGGGCTAGTTGATTATTGCTAAAATTGGTTTCCACATTTCTCTCTTATGAACAAATCTCTGTATGTTTTACTGGGTGAATGAGTGATAGTCACTCAGCCATGTCTGACTCTTTGTGACCCCATGGATCGGAGCTGGCTAGGTTCCTCTGTCCATGGAATTCTCCAGGCAAGAATGCTTTACTGAATAACAACCCAATACAGTTCTATGCAATGTAGGAGACCCCAGTTTGATTCCTGGGTTGGGAAGATCCGCTGGAGAAGGGATAGGCTACCCACTCCAGTATTCTTGGGCTTCCATTATGACTGGTAAAGAATCTCCCTGCAATGTGGGAAATCTAGGTTCAATCCTTGGGTTGGGAATATGCCCTGCAGAAGTGAAAGGCTACCCACTCCAGTATTCTGGCCTGGAAAATTCCATGGACTCTATTCCTTGGAGTCACAAAGAGTCAGACATGACTGAACGACTTCACTTTCACTTTTCACAGTTCTATGCAAAGAACCAGACAACATATATTTTCAGGCCTTCAAATAATGTTTGAAGAACCCACCTGGCCTTGGGCATTCCAATGATCAAATTCCTTTTTACCTTTCTGTATATAAATGGTAACCCTTTCCAGTATTCTTGTCTGGAAAATCCCAAGGACAGAGGAGACTGACAGGCTACAGTTCATGGGGTCACAAAGAGTCAGATCAACTGAGCATGCAGACACAGACATATAAAAAGAAAGACAATGCTTTTAGGGTATCACACAGAGACCACCATTGACCCATAGGGTATTATAACCAGCAACTGGACCCTGTGACATAAGGACCCCATCCTGTCTTAGAATCATTCTTGTCATTGACTTTTTGGTTAAGACCCCCTCTAATATTCTGGCCACTTGATGCAAAGAACTGACTCATTGGAAAAGACCCTGATGCTGGGAAAAATTCAAGGCAGGAGAAGAAGGGGATGTCAGAGAATGAGATGGTTGTATGGTATCACCAACTCGATGGACATAAGTTTGAGCAAGCTCCAGGAGTTGTAATGGACACAGAAGCCTGGTGTGCTGCAGTCCATGGGGTCGCAAAGAGTTGGACACTACTGAGAGACTGAACTGACTGAGAAAATCAGTATGGGATCACTTTCTAGCAATTCTATACTTTATGCCATAGAAGCACTCCTAAATTCTCATCACATATTTCTCATTTAACTTTTATTAGTCATCCATGAGATCCCTTACAAGTGTTTAATGCTGCCAGATCACCTCCTGACTTCTCATAATCTAGAGGAAACCCCTTTGGGTAATGCTAACTTCTGATGGCTTCTATTGAAAAGATACCAATAGCAAATATTGTGTGAGGTAAGCTATTTTAGTGCTTCCTTTGTGGCTCATCTGGTAAAGAATCCACCTGCAATGTGGGAGACCTGGGTTTAATCCCTGGGTTGGGAAGATCCCCTGGAGAAGGGAAGGGCTACACACTCCAGTATTCTGGCCTGGAGAATTCCATGGACTGTATAGTCCACAGGGTCACAAAGAATCAGGCATGACTGAGCAATTTTAATTGACATGAAGCTATTTTAACTCCATTTGATGTTGCTAAGACATCCCTTTTATTTATGGTTACTTCAGTCTGACAGGCAGAATTATATGTTCTTACATGGGCTTGTACTTTTTCAAAGGACAAAACTGCCAATAGTGGTGCAGTGTTAAATAAGCTGCCTGCAATACAAGACCCAAGTTCATTCCTTGTGTCTGAAAGATGCCCCGGAGAAGAAAATGGCAACTCACTCCAGTATTCTTGCCTGGGAAATCCCATGGACAAAGGAACCTGGTGGACTACAGTCCATGGGGTCACAAAGCATCAAACATGACCGAGTGAGCACACAGACATATTTTCAGATAGTTCATTATTTTGGAAGCAATGTGATTTCCAGAAGAAATAAAATAAAATATACCCCTATGTTTATGACTTTTTGGATACAATATTTCTACTTTATTCTTTAGCTATTATTAAGATTCTGGAGCATTCCAAACTTCTCTGGAAGCAAGGAGAAATCACCTTGCTGACATTTCACAAGTAATGCTTCCCTTAAAGGAACCATAAGTGTCAAATATCTGTCTTAGTCCAAAAGGATATTTCCCCAAATGATTAGAAAAGCTGGCTAGATAAGCTCAATATTTGATTTTAGGAAATTAAAAAAAGACGGAAAATTAACCAAATGTTGATTTAATGAAAAGAAAAGGCTGTGATTAGGACCAAATAATAACCCAGTTCTACTAGAGAGTCTAAAGTTTCCACTCTTCATCATAGTGCATGCTTGAAATCATTGATCTACTGACAAAATAATACCCTTCCTTCATCTATATTGGTGGGGGAACTAATACAGCCAGAAAAAATATTTACCTTATTTTCTCATTTATCCAAAGTGCAAACCAGGAAAGCCTGTTTGTACTGCTCCTAGACTTTTCAAACTACCTAATGGATCATTCAAAATCTGGTAAGTAGATTTTTTATAACTTAGTCCATCCTAAAGGAGATTGGTCCTGAGTGTTCATTGGAAGGACTGATGTTGAAGCTGAAATTCCAGTACTTTGGCTACCTGATGCGAAGAGCTGACTCACTTGAAAAGATCCTGATGCTGGGAAAGCTTGAGGGCAGGAGGAGAAGGGGATGACAGAGGATGAGATGGTTGGATGGCCTCACCGACTTAATGGACATGGGTTTGGGTAGACTCCGGGAGTTGGTGACGGACAGCGAGGCCTGGCATGCTGCGGTTCATTGGGTCCCAAACAGTCAGACACGACTGAGCAAGTGAATTGAACTGAACTGAATTCAATCTCATGGATGTTAATATACTTTACAGGAAAACTTGACTTGATCATCAGTACTTTCAGAGAAGTATTTTGATCAAAAGGGGAAAACGCATAAAAATAAAAAAAGATAGAAACCTTAATTAAATGTGGTTGGGAAACATGAAAAGTGAGCTCTCATTCACTTGCAATGTTATCAGAGACCAACAGGAAGAAGAAAGACTCCTCTATTTTCCTGGCAAGGATTTAGATGATGAAAAATCATGGACGTTTTGTTTACTATAGCCCTCCTAATTTTCTTTTCACCTCTGTAAAAGTGTTCCTCTTTCTTTTCATTCAGTAACTTGCATATGGCTTTTCATGGATGCAAACCTGAATCAAAATTTCAATTTTTTGCTGATCCCTGACCCCCCTTTTTTTTCCCTGAGAAATAAATGGCTGGCTATTTGTCTTAGGTCAACACTTCAAACATTTTTTTTTTTAAACAAGTATGAGTACATTTATTCAGTAGCAATTTGATATGATGTCAAAGCATTTTCTCCAGAATAGACTGTAAAACAAATGATTACAATAAAACAAACAATTGACATGAATAGTTGTGAAAACAACACAACTGACCTCTTTTAGTCAAACTACTCAACTGGTGAAAGAAAAATATTCAGATAGCTGTAGAAAGCAGTCTACAAGCCACAAGTGCCCATTGTTCCATGGGTATTTACAATTACTTTCTTTCCTTCCTTCTTTCTTTCTTCCCTCAATTCTTTCTACATTTCTTTCTTTCTTTCTATTTTTCTTTTAGTAGGGTCTATATTTTAACCACATTTTCAATGAACAATACATTTTTATTAACTATAGGCACAATGTTGTACAACATATCTCTAGAACTTATCCATTTTACATAAATGTAACTTTATACACATTGAATACTAGTTCCCTATTAACGCTTATTACTAGTGGTAAAGAACCCACCTGTGGCACAAGAGTTGTGGTTTCAATGCCTGGGTTGGGAAGATTCTCTGGAGGAGGGCAAGGCAATCCACTCCAGTATTCATGCCTAGAGAGGAGTGTAGTGGGATACATTTTATGGGTTCACAAAGAATCTGACACAACTGTGCAACTTAGCATGCATGCAGCACACACAACCCTTATCCCCAGCTCCTGGCAACCATTATTATGCACTCTGGTTCCATGAATTTGACTACGTTCAGTCAGTTCAGTTCAGTTCAGTCGCTCAGTCATGTCCGACTCTTTGCCACCCCCTCCCTGTCCAATACCAACTCCCGGAGTTCACTCAGATTCATGTCCATCGAGTCAGTGATGCCATCCAGCCATCTCATCCTCTGTTGTCCCCTTCGCCTCCTGCCCCTAATCCCTCCCAGCATCAAAGTCTTTTCTAATGAGTCAACTCTTCGCATGAGGTGGCCAAAGTACTGGAGCTTCAGCTTTAGCATCATTCCTTCCAAAGAAATCCCACAGCTGATCTCCTTCAGAATGGACTGGTTGGATCTCCTTGCAGTCCAAGGGACTCTCAAGAGTCTTCTCCAACACCACAGTTCAAAAGCATCAATTCTTCGGCGCTCAGCCTTCTTCACAGTCCAACTCTCACATCCATACATGACTACTGGAAAAACCATAGCCTTGACTAGACGGACCTTAGTCGGCAAAGTAATATCTCTGCTTTTGAATATGCTATCTAGGTTGGTCATAACTTTTCTTCCAAGGAGTAAGCGTCTTTTAATTTCATGGCTGCAGTCACCATCTGCAGTGATTTTGGAGCCCAGAAAAATAAAGTATGACACTGTTTCCACTGTTTCCCCGTCCACCTCCCATGAAGTGATGGGACCGGATGCCATGATCTTCGTTTTCTGAATGTTGAGCTTTAAGCCAACTTTTTCACTCTCCTCTTTCACTTTCATCAAGAGGCTTTTTAGTTCCTCTTCACTTTCTGCCATAAGGGTGGTGTTATCTGCATATCTTAGGTTATTAATATTTCTCCCAGCAATCTTGATTCCAGGTTGTGTTTCTTCCAGTCCAGCATTTCTCATGATTTATTCTGCATATAAGTTAAATAAGCAGGGTGACAATATACAGCCTTGAAGTACTCCTTTTCCTATTTGGAACCAGTCTGTTTTTCCATGTCCAGTTCTAACTGTTGCTTCCTGACCTGCACACAGATTTCTCAAGAGACAGGTCAGGTGGTCTGGTATTCCCATCTCTCTCAGAATTTTCCACAGTTTATTGTGATCCACACAGTCAAAGGCTTTGGCATAGTCAATAAACTACTTTAGGTACTCCACATAAATGGGATAATGAAGCATTGTCTTTCTGTGACTGGTTTATTTCACTTGTGCATGATGACTTCCAGGTTTATCTATGTTGTTGCATATGACAGGATTTCCTTCTTCTTTAGGTAAAATAATATTACACTGCATGTATATACTACACTTTTTCTAATCCATTTATCCACTGACAGACATTTAGGTTATTTTCATTTCTTGGTTATTGTGAATATTGATGCAATTAAAACCAGGATCTCAAAAGATAACTGTAATCCCATATAAATATTTTTCAAAGTGAATGGATGGCAATAATTATTCAGTTGACTAAGAGACAGGCTAAGAGAGCTGTGTCAAAGTCTTCAAAACATACCACTCAGTTCCTAGTGATAATTTCACAGGTTAACATGATAAAGAGTCTGCTTTACACAGTATTTCAGCATCTGACTTGAAGAGGTTTAAAATAAAATAGCCAGAAGAAGATTGTAGAATAAGCTACTCTCTAGATAGTTAAACAACCAACGCCCTCAAAACCAATTTTATTTAGAATGAGTTATTCTGGTTTAATCAGTGCTCACCAACACATTATAAAATATGAAGAATGTTAAGTGATTTAATAAGTGGTGATTTGGACCCATACATTCATTTTCGTGTTGACTCAAAAACCTCAGGGACCTACATGGTTTCTATCACCTTCCTTCTATTCATCATGCTGTGGCTATACGGGCTTCCAGCTTATTCCTTACATAAGAAAGATATATTTTCCTTAATATTCCTTCTATGTGTGACTTCCCTCCTAACTCCCATAGTATGGCTAATCTTCCCTATATACTTGGTCTTTGCTTTAATGTCTTAACCCTGTAATTTACCTCCTCACTATGTTAGAGAGATACTATTTATTTTTTATTGAGTTTCTTTTCTTTACTGTCTACTACTACTAGAAGTTATCCTTCATTACAGCAATAGAGTTGTATTCCCAGTGAACAAAACTAGTACACAGTACACAGTAGAGCTTTGGAAATATTTCTTGAATGAATAACTTGTTCCCAATTTTTCCTATTATATTCATAGTTCTGAATGAAATTTTAGCTGATTATACCTATATGATTTCTCTCATTTTAAAAAGATCACTATTGTAACTATACTAAGAGAATAATTATATTAATTATAATTAGTATTATTCAATTTTACATAATTATGAGGAGAGATTAAAAGAATTATCACCTGCCTAATGTGTTCCAATAGTCCCTTTATTTGTTGAACTCATTGCACCTGAAGTACACAGTTCATTCTTCTACAATTTTCTAGTCAAATAAGTGAGTCAATTTTCTGTGGAAATAAAGTTCAGAAGTCTCTGACTAGATGAACTTCATAGGAAGGAAACATGAAGAGTGGACAACTAAATCTTTGAATTGTGTCTCTTTCTTGTTGTCTTTAGCAATGTTCCATTTAGATTTTTTTTTCCTGTCTGATTAGCTCATCAAAGGTTAAAAGGATAAAATCCTTGCTCTGTTACATTAGTGACTTTTTTGATTTTAGCATAATCAATCATGTTAAGAGAAAAAGAGCTGACTTTTTCACCAATTAATTCAGATAAGGTGACCCAATAGATAATTGAGCTTTTGGAATTTTGAAAGAAGCATATTCTATACCTGAGAATAATATTATAGTGCCTACAAAAAATTATTAGCATTTGGCAAATTTCAATGAAATTGTCTGCAATAAGAAGGTTCAAACACAGTTTAAGCAGCCAGAAAACAATCCTGTTTTGTCCTTCAGGTGTTATGAAGTAACAGGTGTCTTAATACCAAGTGTGAAACATTTGTTAATAAGATTCTGCTAGTAATTTCCAGTCTCTTTAATTTGGACAAAGACTTTGGGAAGGTACTAAATTCTACAAATATACAATTATCCACCATTTCTAGAATATTACTGACCCTTGATAAGACTGTCTCAACAAAAGGTGCATTTACCTCTGACTCAGAATGTATATCTTGCAATAAAATCATTTTTTTCCAAGTTGTAGTGGGATCCAGAAAATTCCATTGTGAAATGGAAATAGATTGTTTAATCAAGTGCAAACTTTGGCTCCTAAGACCTTAACTAACTTCACAAAAAAACATGGCAAACCAGACTCTTGGATACCTAAGCCTCTGGTTCCCTTTAGCTCTCATTTTTAAGACTTGTCATATAGTCATGAAGCATAGTTTACCCATGACACAGCTATCCTCCATAATGAAAATAAATTATAAATGTGTATGTTATCGAAACTGAGGGTCAAGGATTAAACAAAAACTGTTTTAGTAGAGAGAAATTTATTTTAAATTGACTGAAATTCATCTTGGGTTCAGGGAGTACTGCTAAGAGCCTCATTTTATTATAGGTTTAATGTGTCACCAATTACCAGAATATTAATGTTGGATAATCTATGAAAAAATATAATAACATTTTATATAATATGCATGCATGCTAAATCACTTCATTCATGTCCGACTCTTTGTGATGCTATAGACTATAGATCACCAAGTTCCTCTGTCCATGGAATTCTCCAGGCAAGAAGACTAGAGTGAGTTGCCATGCCCTCCTCCAGGGAATCTCCCCGACTCAAGGCTAGAACACACATCTCTTATGTCTCCTGCATTGGGAGGCAGATTCTTTACCATTAGAGCCACTTAGGTAGCCCATTTTATATTATATTCATAATAAGAATCTTTTGGAATGAATCATGTGATCAAGAATGCTTTGTCATCATTTCTTCTCTATCCTGTTGGATTCATTCTTGAACCATACTTTGAATACAAAGACATCAGGAAGGGACAGGATTCAAGAATTTAAAGATCTGTCCAAAAGCAGGGTCCAAGGGTACTGAATTGCCATCACGCACCCTGCCTGCACATTCTTGTATCACATGATCTTGCACTTAAATTTCATTTAGTGAACACTTTGAATTAGCAGAGTGTGATATAATGCACCATTCTAGAAATTCATTGGCTATTTTTCACAGTCATTGCTTCCTGCCTATTGCAGTTGTAAAATCCCAAACTGCTGTACTGTTTTTGGTCAACCTTCTTTTGATCATTCTCTTTCTAGATGCTTCCTCCTGCCTCCTTAAAAGTGGTATCACAGGCAACTCTCTATTTTCTATCACCATCTTAACAAAATAATAACTTTTCTTGGTTTGTATCTTTCCCAATTACATCATGCTCAAAGGCACCTCACTAAAGAATTGTGGGGTTTTATTCATTTATTTTGTCTTGCTTTCTGAATAAAGAAGCAATTCATTCCCTCAGGGAAATTATTTTAGAATTTTATAATATTTTGCTCTTGACATTTGTATTCCAGGATATGAACGGAATGATACTGATATGGAAATTCAAAAAGATAAATTGTTGATTCATAAAGAAAATTGAAAAACCCTCTGTTAAAACTATATTGTGGTTATTGACTACACAGTCTGACAAACAAAGTGGCAGGCTATCTCACATTCACTGTCAATAAATATTGTTTATTGAAGCTGTTTAGTTTGAGTAGGCTCCTTAAAATGTTAAATGATCACTTTCATTGGAGGTTTATGAATGCACTGCTCATCTATTCTATGAGTACAAATGAAATAGCCAAGTTTTTCATCAATGATGTGATTAACCAGGCTCTAAAATGCTTGTAATTATGTTTAGACAATAATCAGAAAGTTTTCTGTAGTGATGCAGAAGCTTTTCTGCATCTTTGTAACATTTGTAAGGTCATGGAATGGTAATAGTATGTGAGAAAGCTCTTCAAGTTGAATTTCATAACAATATGGTTTCTCATGTTTAAGGTAAAGTAAGAAGGAGAATCTGAGAGAAAGAAATGCAGAAAGTGACATTAGGTATCTTTATGAGTGTTTCTAAGGCTGTAGGCAAGACTTCTCAGGTGGCTCAATGGTAAAGAGTCTCCCTGCTAATGCAGGAGACTCAAAAGGCTCAGATTTGATCCTGGATTGGGAAGATCCCTGGAATAGGAGATGGTAAACTGCTCCAGCATTATTGCCTGGAAAATTCCATGGACAGAGGAACTTGGAGGGCTACAGTACATGGGGTCACAAAGAGTCAGACTTGACTGAACAACTGAGCATGCACACACACACACACACACACACATAAAGCTGTAGGAAAGGTAGGTTTCAATATTTACTCATTGTTTCCTTTTATTTCCTTCCCTTATTCCTTATCAAAGTTACATGTAAAGTGGAATTTACATAACAAGATAAAATTTGCCTTGCTGCTATTAAAAGAAAAGAGAAGCAGAGACTACTACTCAAGATCTGATTCACAAATGTTCATAAATTTGAGATACCAAAGATGCAAATATACATTTTTATTCATTTAAAATTCCAGTTTTTGTTTCTTTCCCTCCACTCATCCTGTAAACTAAAAAAAAAGCAAATTAATAATACAATATTTCAGTTTACACAACCATCCGACCAATAATTTAATCCATCAATAAACATTTCAACTAAGAAAGAAAGCAGTTTTAGTTTTGTTTTCTTTCTTTACATTGTGTGGAATGTATTAGGAATAAAACAATTTGTCCTAAATCTTATTTTTTTAATGAATAAATCAATAAACAGACAACACCAGTGTGAGTTCTTACAGATTTTGTGAAAATTGCTGCTACACTCGCAGAATAAGCTCATTTCAAGTAGTAAACCTTCAGCAAATGAAATATTGTTGCTTGAGGAGTGTAGTTAGGATTCTAACTGTCTATTTTGCTACAGTAAAGTGTTCTTTATTATAGCAAAATATCAAACAGAGGAAAAACATCTCAGAGCAAAGCTAACTGGAAATTTTTGCTGACTCTGGTTGGGAAATGCTTCTGCCTGAAAATAGAACTGTTGCTGTTTCTCCACCCAGACTAACAACCCAGGCTGCTCTTGGTTATCAACTGCTCTAGGCCTGCATGTCAGGATCCTTCAGGTTTGTCTCAGCTATGGCTAGGACAGCACATGCCAGAATTCCAGGGCTCCTTCATTACTGCTGGTAAGGTCCACTGGTTTCCAGAGTAGCTTTGGTCTTCTTTGCAGATCTTCTTAACTCTTTGTCTCAATCTGGGGCCAACGAGCATACAAATTTCTATGGATTTTCTGATTCTTTGTTGTATTTTGTGGAGTTTGGACTTTTGAATATCTTCTTTAAACAATTTTAACCCAGTTAAAGCAGTTTCCTCTGCATGAATTCCACCCACTATTCTTGTGCTTAAAATTCCCTATATCTGGTAGAGATTGTCCTCCTGTGGAATAAGAATGCCACTCACTGTAACAGAAAGCAAAGACTATTACAGCCATCAGCTACTATAGCTCACTCCCACTCAGCAGGGTGAGCCCTGAGGGAACCCAGGGTGGAAACAGGATGCCCAACCCCCATTCTCCCAGGCAGTGTACCCTGAGGAGACTCAGGATAAGAAAACTCAGGATGACTGGTCCCAGACAGCTGAGGTGCACACCAAAGGAAAAATTTCTGTGAACCCAGACACTTGCATCTTCCCATACATTTGTTGTTCAGTCGCTCAGTAATGTTCGACTCCCTGCGACCCTGGATTACAGCACGCCAGACTTCCCTGTTCTTCACTGTCTCCCAGAGCTTGCTCAAATTCACATCCATTGAATTGGTGGTGCCATCCAACCATCTCATCCTTGGTCACCCGCTTATCCTGCCTTCAATCTTTCCCAGCATCAGAGTCTTTTCCAATGAGTCAGCTCTTAGTAGCAGGTGACCATACCTATGTATGGCTAAAAGTGCTAAATTCTTTAATGAAACCATGTAACTCAGATTGGGACTCGAACACAAAGTCATTTAACTGAGAGCTCATCTGTCTCAGGATTTAATGAAACTCAGGTTCTTGGTGTCTCATCACAGAAAGAATTCAGTGAGAGACAAAAAGATACGTAGGTAGTGTACTTATTTAGAGAGAAATACACTCTACAGACAGAGTGTGGGGCTACTCACAAGTTGAGAGCAGCGCCAGGGTTTGGGGTTCTCAGTTTGTGTGTGTGTGTAAGTGTGTGCTTGTTTTTATCTATTTGTGTGCTCATGCTGAATCATGTCTGACTCTTTGCAACCCCATAGACTGTAGCCCACTGAGCTCCTCTGTCCATGGGATTATCCAAGCAAGAAAACTGAAGTTAGTTGCCATTTTCTCCTCCAGGGTATCTTCCTGACCCAGGGATTGAGCCCATTCTTCCTGCATCTGTTTTTATAGGGATTGGTAATTTCATAGGCTAACGTGAGGTGAGTATTCCAGAAATCTTGGGAAAGGAATGAGAATTTCCAGAAATTGGGTCATTACCCACTTTTTGACCTTTATGGCCATCTTGGAACTGTAATGTTGTTTGTGGTTGTGTAATAGGAGGGAAAACGGTAGGACACAACTTTTGAAACAATGACATAGCCCAAGGACATAACATAAACTGATTAGAAACAAACTGGTCCAAGATGTCAGACACGTTGACTTTGATTAGACCTTGAACCTCAATCAGCAAGCTAAATGACACACCCAGAGTAGCCATGACAGTTCCAAGTCATTGTCAAAAGACCAAGGAGTGCTGTGGCCCAGTTCCTGGAAATCTCCACCCCTTCCCCAAAATAGTTGAAATAATACTTCCACTCATTGTCATATGAAATTATCCAGCCCATAAAAAACTAACTACATTACATTTTGTGGCCACACGTGCCCTCTGTGATGGCCCACACTTTGTGGAGTATGCTTCTCTTTGAATCTGAATAAATCCATTTCTTACGTATCACTTTTGGTGACATCTGGTGTCTCTCACTGAATTTTTTCTGTGATGAGACATCAAGAACCTGAGCTTTATTAGGTCCTGAAACTAGGTACCATGGGTTTTAGCTGGGTTTGAGTCCCAGCACATGGGTTCAAGTCCCAATCCGAAGTAAACGGTCCAGGTGTGTCATTTAGTGTGCTGATGTGTTACAGTGAAAGTATACGGAGGCTCAAAGTTGAGTGGAAGTCAACTTATCCACCATCTTGGACCTATTTGGTTCTAATCAGTTTACGTTGTGTCATTCTTTTAAGGCTGTACCATGTCCCTTTCCCTCCTTTTTCATTAACTTGAGATGTCTGGCTTTCTTTAATTAAAAGAAACCAATACAGAATTGTAAAGTAAAATAAAAAATCAAAAAAAAAAAAAAAAGAAATCTTTTGATGTCTGACTATCTGGTCTTTGTTGCAAAAACTGCCATATATCCTGGCTCTTCCCTTGCCTCTTTGGAGCATTCTCTCAGAACTATCTGAGTGCTGTATCCCAGGCATAAGCACTCAGTTTTGTCCACTGGAAAAAATATAATTCTCAACTTTCAGTTCATACATTTTTTCCAGTTGACACTTGCCATCCCCTTTGTACTGAACTCCAGCTACATCTTATCTGGTGACTGTTTCCTGATGACACACTTAGAGTCTTTATTTGAGCTGTTTTAATTGCAATTTTTTGTTTTTAACCTTGGATAATGATGACCCACATCTTCCTTATCAAACTGAAGTTTTTCATCTCTGATTGGGTCTTTAACCCAACGAAAATCTAGATTTGAACTTGAACCCATGGTCTTTTCATTAGAATCACTCACCTGTTGTCCGGAATTACTGAGGCTCAAGTTCTTTGTGGCTTACTGCTGAAGGAATTCAGTGAGAGGCAAAGCAGTAGGCAAGCATTAACTCAATTAATACAGGATGCTTGTGAGGGAGGCAAGTGGGCAGGTGAGGGAGCTGTGTCCCAGGGATTAAGTAGGCTACATTTTTATAATTTTCCCCATTCTTTATGTAGATGTCAGGTTTACATCACTAACTCCTTCTTTGTATCAGGCAGGAGAGTGTTTGACCCTATGAGGTCAGGCATGAGAGTGTTTGACCCTATGAGATCAAACTGAGACTGCAACAGCACTTATTCAAATCTGCAGAAGGCTGGTTCAGTTCAGTTCAGTTCAGTCACTCAGTCGTGTCAGACTCTTTGTGACCCCATGAATCACAGCACACCAGGCCTCCCTGTCCATCACCAACTCCCAGAGTTCACTCAAACTCACATCCATTGAGTCGGTGATGCCATCCAGCCATCTCATCCTCTGTCGTCCCCTTCTCCTCCTGCCCTCAATCCCTCCCAGCATCAGAGTCTTTTCCAATGAGTCAACTCTTTGCATGAGGTGGCCAAAGTACTGGAGTTTCAGCTTTAGCATCATTCCTTCCAAAGAACACCCAGGGCTGATCTCCTTTAGAAGGCTGGTAACACATGCTAAAATATATTGAATCATCTTAGATTTCCATACAACAAGGGTCACCCACTTTGGAATGTCACACTTTCCCTAAAATCCTGTCTGTGGTCCTAAAGATCATTTTCTTGCTGAACTACACTAGCAAAATGCAGGAACCTCATTTTTTTCCCCCCTTTGAGTTAATGACCTGGGGTATATATAGTGCTTTTACTTATGACCTTATAGTTAAGCAAGCCTGCTTCCTTCTGTGATATTCCAATACCTTTCCTGATTCCACAGGTTTTTCTATGTATAATCCCCTACTGGGACTTCTACAACTACCTGTGCATGCATGCTCATCTACTCAGTCATGTCTGACTCTTTGCAACCCCATGTACAATAGCCTAACAGGCTCCTTTGTCCATGGAATTTTCCAGGCAAGAATACTGGAGTCAGTTGCCATTTCCCTCTCCAGGGACAACTGCCTGTGCAAATGTCTTAGTCTACCTCTTTCAACAGCAACCAAAAACACATTGTGGCCCATTCTCACACCAGTCAAGGTAGGGCCCCAATGCTCTAGCTTGTCATACAAGGGAATTTGGATATGTGTTCTCTGCACCAGAAGCATTTCCTGATATAATGGGGCAAGTTTTCATTATTGCAGTCTGCACTTATAAGTTGCAACTAAATGGGGTGTATCTGAGAATCTCAGTGATTGGAGATAAGCCTGAGCCTCTGACTCTGGGCTCACTTGAGCCCCTAAGCACCATTGATAGGCTTATAGTGACCCTACTGTGTTTTTGTAGCCCATTAATCGAGATGGAATTCACATACTATAAAATTCATCCATTTAGTGTAAATTCAGTGTTTTTTCATTTATTCATAGAATTGGGCAATATAATCTGAATTAGTTTTAAAACATTTTCAGCACTACCTTCTGCCAAAGGCCCCTATGCCTATTTTAGTCACTCCCTAGTTCCTTCCCACCCCTTCAGCCAACCACTAATCTTATTTGTCTCTACAGATTTGTCTATTGTGAATCTTTTATATAAATGAAATTATATATATATATATATATATATATATATATAATTTGTGACTAGTTTCTTTAGCTTAGTATACTGTCTTCAAAGTTCATATTGTAGCACAGAGTAGCATGAATCATGGCCTATTCCTCTTTATTGCCAAATAATATTCTAATATATGGATATACCATAATTTATTTATCCATTAATTGGTTGTTGGGCACTTGTGTTTCACTTTTTAGCTACTTTGCAAGACACTGCCATGACCATCCATGTACAGGTTTATGTTATGTGCATATATTTTCATTTCTTTAGAGTTGTATGGTAACTATGTTTAAGCCTTTGAGAAACTGCCAGACTATTCAAAGTCTCTAACTCTACTATATTACACCCCAGTGGAGCTATATAAATGTTCCAATTTCTCCACATCCTTCCTTACCAACACTTTTTACCATCAGTGGGTTTTTTTGTTTTGTTTTGTTTTGTTTTGTTTTTTGGTAGCTCTCCTCAGAAGTGAAAGTGTTAGTTTCTCAGTTGTGTATGACCATTTGTGACCCCATGGACTGTAGCCACCAGGTTCTTCCATGCTTGAAATTCTCCAGGCAAGAGTACTGGAGTGGATAGCTATTCTCTTCTCCAGGGGATCTTTCCAGACCAGGGATTGAACCCGCATCTCCCTCACTACCATCAGATTCTTTACCATCTGAGGCAACAGGGAAGCCCTAGTGAGTACAAAGTGATAACTCATTCTGCTTCTGTTTGTATTTGTCTAATGACTAATGATGTGAGCATCTTTTCAGGTGCTTCTTAGCTATTTGCATATCTTTCTTGGAAAAATATCTATTTGAATCATTTTCCTATTATTAAATTATATTAACTTTATTCATTTATTTGTGTCAAGTTTCAGTTGCAGCAAGAGAGATCTTCATTGCGCTGTGTGAGCTTCTCTCTAGTTGTGGTGTGGGAACCCAGAGCACATGGCCTGGTAATTGTGGAACACGGCTTTAGTTTTCCCTCCGCATATGGGATCTTTGTTCCCTGACCAGGGGTCAAACCTGGGTCCCCTGCCTTGGAAGGGGTATTCTTAATCATTAGACCACCAGGAAAATCCCTATATTAACTTTTTATTAGTGAATTGTGTTTTTATATATTTTAGATACCTCTTTTATCAGATATATGATTTGCCTGAATTTTCTACCATTTTGTAGATTTCACTTCATTAATGGTATTTTTTGAGGCACAAAAGTTCAAACTTTGTGAGAAATTCATCTTTTTTTTTTCTTTTTGTTGTGCATATTGTTGATGTTCTTAGTGACTTTTCATGAAGATTGATGTTTCATTCTTTCTTATTTTGCCTAAATGTTAACCTCTAATTAAAAGCAATCCTGAGGCAGTTGAAATAAATAAAAGGCTAAGTTCATGGCCCAGTGACTGTTCATCATCTTTTCTTATGCTTTTTGATTTATTTTTGTTTAATTTTGTACATGAAGAATCTAAATGTGCACAACTTCTTTGGAGGCATAAAATTTATCTGAAATCCAAAGACAAACTTAAAACAAGATCTGTGCATTATTTCTGGGCTTGTTTTAGAAGTAAGCAATTATTTTTCCCTTCATGCCTCATACTCACCATGGCAGCTTAATCTCTCATTTGCTACTTCTAGGTCATTTTATGAGATCTCTAATTTCTCCTCACATTTATAGATTTATTTTTAGCATATTCCAATTTCTTATTTTTTAAGGGAGACAACAAGTACCATAATATTCTTAACCTAGTTTTATGAGAAAGATGAAGACTATGGACTAGTAGGATTAAATTTTTTGAGCTGCTCAATCTGCATCATCAGATACAGGTTATTGTGAGATAAGATGAGGAATCTAGCGCTCTCAGCCCCCACACTCATCATCAACAGATATTCAGAGGCATTTACACTAAGCTGTGGGAAGCTGAGCTTTTCCTGTACCTTTTTTAGTGGCTACTTTTTCCACAGACATATTCACTCTGTGCTTATATGGATCCATGGTCTATGAGAGAAATAGCATGTCACTCCAGGATACAGGTGAACTAGGAAAAAAAAAAAAGATTATTTTACATAAAATAAGAAATAAGGTTTCACTTCATATTCTATAGAGAAATCAATGCCATCTAGATTATAACTTTAATCTTAAAAACTAAAGTTTCTAAATTTTAATAAATTGTATGTTGAAATCTTTATATTTTGATAAAAGGAAGGATGAGACACAAACATTAAGTATAAAAGAAATGACTAAGTTATTTTGACAAAGGGAAGGATGAGACACAAGCATTATTAAGGATAAAGGAAACAGTTAATTAAATTTGACTAAATTCAAATTTGAAAATATGTTCATCTAACTATAACAATGAAAATGGAAAAAATGTGGTAATATACAGGATATAATCATGATAAAAAAGGCATCAAAGGATTAGCAATTATGATACATAAAGAAATACAACTTAATAAAAACCTGCAAACTGCTTTTTGAATTAAGAGATTTTCTACTTTGCTTGTTACATTCTGTATTCTGGAGTTAAGGTTGCCAAATATGGAACATAAAAATATTAATTTAAATTTGAATTTTAGATAAATGGTTATTTTTTTTTTGCATGAACTATCTCACAAATATACAAGGCATACTTAAATGCAACATTAGTCAACTAAAATTTGAGTTTAACTGGATGTCTTGTGTTTTAACTGGAAACTTTAATTTTCAAATTTGTATTGAGAATAACATAAAAAGTTTACCCAAAAAGGATTCTCTTCTCAAGGCCTAAGGAAACTAATGCATTAGACAATTAAACTTAATGTACTGTTAGTATATTGCTATGCAATTATAGATATTTTATAGATATTTTACCTATAGAACACATGCTTTAGGATGAGACATTTGCTCAGTCACTCAGTTGTATCTGACTCCTTGCAGCTTCAGGGACTGTAGCCTGCCAGGCTCCTCTGTTCATAGAGTTCTTCAGTGGGTAACCACTTTCTACTCCAGGGTATCTTGCAAATCCAAGGATCAAATGTCATCTGCATTGTCAAGTGGATTCTTTACTACTAACACCACCTGGGAAGCCCAATGTAGATATTATAAAATAAAAAACTATATATCACTCATTATATTTCTATGGGTAGCTATGTGAATTACTTTGAAAAGGTTAATAACTTTTAATAGAAATCTTAATATTTTCATTTACTAAACAAAAGAATTATATGATGTTATTACAAGAGCTCACCTTTCTCTAAAGTGTGATTTCATGAAGCTCCAGTCTTGCTGATTTAAGTTAAATCTGAAGATGAATGGTGTACACCATAGTACCAACCTGTAGTGACATAATGATTTCATTTCACATCTCTCATCTCCCCACTTATGCCCAGTGCCCCAAGACTACCAGCTGCCACTACATTAATGCTCTTGAGATAGCCCTTTTTCATTAAAATAGTGACATATTAAAATGTATTGTAGATTAGATTCTTGTCATATAAAATACCAAATCTAAAGAGGTAACATAAAACAAGCTAGCTCCCTTATTCCTGGTGCAAAGTTGGACTGCTCTGCATTCTAATAAAATGGGAAAGAATGACAAGTGACCTGTCAGAGAACAGAACTCATTTTACAGAGTTTGCAAATGAAGCAGAAGAATGTGAGAATGTACCTCATCAGCAAGTTAGCGGCCACTTGGCTATTATCACCACTCCTCATATTTCAGTTGGAATTTTTAAACCATAAATAGAATTAAATTCAACTGACTAGAAGTAAAATATCCAAATGTACATTCTCCAGAACATATTCAATTTCAGTGTTTTATTTGTATTCAGGTAGATTAAAATGGAAATGATGTGAGGCAAAGAATTCATCATTTATTTCAGTTTCAGTGACTCAGCCATTTATTCTGAAAGTCACCTGCAATACCCCCTCCTTATATTCTTTTTACTATAGATTTTTCACAGCTCTCCTGTGTGGTACCACAGAAAGATGGACTGAACCAACCCAGCTGGCTTCTAGGAGGTTGTTTTAGATTTTGCCAAAGAAATCTAATACAAATGTTCAAAATAAGCATGACTGCATGTGTGAGAAAGTACCTTTCTGTTTCTTTTCATCACATTAAAAAGAAACCTCAAAACTTTAAATTAAATTAAACCTAAAATAAACCTGTATTAGGTCTGTGAGGAAAGAGAATATGTTGAGTAAGGGAAGAAACAATGATTACATTAACTAAATTTTTTCAGTGTTGAAAGTGTTGTCTAAAAAGCCAGAAAATATAAAAGGCACTAAACTGAAACAAGGAATAATTTTGATAATTTACACATAGTTCACTTGAGACAATTAAATAATTGGTGTCACTATATTTTAAGATGTCTAAACTATTAACATTTCCTCTCCTGACATTGAGGATAAAATTATATTTAAGAAGTTATTAAAGAATGACAGACAGATGAGACTGCAATTGTCTCAAAAGCTTATGTTCTTAATATCCTACTTATTTTATATCTATATTTAAAATACACAGTTTTAACCCTTCAGTGAATATACCTGTGCACTCCTCATTTACCCATTCTGACATTAATCTTCTCCTTTGATATATTTATACACACATATGCATATAAAGTAAAAGCACACATAAAATTATAGCTCTTTCGTCCACTTTCCCTGCTTCACACAATTACTCTGTTCTCCAGGGGCAAAAATTAGGATTCTGTCTTTCAAAGTGCATTCACATATATATTCATATACGAAACACATAGTATTTATACATGAATGATTCAGTTTCTGCAGGCAGCTGCGACCCGGCTCACTAAGTGTGGCCAAGAGGAGTTACCCCACATCCAAGGTCAGGGGCAGTGGCCTAGAGTGCCAGGCTGCAATGGCGCAGGAGCGGCCGAGAGGAGCTACCCCGCATCCGAGGTCAGGGGCGGCCGGGAGGAGACACCCTGGTCCGAGGTCAGGGACAGTGGCTGAGAGGAGCTACCCCGCACCCGAAGCCAGGGGCGGCAGCCGGGAGGAGCCACCCTAGGAGCAGAGGCTGTATGGGTGCAGGAGGGCCTAGAGGAGCCATCCCATGCTGAAGGTCAGGAAGGGCGGCGGTAAGGAGATACCCCTCATCCAAGGTAAGGAGCAGTGGCTGTGCTTTGCTGGAGCAGCCATGATGAGATACCCCACACCCAAGGAAAGAGAAACCCAAGTAAGATGGTAGGTGTTGTAAGAGGGCATCAGAGGGCAGACACACTGAAACCATACTCACAGAAAACTAGTCAATCTAATCACACTAGGACTACAGCCTTGTCTAACTCAATGAAACCAAACCATGCCTGCAGGACAACCCAAGATGGGCAGGTCATGGTGGAGAGGTCTGACAGAATGTGGTCCACTGGAGAAGGGAATGGCAAGCCACTTCAGTATTCTTGCCTTGAGAACCCCATGAATAATATGAAAAGGAAAAATGATAGGATACTGAAAGAGGAACTCCCCAGGTCAGTAGGTGCCCAAAATGCTGCTGGAGATCAGTGCAGAAATAACTCCAGAAAGAATGAAGGGATGGAGCCAGAGCAAAAACAATACCCAGCTGTGGATGTGACTGGTGATAGAAGCAAGGTCCAATGCTGTAAAGAGCAATATTGCATATGAACCTAGAATGTCAGCTTCATGAATCAAGGCAAATTGGGAGTGGTCAAACAGGAGATGGCAAAAGTGAACGTCGACATTCTAAGAATTAGCGAACTAAAATGGACTGGAATGGGTGAATTTAACTCAGATGCCCATTATATCTACTACTGCAGGCAGGAATCCCTCAGAAGAAATGGAGTAGCCATCATGGTCAACAAAAGAGTCTGAAATGCGGTACTTGGATGCAGTCTCAAAAACGACAGAATGATCTCTGTTCATTTCCAAGGCAAACCATTCAATATCACAGTTATCCAAGTCTATGCCCCAACCAGTAATGCTGAAGAAGCTGAAGTTGAACGGTTTTATGAAGACCTACAAGACCTTTTAGAACTAACACCCAAAAAAGATGTCCTTTTCATTATAGGGGACTGGAATGCAAAAGTAGGAAGTCAAGAAACACCTGGAGTAACAGGCAAATTTGGCTTTGGAATGTGGAATGAAGCAGGGCAAAAAATTATAGAGTGTTGCCAAGAAAATGCACTGGTCATAGCAAACACCCTCTTCCAACAACACAAGAGAAGACTCTACACATGGACATTACCAGATGGTCAACACTGAAATCAGATTAATTATAGTCGTTTCAGCCAAAGATGGAGAAGCTCTATACAGTCAACAAAAACAAGACCAGGAGCTGACTGGCTCAGATCATGAACTCCTTATTGCCAAATTCATACTTAAATTGAAGAAAGTAGGGAAAACCACTAGACCATTCAGGTATGACCTAAATCAAATCCCGTATGATTATACAGTGGAAGTGAGAAATAGATTTAAGGGCCTAGATCTGATAGATACAGTGTCTGATGAACTCTGGAATGAGGTTTGTGACATTGTACAGAAGACAGTGATCAAGACCATCCCCATGGAAAAGAAATGCAAAAAAGCAAAATGGATGTCTGGGGAGGCCTTACAAATAGCTGTGAAAAGAAGAGATGTTAAAAGCAAAGGAGAAAAAGAAAGATATAAACATCTGAATGCAGAGTTCCAGAGAATAGCAAGAAGAGATATGAAAGCTTTCTTCAGCAATCAGTGCAAAGAAATAGAGGAAAAGAACAGAATGGGAAAGACTAGAGATCTCTTCAAGAAAATTAGAGATACCAAGGGAACATTTCATGCAAAGATGGGCTCGATAAAGGACAGAAATTGTATGGACCTAACAGAAGCAGAAGATATTAAGAAGAGGTGGCAAAAATACACAGAAGAACTGTACAAAAAAGATCTTCATGACCCAGATAATCATGATGGTGTGATCACTCATCTAGAGCCAGACATCCTGGAACATGAAGTAAAGTGGGCCTTAGGAAGCATCACTATGAACGAAGCTAGTGCTGCACTCAATATGCCAGCAAATTTGGAAAACTCAGCAGTGGCCACAGGACTGGAAAACGTCAGTTTTCATTCCAATTCCAAAGAAAGGCAATGCAAAAGAATGCTCAAACTACTGCACAATTGCACTCATCTCACACGCTAGTAAAGTAATGCTCAAAATTCCCCAAGTCAGGCTTCAGCAATACGTGAACTGTGAAATTCCTGATGTTCAGGTTGGTTTTAGAAAAGGCAGAGGAACCAGAGATCAAATTGTCAACATCTGCTGGATCATGGAAAAAGCAACAGAGTTCCAGAAAAAAACATCTATTTCTGCTTTATTGACTATGCCAAAGCATTTGACTGTGTGGATTACAATCAACTGTGGAAAATTCTGAAAGAGATGGGAATACCAGACCACCTGACCTGCCTCTTGAGAAATCTGTATGCTGGTCAGGAAGCAACAGTTAGAACTGGACATGGAACAACAGACTGGTTCCAAATAGGAAAAGGAGTGCGTCAAGGCTGTATACTGTCACCCTGCTTATTTAAGTTATATGCAGAGTACATCATGAGAAACCCTGGACTGGAAGAAACACAAGCTGGAATCAAGATTGCCGGGAGAAATATCAGTAACCTCAGATATGCAGATGACACCATCCTTATGGCAGAAAGTGAAGAGGAACTAAAAAGCCTCTTGATGAAAGTGAAAGTGGAGAGTGAAAATGTTGGCTTAAATCTCAACATTCAGAAAACGAAGATCATGGCATCCGGTCCCATCACTTCATGGTAGGTAGATGGGGAAACAGTAGAAACAGTGTCAGACTGTATTTTTTGGGGCTCCAAAATCACTGCAGATGGTGATTGCAGCCATGAAATTAAAAGATGCTTACTCCTTGGAAGAAAAGTTATGACCAACCTAGATAGTATATTCAAAAGCAGAGACATTACTTTGCTGACTAAGGTCCGCCTAGTGAAGGCTATGGTTTTTCCAGTGGTCATGTATGGATGTGAGAGTTGGACTGTGAAGAAGGCAGAGCGCCAAAGATTTGATGGTTTTGAACTGTGGTGTTGGAGAAGACTCTTGAGAGTCCCTTGGACTGCAAGGAGACCCAACCAGTCCATTCTGAAGGAGATCAGCTGTGGGATTTCTTTGGAAGGAATGATGCTAAAGCTGAAACTCCAGTACTTTGTTCACCTCATGTGAAGAGTTGACTCATTGGAAAAGACTCTGATGCTGGTAGGGATTGGGGGCAGGAGGAAAAGGGGACGACCGAGGATGAGATGGCTGGATGGCATCACTGACTCAATGAACGTGAGTCGGAGTGAACTCCGGGAGTTGGTGATGGACAGGGAGGCCTAGTGCTGTGATTCATGAGGTCACAAACAGTCAGACACGACTGAGCGACTGAACTGAACTGAACTGAACTGATTCAGTTTCCATTAGTTTTGTTATCCACATATTTGTTTCTCATGTAACATCCTTGTATGCTGAGTCATATCCTTGCTGATACAGAGATAGATAGATACACACATACATAATGATGTACATATTTGCATACATACATAAAAATGTAAGTGTAGGTAGGTGTATAGTTAAATGTAGACATGGACATAAATGTATAAGCATGTTTTTATTAATGAGTCCAATATTATGACATGCATTTATGAGAAGCTTTCAGTATAATTATTACCCTTGATTTAAAGTTGCGCTAATTTCAATAATATATATGTCAGACAAATATCTCCTGGTACAAATATACTAGTGTATTTGCTGAGTCAAAGAGAGGTTATATGATGTGTGATTAAAGACATGGCCTTCTGATACCAGTCAGAATTATTCAATCCTACCCTTCGTGGGTGGGCTAATCTTGGGCAGATAAAGAAGTTAACAAATCCTCAAGTTAGGTATTTCAGAAACACAATTTTCTTCATTGATAGGAAATCCTTCAATGCATTTCAGTATGAGATAAAATATTATACTTTTCATAAAATCAAAAAATAAATTATATTCAGAATACTTCAAGCTAGTAACTCTTAACAGGTTTGGAATAGAATTAAAAAAATCCTTAATGATAAATTATGTTATCAGAATCTAGTCAAAAATAAACTGTGAAAGTGAAATATTAAATTCATAGTCTTTAAATCTGGTAATGTGTTGAGGGAGTTGGCTATTATCTGGCATATATGGAAACATATGCCAGTGAGCATGAAAATTAGAACATAAATAAAGTAATAACTATTGGAAAGAAAGAAATTAAATGTTCCTTATTTGAAAGTTATTAGATTGATTGTTGTTGTACGACTGTTAAGTCATGTCTGACTCTTTGCAGTCCCATAGCCTGTAGCACTGTAGAGAAGGCAATGGCACCCCACTCCAGTACTCTTGCCTGGCAAATCCCCAGGACGGAGGAGCCTGGTGGGCTGCAGTCCATGGGGTCGCCAAGAGTCGGACAGGACTGAGCGACTTCCTTTTCACTTTTCACTTTCATGCATTGGAGAAGGAAATGGCAACCCACTCCAGTGTTCTTGTCTGGAGAATCCCAGGGACGGGGGAGCCTGGTGGGCTGCCGTCTATGGGGTCACACAGAGTCGGACAAGACTGAAGTGACTTAGCAGCAGCAGCAGCAGCAGCAGCAGCAGCCTGTAGCACACCAGACTCCTCTGTTCTCCACTATATCCGGGAGTTTGCTCAAATTCAGCGTGAAATCTTAAAGTTAAAAAAAATCATATTTTAAAATTAACAAAATTATGTTCATCAGAGAAAGCTAAGATAGATATGCAAAAGTCTTTTGCATTTTTATAAACCACCAACAGATAGAAAGAACACAATACCTAGGAATACATCTAACAAAAATTTTCAGTCTTGTATATTATAAAAATATATAACTTTAGGGTCTTCCCTGACAGGTCAGTTGGTAAAGAATCTGCTTGCAAAGCAGGAGACCCCAGTTCAATTCCTGGGTCGGGAAGATCCCCTGGAGAAGGGATAGGCAACCCCTTCAAGTTTTCTTGGGCTTCCCTGGTGGCTCAGCTGGTAAAGAATGTGAGAGACCTGGGTTCAGTCCTTGGGTTGGGAAGATCTCCTGGAGAAGTTCATAAACAGCTTGGAGGAAGACTAGTGATTAGAAAGACATTCTCTGTTCTTGGATATGAAAACTCAAATTACCTTTAATAATGTTCTAATGGCATCCCATTTCCATCTGAGGATTTTAAAGGGGAAGATATTCTTCTCTTTCTCAAACTCTCTTGTCACACATCCTACTCTCAGCTGTCATGAAAAGCCCAATAATGAAACTTTTCCAGGAGTACCAGGTTTCAACAGAACAAAAGTTAAAACTAGCTAGAATCTGCTCTAATCAATGATGTGAGACAGACTTTTCATCTAAGAGCCTAGTGATCTTCTGTCAAATATGACATATTTTATTTCATTTTTAATAATAAATTATGGATACAGATATAAATATTACCAGTCTGCAGTGAGAAATATTTCTATAACAAGCTGCTTCATAGGCCACTAGTTGTAATAACATAAAATATTTAAAAATTAACATAATAGTGCAGATGAAACCACCCTTATGGCAGAAAGTGAAGAGGAACTAAAAAGCCTCTTGATGAAAGTGAAAGTGGAGAGTGACAACGTTGGCTTAAAGCTCAACATTCAGAAAACGAAGATCATGGCATCCGGTCCCATCACTTCATGGTAGGTAGATGGGGAAACAGTGGAAACAGTGTCAGGCTTTGTTTTTGGGGGCTCCAAAATCACTGCAGGTGGTGATTGCAGCCATGAAATTAAAAGATGCTTACTCCTTGGAAGAAAAGTTATGACCAACCTAGATAATATATTCAAAAGCAGAGATATTACTTTGGCGACTAAGGTCCATCTAGTCAAGGCTATGGTTTTTCCAGGGGTCATGTATGGATGTGAGAGTTGGACTGTGAAGAAGGCAGAGTGCCAAAGAATTGATGCTTTTGAACTGTGGTGTTGGAGAAGACTCTTGAGAGTCCCTTGGACTGCAGAGAGAACCAACCATTCCATTCTGAAGGAGATCAACCCTGGGATTTCTTTGGAAGGAATGATGCTAAAGCTGAAACTCCAATACTTTGGCCACCTCATATGAAGAGTTGACTCATTGGAAAAGACTCTGGTGCTGGGAGGGATTAGGGGCAGGAGGAAAAGGGGACGACCGAGGATAAGATGGCTGGATGGCATCACTGACTCGATGAACGTGAGTCTGAGTGAACTCCGGGAGTTGGTGATGGACAGGCCTGGCGGGCTGCGATTCATGGGGTCGCAAAGAGTCAGACACGACTGAGCGACTGAACTGAACTGAACTGAATATGGAAGTGCTCAAGAAATTCAATTAAAGCTCACTTTTTTCCAAATTATATCATCATCATAACATTTATTTCTACACACTGATTTATTTTTTATTTTTTAAGTTATAATTGCAGGCTTAAACATGACAAATTGAACATGGCTGAGTCAGCTTGGACTGTTTATTTTAAGTTACTCAAGTGTGTTTACTCAATCTTTACTTATTTGGTATCGGATTAGTGTATTCGTTCACAACACATATTGAATATATCCTAGTTCACTGATTTACAGAACAACGTTAGATTGAGAACTAGGAGTAGTGATGGAATTCATTATTGATTTCATATTCTTATCTGAACAAATACAGTTTTTTTTTTTTTTTGTCATTGCAGTTTTACAGGTTGACCTTTAAATCAAGCCCCTTAACAAGTAAATTTCTTTCTGTATATATATCCAAATCTATGTATTGAAGCATTGCCTCACAGCTGACTCTTCCTCCAGATGTCAACAACACTTTAGATTCATGCATACAGTGGCATTTATAACAAACAAACAAAAATTAGAAATGTGTGAATGAAGTTAGCATATATTGTAAGCTTCAGACTTAGAGTAATTGCCTAACATGCAAGGAGACTTCTTACAATCAATTTCATATTGACTTCCTGGGTAACCATACATAAAGAGGTGGCATCATGAAAACCACTAGACCATTCATGAATTTAAGATTATCATAAGGAGAACTAATAAATTAATTCAACATCGATCACAGCAATGTATCAAAAATTAGTATATTGGCAGAAAAACAGAAGCACTAATAATGTTGGGTTGGCCCAAAAGTTCATTCAGTTTTTCCCTGTAAGAAGTTATGGGAAAACCCAAATGAACTTTTTGGCCAAGTCAATAGATACAGTTAAAAGTTCAGACAAGGCCTACAGAAGAAGACTTTCCATGCGTTTGTATATCTCAATCAGTTATATGTATATTCTTTTTTATGTTCACTTGCATATATTATTACCATCACTTTGCATCATCCTGGTGGTTAAAATGGTAAAAAAATCTGCCTGCAATACAGGAGACCTGGGTTTAGTCCCTGGGTTGGGAAGATCCTCTGGAGAAGGAAATGACAACCCACTTCAATATTCTTGCCTAGAGAAGTCCATGGACAGAGGAGCTTGGAAGGCTACAGTCCATAGTGTCACAAAGAGTCGGACATGACTGAGCAACTAAGAACAAATATAGAGGCAATTCAAGGGCCAGTTATTAATGACCATTATTAATTATGGGAACTATAAAACAAAGTAAATATTGCAAAATGGCTTTTGAAAATTCATGAGTCACAGCATGAAGAAGATAGAAATATAGGCCATGTTCTATCCTTGCTCACATTATCTCTTATAACCACAAAGTCATCACTGGAATGGTTGAACAGCTGGGCATGAGACAGATTGTTAAGCAGAGAAAATTCATGGCTGGCTTTATTTGCATAACTTAATGTATGTTAAAAACAAATAATTTCTGCCATCTCTGACTATTTCTTCTCTTTAGTTAGCCTCTTGGTTCTTCTTGACAGCTCCTTAGAAAGTTGGTCCTGATGTGTAACTTCAATTTAGAAGAAATCTGGAAGGTTATTTGATTTTGTGCACAGTACATCATGTGAAATACCAGTCTGCATGAATCACAAGCTGGAATCAAGATGGCTGGCAGAAATATCAATAACCTCAGATATGCAGTTAACACCACCTTAATGACAGAAAGTGAAGAGGAACTAAAGAGCTTCTTGATGAAAGTGGAAGAGGAGAGTGAAAAAGCTGGATTAAAACTCAGCATTCAAAAAAACTATCATGGAATCCTGTGCCATCACTTCATGGCAAATAGATGGGGAAACAATGACAGACTTTATTTTCTTGGGCTCCAAAATCACTGTAGAGGGGACTACAGCCATGAAATTAAAAGACATCTGCTTCTTGGTAGAAAAGCTATGACAAACCTAGACAGTATATTAAAAAACAGAGACCTCACTCTGCTGATGAATGTCCATATAGATTTTTCCAGTAGTCATGTATGATGTGAGAATTGGGCCATAAAGAAAGCTGAGCACCAAAGAATTGATACTTTTGAACTGTGGTGTTGGAGAAGACTCTTGAGAGTCCCTTGGACTGCAATGAGATCCAACCAGTCCATCCTGAAAGAGATCAGTCCTAGGTGTTCATTGGAAGGAGTGATGTTGAAGCTCCAATACTTTGGTCACCTGATATGAAGAGCTGACTCACTGGAAAACACCGTGATGCTGGGAAAGATTGAAGGCAGGAAGAGAAGTGGACAACGGAGGATGAGATGGTTGGATGGCATCACCGACTCAATGGACATGAGTTTGGGTAAACTCCGGGAGTTGGTGATAGACAGGGAGGCCTGGCGTGCTGCAGCTCATGGGGTCACAAAGAGTCAGACACGACTGAGTGACTGAACTGAACTGATGGTTTTTTCAGTAGTCATGTATGAATGTGAGAGTTGGACCATAAAGAAGGCTGAGCACAGAAGAATTGATGATTTCAAAATGTGGTGCTGGAGAAGACACTTGAGAGTCTATTTGGATGCAAGGAGATTAAACCAGTCACTCCTAAAGGAAATCAACACTGAATAATGATTGGAAGGAATGATGCTGAAGTTGAAGCTCCAATACTTTGACCATCTGATGGGAAGAGCTGACTCACTGGAGAAGACACTGATGCTGGGAAAGACTGAGGGCAGGGGGAGAAGGGAGTGAGTGAGAATAAGGTGTTTGTATGGTTTCATTTACTCAATGAACATAAGGTTTAGCAAACTCAGAGAAACAGTGAAGGACTGGGAAGCCTTGCTTCCTGCAGTCTATGTGTTTGCAACAATTTTGACAACAGGACTGGGCGACTGAACAATAATCTACATATTTGTATCTGCTCATTATTATCAAGTACTTAAGCATTATGTGTCAGCTTATTGTTTTTAAGATTATTTTGAGTGGTTTATGGAAATGGAGCTAAGTATCAGTTCAGTTAAGTTCAGTCGCTTAGTCGTGTCTGACTCTGCGACCCCATGAATTGCAGCACGCCAGGCCTCCCTGTCCAACACCAACTCCCAGAGTTCACTAAAACTCATGTCCATAAAGTCGGGGATACTATCCAGCCATTTCAACCTTTGTAGTCCCCTTCTCCTCCTGCCCCCAATCCCTCCCAGGATCAGGGTCTTTTCCAATAAGTCAACTCTTCCCATGAGGTAGTTAAAGTATTGGAGTTTCAGCCTCAGCATCAGTCCTTCCAATGAACACCCAGACTGATCTCCTTTAGGATAGACTGGTTGGATCTCCTTGAAGTCCAAGGGACTCTCAAGAATCTTCAACACCACAGTTCAAAATCATCAGTTCTTTGGCCCTGAGCTTTCTTCACAGTCCAACTCTCACATTCATACGTGAACACTCGAAAAACCATAGCCTTGATTAGACAGACCTTTGTTGGCAAAGCAATGTCTCCGCTTTTTAATATGCTATCTAGGTTGGTTATAATATTCCTTCCAAAGAATAAGCATCTTTTAATTTCATGACTACAGTCACCATCTGCAGTGGAGCCCCCCAAAAATAAAATTTGACACTGTTTCCACTGTTTTCTCATCTATTTCCCATGAAGTGATGGGACCAGATACCATGATGTTAGTTTTCTGAATGTTGAACTTTAAGCCAACTTTTGCACTCTCCTCTTTCACTTTCATCAAGAGGCTTTTTAGTTCCTCTTCACTTTCTGCCATAAAGGTGGTGTCATCTGCATATCTGAGGTTATTGATATTTTCCCCAGCAATCATGATTCCAGCTTGTGCTTCTTCCAGCCCAGTGTTTATCATGATGTACTCTGCATATAAGTTACATAAGCAAGGTGACAATATACAGCCTTGATGGACTCCTTTTCCTATGTGGAACCAGTCTGTTGTTCCATGTCCAGTTCTAACTGTTGTTTCCTGACCTGCATAAAGGTTTCTCAAGAGGCAGGTCAGGTGGTCTGGTATTCCCATCTCTTTCAGAATTTTCCACAGTTTATTGTGAGTCACACAGTCAAAGGCTTTGGCATAGTCAATAAAGCAGATATAGATGTTTTTTCTGGAACTGTCTTGCTTTTTTGATGATCCAGTGGATGTTGGCAATTTGATCTCTGGTTCCTTTGCCTTTTTAAAAACCAGCTTGAACATCTGGAAGTTTCCGGTTCATGTATTGCTGAAGCCTGGATTGGAGAATTTTGAGCATTACTTTACTAGAGTGTTCAGTTCAGTTCAGTCGCTCAGTCGTGTCCGACTCTTTGTGACCCCATGAATCACAGCCCGCCAGGCCTCCCTGTCCATCACCAACTCCCAGAGTTCACTCAGACTCACGTCCATCAAGTCAGTGATGCCATCCAGCCATCTCATCCTCTGTTGTCCCCTTCTCCTCCTGCCCCCAATCCCTCCCAGCATCAGAGTCTTTTCCAATGAGTCAACTCTTCGCATGAGGTGGCCAAAGTATTGGAGTTTCAGCTTTAGCATCATTCCTTCCAAAGTAATCCCAGGGCTGATCTCTGAGTGCAATTGTGTGGTAGTTTGAGCATTGTTTGCCGTTTGCCATCTTTCTTTGGGATTGGAATGAAAATTGACATTTTCCAGTCCTGTGGCCACTGCTGAGTTTTCCAAATTTGCTGGCATATTGACTGCAGCATTTTCACAGCATCTTTCAGGATTTGAAATAGCTCAACTGGAATTCCATCACCTCCACTAGCTTTGTTCATAGTGATGCTTTCTAAGGCCCACTTGACTTCACATTCCAGGACGTCTGGCTCTCGGTGAGTGATCACACCATTGTGATTATCTGGGTCATGAAGCTCTTTTTTGTACAGTTCTTCTGTGTATCCTTGCCACCTCTTCTTAATATCTTCTGCTTCTGTTAGGTCCATAACATTTCTGTCCTTTATCAAGCCCATCTTTGCATAAAATGTTCCCTTGGTGTCTCTAATTTTCTTGAAAAGACCTCTAGTCTTTCCCATTCTGTTGTTTCCCTCTATTTCTTTGCATTGATTACTGGGGAAGGCTTTCTTATCTCTCCCTGCTATTCTTTGGAACTCTGCATTCAGATGCTTATATCTTTCCTTTTGTTCATTGCTATTGCTTCTCTTCTTTTCACAGCTATTTGTAAGGCCTCTTCAGACAGCCATTTTGCTTTTTTTTTTTGCATTCCTTTTCCATGGGGATGGTCTTGATCCCTGTCTACGGTACAGTGTCACAAAGCTCCATCAATAGTTCATCAGGCATTCTATCAGATCTAGTCTCTTAAATCTATTTCCCACTTCCACTATATAATCATAAGAGACTAGCTTTACATCAACCTGAATGGTCTAGTGGTTTTCCCTACTTTCTTTAATTTGAGTCTGAATTTGGTAATAAGGAGTTCGTTATCTGAGCCACAGTCAGCTCCTGGTTTGTTTTTGCTGACTGTATAGAGCTTCTCCATCTTTGTCTCCAAAGAGTATAATCAATCTGATTTTGGTGTTGACCATCTGTTGATGTCCATGTGTAGAGTCTGGGGCTTGTGTTGTTGGAAGAGGGTGTTTGCTATGACCAGTGCGTTCTTTTAGCAAAACTGTATTAGCCTTTGCCCTGCTTCATTCTGTACTCCAAGGCCAAATTTGCCTGTTACTCCAGATCTTTCTTGACTTCCTACTTTTGCATTTCAATCCCGTATAATGAAAAGGACATCTTTTTGGGTGTTAGTTCTAAAATGTCTTGTAGGTCTTTATAGAACCATTCAACTTCAGCTTCTTCAATGTTACTGGTTGGGGCATAGGCTTGATATTGAATATTTTGCCTTGGAAACAAACAGAGATCATTTTGTCGTTTTTGAGATTGCATCCACGTACTGCATTTCACTCTTTTGTTGCCCATCATGGCTACTCCATTTCTTCTAAGGGATTCCTGCCCACAGTAGTAGATATAATGGTCATCTGAGTTAAATTCACCCATTCCCATACATTTTAGTTTGCTAATTCCTAGAATGTTGACGTTCACTCTTGCCATTTCCTGTTTGACCATTCCAATTTGCCCTGATTCATGGAACTAACATTATAGGTTCTTATGCAATATTGCTCTTTACAGCATCAGACCTTGCTTCTATCACCAGTCCCATCCATAACTGGGTATTGTTTTTGCTTTGACTCCATCCCTTTATTCTTTCTGGAGTTATTTCTCCACTGATCTCCAGTAGCATATTGGGCACCTACTGACCCAGGGAGTTCCTCTTTCAGTATCCTATCATTTTGCCTTAACTCCATGAACAGTATGAACAGTATGAAAAGGAACTAAGTATAACTTTGATTAATTATAGGGCTAAAAATTTGATGGTCTAATACTGGTTTTATCAGTGATCTAGAATATTTTTTCAAATTCACTTTATATATTTCACAATCAATAAGATAGCTTAGTAACACTCTTTGGAAGCATTGTTTTTACTGTTTTTTTTTTTTTTCCTTTCCTTGACTATCCTTCTCTATTTCTTACAAGAAATCGATCTTCTCATTTAAGCAATAGAATGCAAATGCAAAAATATCTATATAATAATCTACCAGGATGTAAAAGATTTTAAAATTACAGAGAATCACACTTAAGATCTATTTCTTTCCCACAAAGCTTGAAGCAGAAGAAAAATGTACCCTGAATGTCACAAAGAATATGTGATTTTAGCAGCTAAAGAGAAAAATGAAAATTTTTCTAGGAATGTGGAGAAAAAATTCTAACATAGTGTCAGTCAAGGGAAGAAAAGTTTCAAGTCAGAGGACATGCCCTTTTTAACAAAACATTTTTTCTTGACTTAACCTCAGCAGGAAAATATTCTTCATGATCTGACCCATCAACTGCTGTAATTCCCTTTCTGAATTGAAAGTCTGACATCAGTATGCCCAGCAGCAGAGCAAGGTTCTAAGGACTGTTATTTTTTATATGCAACTACATAATCAATACAGGATAACATAGTTGTCACAATTGATTCAATATGTTATTTTGGGATGTGGCATTTCTTTTTGCCACTAGTACTTAAAAGGAAGAACTTTGGGTATCAGCAGAATATTCTTTTTTTTTTTTCCCCAGATGTTCAAGATGGTTTTATTGTTTAATTATTTTTTGTTTAAATTTTATTTTTTTACTTTACAATACTTTATTGGTTTTGCCATACATTGACATGAATCCACCACAGGTGTACATGAGTTCCCAAGCCTGAATGCCCCTTCCACCACCCTCCCCATATCATCTCTGGGTCATCCCAGGGCACCAGCCCCAAGCATCCAGTATCCTGTATCGAACCTAGACTGGAATTCGTTTCTTACATGATAGTATACATGTTTCAATGCCATTCTCCCAAATCATCCCACCCTCTCCCTCTCCCACAGAGTCCAAAAGTCTGTTTTTTACACCTGTGTCTCTTTTGCTGTCTCACATACAGGGTTATCATTACCATTTTTCTAAATTCCATATATATGTGTTAGTATGCTGTATTGGTGTTTTTCTTTCTGGCTTACTTCACTCTGTATAATCGGCTCCAGTTTCATCCACCTCATTAGAACTGATTCAAATGTATTCTTTTTAATGGCTGAGTAATACTCTATTGTGTATATGTACCACAACTTTCTTATCCATTCATCTGCTGATGGACATCTAGGTTGCTTCTATGTCCTGGCTATTATAAACAGTGCTGTGATGAACATCGGGGTACACGTGTCTCTTTCAGTTCTGGTTTCCTCAGTGTGTATGCCCAGCAGTGGGATTGCTGGGTCATAAGGCAGTTCTATTTGTAGTTTTTAAAGGAATCTCCACATTGTTCTCCATAGTGGCTGTACTAGTTTGCATTCCCACCAACAGTGTAAGAGGGTTCCCTTTTCACCACACGCTCTCCAGCATTTATTGCTTGTGGACATTTGGATCGCAGCCATTCTGACTGGTGTGAAATGGTACCTCATTGTGGTCTTGATTTGCATTTCTCTGATAATGAGTGATGTTGAGCATCTTTTCATGTGTTTGTTAGCCATCTGTATGTCTTCTTTGGAGAAATGTCTATTTAGTTCTTTGGCCCATTTTTTGATTGGGTCATTTATTTTTCTGGAATTGAGCTGCATAAGTTGCTTGTATATTTTTGAGATTAGTGTTTGCCAGTTGCTTCATTTGCTATTATTTTCTCCCATTCCGAAAGCTGTCTTTTCACCTTGCTTATAGTTTCCTTTGTTGTGCAGAAGCTTTTAAGTTTAACTAGGTCCCATTTGTTTATTTTTGCTTTTATTTCCAGTATTCTGAGTGGTGGATCATAGACGATCCTGCTGTGATTTATGTCAAAAGTTTTGGCCACAGCAATCAGAGCAGAAAAAGAAATAAAAGGAATCCAAATTGGAAAAGAAGAAGTAAAACTCTCACTCTTTGCAGATGACATGATTCTCTACATAGAAAACCCTAAAGACTCCACCAGAAAATTACTAGAACTAATCAATGAATATAGTAAAATTGTGGGATATAAAATCAACACACAGAAATCCTTTGCATTCCTATACACTAATAATGAGAAAGCAGAAAAAGAAATTAAGGAAACAATTCCATTCACCATTGCAATGAAAAGAATAAAATACTTAGGAATATATCTAGCTAAAGAAACTAAAGACCTATATATAGAAAACTATAAAACACTGATGAAAGAAATCAAAGAGGACACTAATAGATGGAGAAATATACCATGTTCATGGATTGGAAGAATCAATATGGTGAAAATGAGTACACTATCCAAAGCAATCTATAGATTCAATGCAATCCCTATCAACCTACCAGCAGTATTTTTCACAGAGCTAGAACAAATAATTTCAAAATTTGTATGGAAATACAAAAAACCTCGAATAGCCAAAGCAATCTTGAGAAAGAAGAATGGAACTGGAGGAATCAACCTGCCTGACCTCAGGCTCTACTACAAAGCCACAGTCATCAAGACAGTATGGTACTGGCACAAAGACAGAAATATAGATCAATGGAACAAAATAGAAAACCCAGAGATAAATCCGCACACCTATGGTCACCTTATCTTCAACAAAGGAGGCAAGAATATACAATGGAGTAAAGACAATCTCTTTTACAAGTGGTGCTAGGAAAACTGGTCAACCACTTGTAAAAGAATGAAACTAGAACACTTTCTAACACCATACACAAAAATAAACTCAAAATGGATTAAAGATCTAAATGTAAGACCAGAAACTATAAAACTCCTAGAGGAGAACATAGGCAAAACACTCTCAGCAGAATATTCTGTACTAACTGCAGGTCTTATATCTTGTTATTTCATAGTGCTAGTCCATCTTCAAATCTATATACTCTCGTCTGAATACATGTAACATTTGTTGTTTTTCAGTCACTCAGTTGTGTCCGACTCTTTGAGACCCATTGGGCTGCAGCACACCAGGCTTCGCTGTCCTTCACCAACTCCTGGAGCTTGCTCAAACTCATGTCCATTGAGTTGGTGATGCCATCCTACCATCTAATCCTCATTGCCTGCCTCTCCTCCTGCCTTCAATCCTTCCCAGCATTAGGGTCTTTTCCAGTGAATTGACTCTTAACATTAGGTGGGCAAAGTATTGGCGCTTCAGCTTCAGCATTAGTCCTTCCAATGAGTATTCAGGACTGATTTCTTTTAGGATTAACTGGTTTGATCTCCGTGTAGTCCAAGAGACTCTCTTGAGTCTTCTCCAACACCACAATTCAAAAGTATCAATTCTTTGGTGTTCAGCATTCTTTAATTTATACATGCAAGATTATTTTTTCTTTAAAACATTTTGATTGTTGCACTGTTTTCTCCTGTATTTATGTTGTTGAGGAAATTCTGATTAGTAAATGCTTTTTTTTTTTCACTTGTATGTGACATATTTTAGATATTTTTGGCTAACTGAAGGTCTGATTTTTCAATTACATTTGAATTTCCATATTTTATAGGTGCATGTAAGGGGAAAAGGGAGTTTCTAACCAAGCATTCTTGAAAGCAGTGTTTTCTCCTTTTGTATAATTTAGTTTTTCTTTTCCTAACTAGGGACCCTACATATCCTTTCTTATCAATTGGCTTTTATCCACAATTAGGTATCTATTTATATGTATAAAAATTTGTGTATGTACATATATATTTATATTTTTTCATATTTTTATCAGAATTAATTTTATTTATATCAAGCTTTAGCTCTATGTCTGAAATTCAATGTTTTACTGTATCTGTTCTGTTCCTTAAGGTTTCTAACTTTTTATAATCTCTGGAATGTTCTTAGCCACTGAACTTGTTTCCTGAGATCTGCTACATAACATTTACTCCATTCCATTTATTATCTCTCATTTATTGTCTCATCTAATACTCTTTATTATTAATTTGCTCCATATTTTAATGCTGTGAGAAACTTCCTCCTCTAGTTCTGCTCCATTATCTTCTAGAATAAGTTTTTGCCTGTCTTTTGTATCTGTATAGATAGATAGATAGTTTTACATTTTGCAAACTCTGTATAATTATTCCCCCATCTTTAAGTGTAATCTCACTCACTCCACTCTGCTTGTAGAAGCCTGCCAGATGCTTTGATATTGTGTTGGTGACTCTTTGACACACCAGAAACCTGTTTATTTTACTGGTAAAAGTGAAAGTGAAGTTGCTCAGTCGTGTCCAACTCTTTGTGACCCCATGGATGGTAGCCCATCAGGCTCCTCTGTCCATAGGATTTTCCAGGCAAGAGTACTAGAGTGGGTTGCCATTTCCTTCTCCACAGGATCTTCCCGACTCAGGGATCGAATCTGGGTCTTCCACATTGCAGGCAGACACTTTACCATCTGAGCTACAAGGGAATCCCAAAGTATAGTCGTATGAAACTGAAAGTGAAGTCTCTCAGCCATGTCTGACTCCTGTAGCTACCAGGCTCCTCTGTCCATGGGATTTTCCAGGCAATAGCACTGGAGTGGATTGCCATTCCTATGGACTGTAGCCTGCTAAGCCCCTCAATCCACGGAATTCTCTAAATAAGAATACTGGAGTGGGTGAAACTGAAAGTGAAGTCTCTCAGTCGTGTCTGACTCTTTGTGACCCCATGAACTGTAGCACACCAGGCTCCTCTGTCTATGGGATTTTCCAGGCAATACATTGTACAGGAGACAGGGATCAAGACCATCCCCATGGAAAAGAAATGTAAAAAAGCAAAATGGCTGTCTGGGGAAGCCTTACAAATAGCTGTGAAAAGAGGAGAGGTGAAAAACAAACGAAAAAAGGAAAGACATAGCATCTGAATGCAGAGTTCCAAAGAATAGCAAGGAGAGATAAGAAAGACTTCTTCAATGGTCAATGCAGAGAAATAGAGGAAAACAACAGAATGGGAAAGACTAGAGATCTCTTCAAGAAAATTAGAGATACCAAGGGAACATTTCATGCAAAGATGGGCTCGATAAAGGACAGAAATGGTATGGACTTAACAGAAGCAGAAGATATTTAGAAGAGGTGGCAAAGATACACAGAAAAACTGTACAAAAAAGATCTTCACGACCCAGATAATCACGACGGTGTGATCATTCATCTAGAGCCAGACATCCTGGAATGTGAAGTCAAGTGGTCCTTAGAAAGCATCACTACGAACAAAGCTAGTGAAGGTGATGGAATTCCAGTTGAGCTCTTTCAAATCCTGAAAGATGATGCTGTGAAAGTGCTGCACTCAATATGCCACCAAATTTGGAAAACTCAGCAGTGGCCACAGGACTGGAAAAGGTCAGTTTTCATTCCAATCCCAAAGAAAGGCAGTGCCAAAGAATGCTTAAACTACCACACAATTGCACTCATCTCACATGCTAGTAAAGTAATGGTAAAAATTATCCAAGCCACGCTTCAGCAATACTTGAACCGTGAAATTCCTGATGTTCAAGCTGGTTTTAGAAAAGGCAGAGGAACCAGAGATCAAACTGCCAACATCCGCTGGATCATAGAAAAAGCAAGAGAGTTCCAGAAAAACATCTATTTCTGCTTTATTGACTATGCCAAAGCCCTGGATTGTGTGGATCACAATCAACTGTGGAAAATTCTGAAAGAGATGGGAATACCAGACCACCTGACCTGCCTCTTGAGAAACCTCTATGCAGGTCAGGAAACAACAGTTAAAACTGGACATGGTACAACAGACTGGTTCCAAATAGGAAAAGGAGTATGTCAAAGCTGTATATTGTCACCCTGCTTATTTAACTTATATGCAGAATACATCTTGAGAAACGCTGGGCTGGAAGAAGCACAAGCTGGAGTCAAGATTGCCAGGAAAAATATCAATAACCTCAGATGTGCAGATGACACCACCCTTATGGCAGAAAGTGAAGAGGAACTAAAAAGCCTCTTGATGAAAGTGAAAGTGGAGAGTGAAAAAGCTGGTTTAAAGTTCAACATTCAGAAAATGAAGATCATTGCATCTGGTCCCATCACTTCATGGGAAATAGATGGGGAAACAGTGGAAACAGTGTCAGACTTTATTTTGGAGCCCCCCCAAAATAAAGTC